>NC_043701.1:134341972-134481447 GCF_006229205.1 Suricata suricatta
GGCGCCCCGAGGCTCCGGGGAGGGCGGGGCGGCGCTGGCGTGTGGGAGCCGCCGGCGGGCAGGCCGCCGGGGCAGCGGGCGAGTTCCCTCAACTCGCTGCCGCTCCCGAGCTTGCCGGGCACGGAGGAGCCGCCGTGCCCTTCAGGCGCCTGCGGCGGCGACCAGGAAGGGAGGGCGGGCGGAGGAAGCCGAGTGGAGGAGGAGGAGGGGCGATGGCGGGGATGTTCCCGCAGGACCCGGGGCACCAGGGCGGGGAAGGGACTTGAACCCGTTTCTAACTCGCCCCCGATCTCGGTCCCTTCCTCCGTTTTTGTTTTTGTTTTTTTAAAACAGCTCTGCCCCACCGCTCGCCAACTGAGCCCCGTGCAAGTTGTCCCTTTTCCCTCCTCCTCCGGGCGGGTCGGGGTGTCCTGAGTTGCCGCGGCTGCCTGGTGTATGTGTCAGGAGTGGCAGTGCCAGCCATGCTTCTGGGAACTGTCTCTGGAGAGCAACCCAGGACCCCAGCGGGACCGCTCCCTCGTCCTCTGTCGGCCCTTCGGGAACGGGCAAGAAAGGATGATCAAACTTTATCCCCCTCTGTGACTTCCTGCGTGTGTGGGCACGGGGAACAGCCCCCTCGCGAAGGGTGCTGCATTGCTTCAGGAGCAAGCAGGCTCCATCCCCTGAGGTTCTTAAAGGTCCTCGGTGGTCCTTTTGGAGGGCTGCTTCTTCGGCTTGTTCACGCGTGCCTGGAGAAGGAGGGATGGGCAGCAGGCGGAGGGGAAGTGGATATGGCAAGTTGTTCACAGAGGCAGGGATTTGGTGGTTGAATTAACCAGTTACTGCTGGATTTCATTGGCTGGCAACGAAGGAGAGTTTCTATTTGAACAGCCCTCGGGTGTGTTTGTGAGTGATTGTCATTTCTTTTTTCAGTTGCAAGAGATCAACTTGGAGTGGAGTTCTTGACCTGGCAAGTCAGTGGGTTCTTTTTCCTTGGACTTTCCCGACCCATTGGTGTTGGTCTTTGGCCAACTGAGCGAGAAAGAGTGTAGGTTTTGTTTCCTCGAGCTAAGTTGTATAGTGTGGTAATGAGAGAATCACTGCAGACAGCCTGTAGAAGAAACTAGTACCTTCCGATCTCAACACATGCGTCCACCTGTGTTAACAAACGCATCCGCCTGTCTTATTGTGATCACATAGCTCTGGAGAGGAAACTGTTCTGGAGGTTTTAGAGAGGATAACCCCAAGACTGATAACAGCATAAAACCAGATGTCTGAAAGAGCTATGAAAAGAACTGATGCTCTGTAAATGCACGATGATATCGTTATTATTAGTCATACGTATGGATCCTATCCTCATTCTTGTGAGGAAAATTGTTCTTCATATTTGGCATACTGACATATTGCTTTGCTGAAGCTTTTGGGTGAGAGCCGAGCTTTTCCACAGTTCAGTTTAGATTTGCATGTTTCATAGCCTCCATTTATGTGTTTTGTTTTCCTAAAAACGTGAAGCCGCCCAAAAATCTGATTGCATTCCCCTCTTCCTCAAACTATTTAAAGACTTCTCAAGTTGTCCTTGTCCCTGTATTTTGCTAATACGTCTTCTTGACTTCGCACAGTTTGTTTTTAAGGCTATTTGGGTGTGGTATTCATTTAGCATTTTTAAATTTGTGCCTTGTATATTTTCCACTATGTGAATCTGTCAGGCTGTGAGTGCCTTCCTTGTGTGGGTACCTCATGAAAGTGTTCTTCTGTGCTATTCTGGGGTGGGGAAAAGTGATGTGCTGAATTTGTAACTGAAAGCACAGTTAAAGTGAAGTGTTATTTCTGAAGGGCTGAAGTGTTATCATGGGAATGCTGACTTTAAATGAACTTAGAATTGTACATTTTTGAAAAAATCATATCTGATTATTTAAAATACGTAAACAGGTTTTTTTTTGTACGATTGTTCTGAAGCCATCCTGTATATAGCTGTCTCCATCTGTTATTCTATGATCTCTCACAAGACTCCATTTGAAAGGTATCTCTTGGAGATGAGTTTAACTCGACATTGTATGCCTGACATTGAGGCCCAGGAAAGGGGAGAGCCTTGGCCAGGATTACAAAGCTAAGGGGCAACAGTTTGAGGACTCCCACCCACCCCAGATATTCTAACCCCCTTCTTGTGTTCTTTTCATGATAAGGTGCGATTGCTCCTTCGTGATCTTTCTCCTCCTTCATGAAACTAACTATCGTTAGGAAAGTATTGGTGTTTTAAAATCCTATGAATGGGAACATCCTGTAAGTGGATGTTGTTTGAGGCCCAGTGTGTTCGGCAAATATGGGAGCAAACAGCTGGCTCTTGTAAAGGTCTCTGAGAGACACTAAGGTTGAATCTTGCCTCGGAGACATCCTGTGCGTGTGCAGCAGATGGCACTCTGCATTGGACGGGATCACACGCCCAGCTTGTGCCACTTTTGTTCTGCTGTAGTAGGTGCAGTAAATTAGAGCCAGGGGGGACATACCCAGTTACGGCGCTGGTTAATTTTTTGTTTGCGAGGCATGTGTGTGAAATCTTTTCCAAGTTTACAGAAGGAGTCCAAAACAATACAGTTCAGCTCGTTGGCAAATGTGTTTCGAAGGTATGAAACGTAACGTGTCCCCTCCCCACTTTCCTCATTAAAAGATCGTTGGACTGAGTCAGTAGAAATAAGAGTGCAGAGGCTTATTCAATATATTTAGCACCACCTAGTGTAGTTTCTCCTTTCCTGTGTGAAGAGCCTGTTACTGCTCCCCAGCACTCAGACTGATGTGAAATGTTTGTTGCATGCCTTTCTGTGTGGTTAGTGAAGGTGGTTGCTATTTTCAAGGATGGTTCTTTGAGGGGGAACTGCCTTTCATTGGGAGCTGGGTAATTCCTTTGCCAAATCGAATGGTCTCACCTCTGATTATGAAAGCCTGACTGTTGCCGTTTCCTAGTGGTCTGTGGCTCTGCCGAATTACTAAATCTCTTGCTTAAGTCTGTCGTTAGCCTGTTATGCTTTGCGACTGTACCTCTCTATTTTACACATTTTATTTCTGTAGCAGTTATAACATTTCTGTTTAACCTGATAATTTAACAGAGGTTACAATACCAGACACAGGAGCAAGTCTTGGTTCTTTAATTGGGTTTCCCAGAGCCATCTCAGCACAAATACTGTGTCCTGACTTCTCTACTAAATGTTTATGTAGTTCTTGCAGCTGAAGTTCGGTCTTAATCACTCTCTAACCTCTACGGTCCATTTCAGGTTAGAGACTGTGACTCCTCTTTGAATCTAACCTCCTCACTTTACAGATGAGGAGACACGCCTAATGGGAACTGAGGGAAGTGACTTACTAGGTTATGTTTATGGTTAATGACATCTGAGATGTCTTTAAGTGGAGGTGGATTCAAGAAGTCCTAATCAGAATCTTAATTTGTGTGATTACTGGCTCTTAATCCCTTTCTGTTGTTCTATTCTGTCTTGTCTAAGTTCTGATACAAATTATTATTTGCTCATTTATTATTAGCAGAACTCAGATTGACCCTGACTATCTTGTTATCTAAATATTTCATTTGCCGGTGCCTTATCTTACAGGGTGGGTGGGCAATATTGCCTTTTTGTGTCCCATAGACTCTAGGCAGTGCTAGGTATATACGTGACACTCAGATGAGCATTAATTGAACATGCACCCTTTTATCTGCTTGTGGTTGCAGTGAAAAGGTATGCTCATTACCACTCCCCCTTACCCCCTCAGTTTGACTTGTTTAATGGCCTGTTGCCTAGGTAACCACATTTGGGTAATTGCTTAACTTTGGTATTGCTGGTACTGTCTTTGATTGTATAGTACACTTCTTTATGGTTGACTGATGCAGAGTTGGTACCTTTCGATGAGCTCTACTGTGATACTTGCCTTCTGCCCAAATCCCAGCAAAAGTATGATTAATACCTAGATTATTAGGCTTTATGAACTCTGCTCCGAAAGGAAATCTAACTAGAGAGTGCAACAACAGGAATGGTGTATGTCAAAGACAACAGCAAACTGAATGTACATCATTTTTGGTTTGGGGGCTGCCTCGTGTTTGAAATCCAGAGTGGTCATGATCTTCTGCAATAGCACTTCATTGATACCATTGTCTATTGTTGTTTTTTAATATTTATTTATTATTTATTTTGAGGGGGTGTGCAGAGAAAGAGGGAGAGAGAGAATCCTAAGCAGGCTCCATGCTCAGTGCTGATCCTGACATGGCTCAATCACATGACTGGGAGATCACTGGACCTGGGCCAATATCAAGTCGGAGGCTTAACTGACTGAGCCACCCACGTGCCCAGCCACCATTATCTGAATAACTGCAGAGATGTTGCTTTCATTTCTTTTTTTATATTCTAGCTTTGTGCCTCTGTGGGTTTTCTTAAAAATTATTGGTTTATGCATGTGCTTAAGGACAAGACTACTTTTTTTTTTTAGTTTTTTAATTTTTTTGATTTATTTTTATTTTTGAGAGAGAGAGCGAGAGCACATGCACACAAGCCAGGGAGGGACAGAAGATCTGAAGCGGGCTCTGCACTGAGAACAGCAAGTCCATTGTGGGGCTCAAATTCATGAACTGCAAGATCATGACGTGGGTCAAAGTCTGACACTTAACCAACTGGGCCACCCAGGCATCCGAGGACAAGACTACCTTTAAAAACTTTTTTTATGTTATTTTTTATTTATTTTTGAGAGAGAGAGAGAGAGAGAGAGAGCGAGCATGAGCAGGGAGGGTCAGAGAGAGAGGGAGACACAGAATCTGAAGCAGGCTCCAGGCTCCGAGCTATCTGTCAGCACAGAGCCCGATGCGGGGGTTGAACCCAAGAACCGTGAGATCATGACGTGAGCTGAAGTTGGATGCTCAACCGACTGAGCCACCCGGCACCCCAAGACTACCTTTTAAGATCTTGAGATAGCCATTCAACATAACGGAATCTTCTATTCTTTATTTGACTGATTAATTACCATACCATGAGTCATGGATATTTTAGAATTACTGGAATAACATGTTATTAGGAAAACTAAGATGTTACCATGGAGGACTTAAAAGAATCATATACTTCAGAGCTCAAAAAAAGACCATAGATTAAGGAAATAGTGCAAGAATGGTGAAATGGTTTTTTCCTTAGTAGCCCAGCAAGTTACTACAGAGCTGAAAATGGTTCCCCATCTGTTGGCTTTCCCATTCAGTTCTTTTCCTACAAAATTACAGGAATATATGTTTCATTTTAAAAACAATTAACCTCGGGCACCTCGGTGGCTCAGTCGGTTAAGGCTCCGACTTTGGCTCAGGTCATGATCTCACATTCGTGGGTTCGAGCCCCATGTCAGGCTCTGTGCCAACAGCTCAGAGCCTAGAGCCTGCTTCCGATTCGGATTCTGTGTCTCCTTCTCTCTCTGCCCCTCCCCATTCATGCTCTCTCTCTCTCTGTCTCAAAATAAATTAAAAAAAAAAAAAGCATTAAAATAAAAACAAGCTGAGGTTTCTTTTAAGGTGTTTTTTTTGTTTTGTTTTGTTTTGTTTTTTTGAGAGACAGAGAGAGACAGCATGAGCAGGGGAGGCTCAGAGAGAGAGGGAGACACAGAATCTGAAGCAGGGTCCAGGCTCTGAGCTAGCTGTCAGCACAGAGCCCGACGCGGGGCTTGAACCCACGAACCGTGAGATCATGACCTGAGCTAAAGCCGGATGCTGAATGGACTGAACCACCCAGGCGCCCCTGAGGTTCCTTTTAAAAAGTGAATTGGGAAGGGCGCCTGGCTGACTCAGTCAGTAGAACATTTGACTCGATCCCAGTTCAAGCCCCATGTTGGGCCTACTTTAAAAGAAAAAAAAAAAGTGAATGGGGGAAAAAGAATCAAAAATTAAAAAATTAAAAGTGAATTGGGGCCTTATTCTTTTAGTAAGTGCCTAAACTCAAACGCAGTCCTGAATAATTACTTCCTGACTTAGGTCAAACTTGATGACACATGTTAAAAAACTTGTCCTCTTCAGGTTAAACACAAAAAGAGAAACAATCCATTTAATTACTTCACTGCACTTTGTTAAAGACTTGCAGTGAGACAGCCTGTGTAACATGAAAGTTGACTTCAAGCAAAGTAATTTTAATAAGTTTAGTGAATTATTGACCCATAAACTGCGTATGGGATTGAATCTTTTATTTTCATAAAAATATAACTTGGTAGATTGTCACTGACTGGGTCTAGTAGCATGCTGACACTGAACTTTTTCTAATGCAATTCTGGAAAAATGGAAAATATGACATTGCATTTTGACATCTCTTGAAAGTAAGAGTCCTTTTCAAACGTTTGTAAGCATATTGACAGTATTAATCAAAAGACGGTATTTACTTTTTATACTTTGTTACTAAGGTTTTCAGTTTTTACTATGTATTGTCTCTTGTATTGTTTGGGGAACGCTTGTAAAAATCCCGAGGGAATTGCTGAGGAATCCATATGAGTATGAGGCTGTCCAGAGGACAGTCTCCAACATACAGTCTTGACCTACTGCCTTATGGATTATGAGATCCTTTAAATTTTTTTTACGACTTCACCTTTTTTGTAACTCCTATAGTAAGTGGTATTACAGGATGTTTAAGAGTACTAATATCTGCCTTAAACTTCAGAGAAAGTTAACATGACCGATAATTTGTCAAATAGCTGGAGAGCAAATAGGTTAATGTGAACTATCTGACCTGTATGTAGAAGAGTAGACACAGAAGAAAGCATCTGAGGTCTGAGGGCATTGTGTTACCTTATTTAATTCTCACTATAACTTATGAGAGGCATTTTTACCCCAGGTTTATAGGTGAGGAAATTGAGGATGAGATACGTTCATTTCTTCTTAAGTGCCATAAACTGTTTTAATGCCAGGGGTACAAAGGTGGACAGATGTTTTGAAGCTGAGATTCATGTCTAGGTCTGGCTGGGTGTCAGCGTGGGGCCTCCTTCCCTTTCATCTTGCCCTTCAGCCATGTTTCTTTCTCAAGCATCTACTGTAGTTTTCTTCCAAGAGATCTTACCATCTTTCTTACCATCTTTAGCAACATTTAAGTCTCTTTCTCTTACCCTCTCCTCCAGGTATTAGCTGATAAGGGCCTAAGGTATTGCTTCCTTAGGATCTTTGTAATTTAGCTAAGGATTCTGGAAAGTCTCACCCATTATTGAGCATTGCTTCTATATCAGATACTTTTATAACACAGTCTAATGTACTCCACAATGACTCTTCAGGCAAAATACTGCTCCCATTATACGGATGAGAAAATGAAGACCCAGTAAGGGTAAGTAACCTGGAGTCATTCAGAAAATGTCTGATGAAGTGCTGTTTGTTAAGATGTGCTAGGAAAGAGTGATGTCTCTGAGGTGGTCCTGAGAGGTCACAGTTTGCCTGGGAGACCCTGACAAACAAGACTGGAAGTGGCTATGCTCCCCCTCCCCCCACCTTATTGAGGTTCCGTGGGAGCATTCAGCCCTACTCAAGAGAGCTGGAGAAGGCTTCACAGGGGAGGCCTCACTTAAGCTAAAATAGGATGAAATATGATGTGTGGGGGACTGGAAAGGTATAGTCCAATGTGGGCAGCAGCAGCATCTGACTTGAGTGTATGAGGGAGGAAGATGGTTTGAGGAATGGCCGGTGGTTTGTTAGAACTGGAGTAAGGGCAAGAAGAGCCAGAGCTTAGGCTGGGCAGTAGGAGTGATCCCAATAATAACTGATAGTTATCAAGTGCACCGTGTGTTACATGCCTCACCATAGATAATCTCACTTAATTCTTGTGGCACCCTGTGGGTAGGTACTGTTATTATCCTCATTTTATAGAGAGTGAAACCGAGTTCCCTCAAATTGGTTGATTTGCCTGGGATCACAGCTGGTAAATGACACTCAGCTAGCAAACGACTCGCTCAGGATCACGCAGCTGCGACTGGTATATGTGGCAAATAAATGCAACCAGCCTGGGACCAGCGCCTGTCTCTGAACTGTGCTATGGTGAGGGAGTCAGACTGCGAAGGGACTTGTGAAGGAGTTGGAATTTTATTATGTAGGTCAGTGGTTTTTTTTTTTTAACTCAACCCACAGTAGAAATACATTTTATATCATGACCCAGAATGTGCACGTGTGCATAAAAGTAGGAAAAGTTTCATGAAACAATATTTTTACTATGTATGAGGCATACATAGTTTCTATGGTGTTTTGTTAAAGAAGTACTGGTTGGGACCCACTTAAATTGATTCTACAGTTTAAGCCACAGTTTGGAAAAATACTGCTAGTCAATAGATGAGCGTCTGAAGAATTCCAATTGGGTGAATCACATGATCAGGTTTGTGCTTTTTGGTAGGTTACAAAGACAGCAGTGTGAAGGCTGGATTGGAGGGGATGGGACCAGAAAGCCAAGAGGCCAGTAAGGGGTATCAAAAGATGCCTGAATGAGAACAGTAACACTGGGGATAGAGAAAGGGAATAGAAGGAAGGCAGATTTAGGAAGTAGAATTGTTAGAACTTGGTGACTGGACATAAACTATCACTCAGCTAGTACCAGGTAGAAAGACAGTTCAGTTCAAGGGCTGTCTGAGGCTATTAATACTCAGGCACTGAAACTTTATTTCTGGACCTCTCTGTATGTTTCTTTTTACAGTCATGTTAAATATGCTTCTTTGTTGTTTTTTCTGTGGTTCTTCTTTTGTATATAAAAAATGTGCTGACCTGGTTTAATGATTTTAAAATTTATGTATCAAATCAGATGCCCACCTTTTCCCCATGTTCCTGCCTCCCCTCCCCCATACCATCAGAAGCTGAAAGATTTGTGCACCAGTACGGAAAGAGTTCACAAAGTGTGATGAGCACTCTGCAAGTCTTTGTTGAAAGTGTGTGCTCTGTGTATTATGCTCTCCAAAGCAGAATCCCTTCACGTTACATTAATTAGTAAGAGGAATGTTTTTGAGTAATTTCCTTTGGCTTTGTTCTGTTTAACTTTTCATTTTTGTAATATTTGTTTACCTTTAGAGAATACTGAGCACCGTATATGTGATGGTCTTTTATCTCTAAAACAGAAAAACAAAAACCTAATCATTCCTAATCATGAAACCTTCTTTTTAGTAAAATGTTAGCAACCTCCATCCTTACATTAGAAGTGAAGCTAGGTGGGGCGCCTGGGTGGCTCAGTCGGTTAAACGCCTCCGACTTCAGCTCAGGTCATGATCTTACGTTTGTGGGTTCGAGCCCCACGTTGGGCTCTGGGCTGACAGCTAGCTCAAACAGAGCCTGGAGCCTGCTTCGGATTTTGTGTCTCCCTTTCTCTCTGCCCCTCCCCGCTCATGCTCTGTGTCTCTCTATCTGAAAAATAAATAAAACATTAAAAAAAAAAAGAAGTGAAGCTAGGAGTTCTGCTCCTGCCATCCGTTTCTCAAGAGGGGAATAAAAATAAAAACGTGTAATAACCAAGAACAAGTTATATGGGGTGACTCTCTACATTTTAATTGACTAGGTACCTTACTGGATTGCTTTATTCGGAAAGCACATATTCTTTGGTCTTTTAGGTTTTATAATATAGAGGTAAGTATTTATTTGATAACTGTGACAATGTTTTAGAGCTATTATAATATCTATTTTATCAGAAGAGATTGTATTTGTCATGTTGTTGGTGAGCCTTTGAAAAACTAAGGATTGCTGTACCATCATAGAATTTTTTTTATTAGTTTTCTGAGATAGTTAAATACTGGAAGTGGTATGTGTGTGTATGTGTGTGCTTCAGTCACCAAAATAAAAGTAAGTTACTGTACTTGAAGAGGATTAGGTGCCATGTGATACAATAGAGGTAGGAGTCTGGGTTTCGTTCATTTCTCTTCTGTTAACTTGCTATTTGACCCTGGGCAAGTGACCTCTTTGGTCTTAATGTTTTGGCCAATTAAATAAGGATGCTTGATCAAATGAGCATAAGACATATGTCACTTTCATGTAATACTTTATTTTTATATTTTTTCTTTGGGGAGCTTGTATAAAATCATAAACCCAAGTATAATATATTTGTTTATTCTTACCAAGGTCAAGGGCTTGAAGTGAAGAAAAATACCTTCCATTTCCTTTTTGGGAAGGTTTGCATAATTACTTCTGACATCTTGATGGACAGTTTACCCTGCATTCCTCTTAAATAAGTCATTATGCCTTTAATCCCATCCTTCCCTTTTGTCTTCTTTTGCCAACCCAAACTGCTGAGGGTGTGGGGGAAGAGGGGAAGATGTGGTGGGGAATCCAGAGAGTTGGAGAGACCCGGGAAGGAAAAAAGCAGTTAATTTTGGAGTGCTGAGGTAAGACAGACTGTTCTAATAATTTGCCAATTCTGAGTTGTGAACTGCCAGCCTGAAACAGTGTTTCTGTTTTCCTTTGTAATTACACTACAGGAATCCTGAGTGTGAAAACCTCAGGTGATTGGTTGCCCGCAGTAGTCTATTCTCCCAAACTATGTGGACTGAGCCTAGTACAGTCAAGAACAGAGACACTCAGCCAGTGTTGGATAAATGAGAGTCAGTGAGTTAAAAAATCCTACAGACCATTGTCTAAGTCCTTCAACCCTGTGGATAATGCAGCTGTAGATTCTCTTGTTCTCCGTGCCTAGATAAGATAGTGATGGGGATCATAGAAATATGAAGAAGAAATTACTTTTCTTTGATGCGAGCAGCAGCATTATCATTTAAAAAGGGTTCACAGATTGTGCTGAAACAAGCAGGACTCTAGAAAATACTAAGTAAAATAGTGATGGAAAAATATTGTAGTGCTATTGTGTTATAAGTAATTTAAGAAATTGACACATGCATCTGCGTAGCAAGGATTTGGAGGAAGTAGAGGCGCAGAGGGAAGGGTGAAGAGCTGGGTGCTGCAGAAGAGAGCTCTAAAGGAACTATCTGAAAGAGGTCCTGCCAACTCTAGATTCCCTGCATATATATATTTCCAAAGATGACAGCTTTTTGGAGGTGTTTATTTTGGAACTAATCTTCTGTATTTCCATTCTGCCCCCACTGCATCCTGTATCTTACACTGCCAGA
This sequence comes from Suricata suricatta, assembly GCF_006229205.1. Lineage (NCBI taxonomy): Eukaryota > Metazoa > Chordata > Mammalia > Carnivora > Herpestidae > Suricata > Suricata suricatta. Next base: position 134,353,013 of record NC_043701.1, read on the forward strand.
ATTCTGCTAGCTGCCGTGGAGCAGGGCTGTGGCAAGTGGCCAAGTGTGATAAAACCTATTTTTCCATTTTAAAACAGAGTATGGATATCAGAATACTTTATGAAGTATTTAAGGGCAGATTGAATGGAGTAGGAGAAATAGTAAAAGCCTAATGAGAAGATTGGAATTCTTTTATTTGCTTTTGATGGAATTTACATTTGCTAGGTAAACAGAAGAATACCGGCTTATTTCTGTCTCTGTCAATTTCTTCTTTCTTGCCCCCTTTTCTCTGATCTTTGAATGCTGGTACTAAAATAGACAGGAAAAAAGAGTTTCCTGATCATGAAAAGGTGGTAGTGATTTTTTAATTTTCGTTTTTTGAGGGAATCCCAAGTGTATGCTCTGTGTGAATGTCTCCTTACATGTTTGCATGTGAAAAATTCAGTTTTGTTTTTTTCATTTTTGTTTTACCCCCTCCCCCACCATGAAATTGTTTTCTTGTTTTTTATTTCCAGCTCTGACTTAAGCCTCAAAACAAAATGTTGTCTGAATCGTGTTGAGGTGGTAAAGCATCATGGTATAACGTCTTACAGAAGTTTCGAATATTCGTTTATTAGATAGAAAATTGAACTACAGTCAGCATTTTCTTTAATTTTATTTTTATTTTAATGTTTATTTTTGAGAGAGAGAGAAAGAGAGCATCAGCAGGGGAGGAGCAGGGAGAGAGGGAGACAGAATCCGAAGCAGGCTCCAGGTTCAGCTGTCAGCAGAGCCGCATGTGCAGCTCAGACTCATGAACTATGAGATCATGACCTGAGCCAAAGTCAGATGCTTAACCAACTGAGCCACTCAGGCGCCCCAGTATTTTCTTTAATTTTAATATCTCATTCTGCACTGACATTTGGTTCAGAATAAAATCAAGTTCCCAGCTTGGCCAAGTGCCACAAAGGCGGGTGAGCTTTAAATATGTAATCACTTTCTTTTTAATGATTGCTAGAGCTTTTAGCAGTAAAAGGGGAAAATGAAAGGAAACTCTCATAGATTTCTTGCCTAAAAAGAGCATTCTTGGTAAGACTCTAAGTAGAGACAAGCTGAGGCCCTGAGTTAGGGATCTGGAAATTCCATCACAGCCAGCACCAGAAAGTGGCAGCACTAGTGGAAGAAAACAGAAGATCTGTACTAATGCGCGGGCTCTCAAAGCTCACTTGGAAAGGCATTCCATCACCAAAGGGATTTTTTTGGGGGTGGGGCCTTCATAAGAAAATTACATTTTATCCATTTAGACATATAATGGGAAAAGTCATTTGTTTTTAAAGTATGAAGTATGTCATGTCTGTAAAAACATGCAGAATGCTTCTTTTAGCATGAAAAGTTAAACACGATACCTGTTATTCTGTCCCAGGGAGCCTTCCCCCTGGCTATTTCTTGTCCTCTCTCCCCAAATTACCCTTCTTTCCAGTTTGGTATTTACCATTCCCATGCTTGTGTTAATGCTCTTGGTATATCTGTCTGTCAACCTTACATAGTACTGTAAATATGTTTTAAGCCTTATTTAGAAGATTTTACACTGTATGTAATTATATAATTTGTTCTTTCTGCTTAAATATTTTAAAGAATCTGTAGTTGATACATGTAGTTCTGGTTCATTCATTTTTAACTGTCTTGTTTTAACTGCTTCATTCTCCATTTCTTATATTTAACCATTCTCTTGTTAATTGAAAGTCTTTTTAGCTGAATACTTTGGGGAACTGGGAAAGAGGAATCTATTATGTCATTTTAAAAGTTAGACTAGGAATGGTTTGACTTTCAAAAAAGCCAGTTTCCTTTTTTGGGTGTGGAATGCCCTCATTTATCATATTCCTGGGAAAACCCTTTGTACTTCCAGAGAGAAGGCAGAGAAGAAGGTTTCATTACACAGATGAACGTGTCTTGTGCAAAGTGCCGGGCGGCATCTGCTGTAATACAGCAAGCTCTTGTGGGATTGAGCTATTGCAACTAAAACTTGGTTCGCTCTATAAAAATGCTCAGGTTTCTTGAAGTACAGACAAGCTGCGGATGGAAAGTTGTTGACATTTATTCATTGTTTCTCTTCTGTGAGTTTGGAATAATTTGCAGTTTGGGACTGCTTTAGTTTGTAAAAAGTATGTGCCTTAAATGGTAAAAAGATTGTTCTTGAATTGTGTCATGGTTTTATGGAGCAAAGGAAAAACAAGGGCTAGGAATTGAGGGGAGGTACTTCTTTTTGAGAGACAGTTGATGTGAAATAAATATTTGTTTTAAAAATGAATGTTATATATGTATTTTCCATTGAGTATTCCTTGTAGTCATTGTTTTAGAAAGACAATCTCTGATAAATGTTTTTCTTCCCAATTTCATGCAATTATTCTCATTTGCAACATCTTTTAGAGACACCTGGGTAGCTCAGTTGGTTAAGCATCTGACTTCGGCTCACGTTTGTGCCCTGTGCTGACAGCTCAGAGCCTGGAGCCTGCTTCAGATTCTGTGTGTCTCTCTCTGTCTGTCTGTCCCCCCACCCCCGCCAATTCTGTGTCCCTGTCTCTCAAAAATAAATAAACATTAAAAAAAAGAACTGTAATGTTGTTGATAATGGTTTGGATAATGTTGCAGAATATACAATACAGAACTCCATTCAGGTTGTCCCTCCAAATGATTTGCTGTTGTAGCAATCATTTAACCAGAAATGCTGATGCAGCAAGGGAAACACTAATAAGTGGGATGCTTTCCAGGGACTGTAGCTAAGGTAGAGCAAACAAGCCAAAATTGAGAAGAAAATGTGAGGTAGGCACCCATAATGCAGTCTGGCCAGATATGCTATTAACAGTGAATATCCCTTTCTAATTAAATTAATTGAGGCCTGGGCAATTTGAATCATCAGACTGTCTGTTAAAAAGGTGACCCAACTTTAAGCATATTAGAATTAGGGAGCAGTGCAAGAATAGTCTTTTGGCTGAAACTTAATTTAGAATGTAAATTGAAATTATCTTTGTTTTTCTTACTGGAGAGATTCTGGTGCCCCAAGAATGATTAAATTTAGCTGCCTGTTAGTTTCTGCCATTGTGGTTCTGGGGGAAAGGCTGCTAAAAGTGCCAGCAAGTAAAAGAAGAGCTTATTAAAAAAAAAAAAAAATTGAGGTTGGAATGATTAGATGGAAGGAAGAGAGAAATTATTGAGAATTAAGAATTGAGACTTAACTGATTATTAACAATGTTTTTTGTTTTGTCACTGTTGCTGCTTTTCATATAAGTTGCAGTTTTTTATTCACAAATTATTTTATCCACAAATAGTGTAGGTAGGCATTGGGAGAGGAGGTAGTGATATGTGAACACGCTCTTTTTAAAAATGTTGTTCTGAAAAAAAATTGTTGTTCTTGTTTTTGAATGATCTCTGATAAAATTTGCCAGGAGTCAAGCATTTTGAAACAGAACCCCTAAAACAGATGATTGTGTGGCTAGGTAAATGAATTAGATTTTTTTTGTTTTAGTGCATCAAGAAATCTAAGTTTTGTGAACTTTTTTCTGAAACTAGTGAAAGTTTTGAATGAATCTGGATAACCTGAGACTCATTGCCAGGGCCCCCTTCAGCTAAATAAATTTTTTTTTCTTATTTAAATAAAAGGAGGGGGGCCATCTGTCTGGCTCATTCTGTGAAGCATGCAACTCTGGATCTTGTGGTTGTAAATTCAAGCCCCACACTAGGTTTACAGATTACTTAATAAAAGAAATCTTGGGGCACCTGGGTGACTTACTTATGCAAAGCCATCCTGACAAACTTCTGGCTCAGGTGATGATCTCGTAGTTTGAACCCCACATTGAGCTATGTGCCAACAGCTCAAAGCCTGGAGCCTGTTTTTGGATTCTGTGTCTGCCCCTCCCCTGCTTGCTCCCTCTTCTCTCAAAAATAAGTAAATGTTAAAAAAAATTTATTAAAAAATCTTTAAAAAATTTCTTCTTTTTATCATTATTTATTAGGGTTCCCTTTTTTTAATTTTTTAATGTCTTTTATTTATTTTCAAGAGACAGAGAAAGACAGTGCAAGTAGGAGAGGGTCAGAGAGAGAGGGAGACACAGAATCTGAAGCAGACTCCAGGCTCTGAGCTAGCTGTCAGCCCAGAGCCTGACGCGGGGCTCAAACCCACGAACCGTGAGATCATGACCTGAGCTGAAGCCGACGCTCAACCGACTGAGCCACTCAGGCGCCCCAGGGTTCCCTTTTTTAAATGCTAGAAGGATAGAGATGAGTGAAAAAAGTTTGCTTCTTTCAAACAATTTCTAAAAATATTATGGGTCGGGACGCCTGGGTGGCTCAGTGGATTGAGCGTCCGACTTCGGCTCAGGTCATGATCTCACGGTTTCTGAGTTCTAGCCCCACATCGGGCTCGCTGCTGTCAGCACAGAGCCTGCTTCAGATCCTCTGTCCCCCTCTCAGCCTGCCCCCCTTTCAAAAGTAAATAAAACATTAAAAAAAATATTATGGGTCTATGAATTGTTGCTTCAGATTCTCGAGTTTTACATCTATATGAGCTTACCATATGGCTATCAAAAATTCAATACTTTCTTTCTCAGGAAAAAATGTATATTTGAGAGTTCATAACCTTATGGATTTATTCTGGGTTATAGCTAATATTCTTTCAAGAGTGCCCTCTTGTTCCAAAGGTCACTGTAATGACTAGCAGCTAAAAGTGACCTAACCAACATCTTCTCCAGCTTTCTTTCCTTTGTTGTCATATGCTGAGGCGCCCATGTCAGCAGGCTCAGGAGAGCCTTTACCTTTGACATTGACTTTACTTTTTTCTATTCTTTTAGGTCTTTCACTACCATTCCTACAGTGGTTGGCAAGATATCGCTTCCACCTCACTCTCCATGTACCATGGCAGTGACATCTTAGCTGCTAGAGTGTGGAGCTGGCCTGTGGGAGTCAAGTAAGTGCCTTTTTTACTATTTGGCATGGTTTTTGCTTACTTTGCAAAGCCATGTAGAGGAACTTCTTAGGATTAGTTTTTAAAAAGGCACTTGCTTGATCCTTGTGGGCTGGCTCTTTGCTCTAGCCTGCTGTTCAATACCTGGTAGCTAACATGGGGCTGATGTTAGCAAGGCGACTCTCACAGGATGGAACATTTTTGTCAGGATAGACCCTAAGGGAGGATATACCTGGTCTTGGCCGAATTAGCCCGTTCGTGTTGATGTGCAACTCCTGTCCCACCCCGGAATGAATCAGAACTTCTGTATTAGATCAAATAGTCCGTTAGTGTGGCCTTCTGAAAATTTAACCGGTTATGGATGACCAAGGGGCTGCTAGTCTAGACCAGCTGGGTTGCATGGAAACAGAACAGCTCTCCCAAGAAAGTCAATGACCTTGAAGTTGAGCTCTCTATATAGCTTAATTAATTTAGCTTAATATATAGAAGAAGTGATGGTTGGCATTAATGAGGTTTGGGTTTCTTTTATTGCTAAAGTAGCTAAAACCTGGTATTTTACTTTGCAGGTCACCTTGTAAATCTTGCCTATATAAATTAACACAGCCCTGTTATATGTCATAACAACCACGTAAGGGAGAGTGTTTTCCTGCTCTGTCTTAGGTATTGGTGATGTGACCTGTTCACGCAGGGGAAACTTGAACATTCTCAGGTATGTGAAGATCATGATTCATAAACGTTTTCTCCCTGCAAACAAAAGTTTATTTCAGTGTGAATTCATGACTCGGTTTTACAAAATCTATCTTGCCAGTTGATGTCTCTGCCCTGACACTAGGACAGAGAGTAGCAAACTACAGCCATGACCAACACTTGTTTTTGTGAATAAAGTTTTATAGGAACACACACCCATTCATTTACAATTGTCTGTGGCTGCTTTTGCACTACAGCAGCTAAGGTGAGTTGTGACAGAGACCATATGATTCGCAAAGCCTAAATTATCCGGATTTTTAAGAAAAAGTGTGCCAATTCCTTCTGTAGAAGAACCAAACTTCAGAATATATTTAGATATAAATTTGCTGGAACCATCGGTGAATTCAAATAGTCTTCTAAAAAGAAAGCCAAGCCCTGTGTCATAATGCTGTCTAGCAAATAAATATTTGTAATATATATGGTGGTGGTATTACTAATGCAAGGTTAATGGAATGGAAATCCATGATGGCTGTTTAATTTGTTTTCTTTCATTCATTATATGCCCCTACTCCCCACTCCCCATGGGAATAAACTCTCATTCCATAACAGGATATTCTTTTTCTTTCTAGATACTTTAAAGATTTTATAGAACAGATAAGGATAAAAGCTTTAACTAGGGTGTTTTCCAATACCCTAGTGATAAATAAAGGACATCTTGATTCATTGAACAAATGTCAGAGTTAAGATGAATTTGAGATCATGGAAATTGAGGATCAGAGATGTTCAGGGAAGTGTTCAAGGATCACAGAGGAGATTAGTGGTGGAACTGAAACCAGAAGCTAGTTTTCCTGCCTTCTCCTCCCAGGGTTCCGTCTACTAGGTCTTATACCATATTAGGACTACTTGTTTTCCCTACTAATTGTAAGGCACAGCCTTTTCCCCTTTTTCCCTCTGAAGTAGAAGCAAAAAGACTCAATGATTTAAACCACAACTATGTGATTTATTGGAGAATTGATGTTACTTGGAGTTTGGATGCTTTTATTTTCTTGCTTGAAGGTTAACGGGGGGCGGGGGGGGGAGTGGCTTCTTAATGAATCGTTAAGTGCTTATAAGTATGTACTCAAAAAGTTTAGATTAGTTGGAATAAAAAAGGAAGTCTGAGCCTTGTTCATTATTTTATAGCTGGGAACAAAACCAAAATCAGCACAGATAGAATGCTTCTCTCATACATCTATGTGTCTAAGCTCATAGATGGAAAGAGTGTATGTGTGCGTATGTGTGCATGTGTGGGTGTCTAACAGCTCTTAAAATGCATTTGGATTGCATTCTGAGAGGAGTTTAGCAGGTGTATTACAGTCTGCAGATTATGTTGCCGAGTTTTAAATGGAATTTTAAAAATAAATTCTATTTTTATTTTTTTAACATTTTTTTTAATGTTTTATTTTATTTTTGATACAGAGAGAGACAGAGCATGAGAGGGGGAGGGGCAGAGAGAGAAGGAGACACAGAACCGGAAGCAGGCTCCAGGCTCTGAGCTAGCTGTCAGCATAGAGCCTGATGCGGGGCTCAAACCCACGAACATGAGATCTGACCTGAGCCAAAGTCGGAGGCTCAACCAACTGAGCCACCCAGGCGCCCCTAAATTCTATTTTTAAACAGTTTTGGATTTATAGGAAAATGGCTAAGGATATTGCACACAATTCCCATACATACCCCATCTCCAGTTCCTCTTTTGCTAACATGTTACATTAAATTGGCACATTTGTTACAGTTAATAAACCAGTGTTGGTACGTACTAAAGTATACATTATTCAGATTCCCTTAGTTTTTGCCTAATAACCTTTTTCTATTCCAGGATTAAATGAATTTTTGGTCGCATGTTCATTGATTTAGAAGGCATTGATATGACCACCTAAAGGTTAGGCTAGTTTTGAAGTCTCTTTCATATTCCGGAGTGTGATTCAATGAGTACAGGCTTAACTGCTGCAGAGTTGTGACACTTATGTTCTGTAACCTGATGAGAAAGTGGCTACTTTACCTTATTGATAGTAGTAGCTCTTCAGTTGTTTCTAAATTTTCAGTGATAAGACAAACTTGGTTACTTCCTTTAAAAATAATTTTTTTTATGTCTTTATTTTATTTTGAGAGACAGAGACAGTGAGCTGGGGAGGGGCAGAGAGAGAGGGAGACAAAGAATCTGAAGCAGGCTCCAGGCTCTGAGCTGTCAGCACAGAGCGAGATGGAGCTTGAAACCACGGAACATGAGACCTGAGCCGAAGTCGGACACTTAACCGGCTGAGCCACTCAGGTGCCCCAAGTTACTTCTTTTTTAAAAAGATTTTTTAATTAAAACTTTTAAAAATGTTTTTATTTATTTTTGAGAGATAGAGACAGAGTGTGAGCAGGGGAGGGGCAGAGAGAGAAGGAGACGGAGACCCAGAATCCAAAGCAGGCTCTAGGCTCTGAGCTGCCACACAAGGTCCAATGTGCGCTCGAACCCACAATCCCTGAGATCATGACCTGAGCCTAAATCAGATGCTTAATCGACTGAGCCACCCAGGTGCCCTAAACTGGTTACTTCTAAGTTTTATTGTCACATTCTAAATTGCTGGTGAAAATATCTTAAACTAAATTGCCTTCTTTGGAAGCCATGTGGTTCAACAATCCTACTTTAATATGTTTATCCTCTGAAAGTCGTTTTTGATGTTGCTTTCATTAGCACCTTCTGATGAATTATTAGTTATTCAAATTTCCCTATAAAGACCTTAAAATATCCCTTCCTTTCAAGTTCATTTGTTGTTTTGCTAAAGTTGAACACTTGCATTCTCTGTGACTCAGCATGTTCACTCCTAGAGTTATACACAACAGAATTGTGTGTGTGTGTGTGTGTGTGTGTGTGTGTGTGTGTTCACCAGAAGACTTGGGACTAATTGTAATAGTGCAAGCTGGAATTTTCCAAATGCCCATCAACTGTGGAGTGAGTAAATGAGTTTCTGGCATAATCACACAATGAATGTTAAATACTGATCAGAATGAACAAACTACAGCTATATACAATAATGTGTGAATCTCACAAATCTAATGTTGAGCAGAAGAAGCCAGACACTAAGAAGTGCATACTCTCTGATTGCATTTACATAAATTTCAAAAACAAGTTAAACTATCTGTGATGTCAGTAGTCAGAAGATTGGTTACCGTAGTTGAAGATTAGGGACAGTGCTTAGAACGGGGTCTGAAGGGGCCTGCTGCGGTACTAGGAGTGTTCTGGGTTTGTTTTGGGTACTGGTTATATGGATGTGTTTACTTTATGAAAGTTCACCAGGCTTATATATTTTTCTATATTCATGTTATTCAGAGAAAAAGGTATACAAAAATGTTAGCAATTCTGGAAAAACACACATACATACAAATTCACTGCTAACATTTAAGGGATATATGGAGAATACACTGAACAAATTCACCTTACATCTTAGATTATATGGTGTCTGAATTAAAGGATTATCAAAGTGGCATTGTGCTACTGGATCTGTTACAGTCCTTTTTGTATCTTCAGATGAATAAAGTAGGTTGTATTAATGGCTGCTTAAAAAAGTTTTTTTTATGTTTTCTGTTTATTTTTGAGAGACAGAGAGAGACAGTGTGAGCAGGGGAGGGTCAGAGAGAGAAGGAGACACAGAATCCGAAGCAGGCTCCATCCAGGCTCTGAGCTAGCTGTCAGCAGAGCCTGATGCGGGGCTGGAACCCACGAACCGTGAGATCATGACCTGAGCCGAAGCCAGATGCTTAATTGCTGAGCCATCCAGGCGCCCCAATGGCTGCTTTTTATTGTAATTAGGTTTTGGGGATGCCTCAGAAAAGACATCTTTTCAGTCTGTATTAAATACAGTCACCAAGTCTATCCATCCTTTCTAACCTTACAGTAAAGACTTATGAGCCAATTAGTTGTGACTTGGGTGTATTGGTATGTTTATGCATGGTGAAATTTCTCCTTGCCACTCATCAGTGAGTCAGCTTCAGTCTTGTATCTCTATATATTCTACATGTTCCTTTGGTTTTCGCAACATCACTTCAAACCTAATCAAAATGTAGAGCCATTTCCCCCAAATGGAGCCCCCTTTCATGACTTTACTGCCATTGTTATTGTTGTTGTTTTTTTCCTAATTGGCACCTTTGGTTCTTCTAGTTACTTGAGTTAACTTCTGCTTTAAAACATGCGGTGAAAACACATAACATAAAACTTACCATCTTAACCCTGTCTTCAGTGTACACACAGGTCAGTGTCCTACCCTTCGCACTTTGTAGTCCATTATCACTATCCTTACCCTTGTTGAAACTCTTACTGTATATCTAGATTATTGCATCTAGAGAAAGTTGAGAAATAGCATCTCAACTTTCAATGTTTCCCTTGTAATCAATCCATTGTGTATCTGCTTGCCAGGTTTATAGTTGTAAAATCTTCCAAATAATTCCCCCACACAAACCTTGCCCCCCACATTGCCGCTGCCTACAGGATTTAATGCAAATTCCTTAGTCTGATATTCAAGGACTTCCATAATGGAATTCCAATCTGTCTTTCCATCTTTAATGAGAATGTTGTTTTTAATAACCAGTGACTACTTACTAACTTCCAAGTTGTGTGAAGCACTGTACATGCATAATTTTACTTAATTTAGTCCTGTAAAGGAATTGTCACTTCAGAGGAAATAGAGGCTGGAGGGTTGTAAGTAACATGCTCAAGTGATGCAATTAAGAATTCAAATATAGGCGGGCGCCTTGGTAGCTCAGTCAGTTAAGCATCTGACTTTGGTTCAGGTCATGGTCTTGTAGTCCGTGAGTTCAAGCCCCACATCAGGCTCTGTGCTGACAGTTCAGAGCCTGGAGCCTGCTTCAGATTCTTTGTTCCCCTTTCTCTCTGCCCCGTTCTCGCTCATGCTCTGTTTCTGTCTGTCTCAAAAATAAATAAACATTAAAAAAAAAAAGTTCAACTGTAGATCTCCATCTTGCCACAGTTGTAATCTCTAGCTCCCAGTGCTCCTGAATGCCTCGAGGAGGCTGCTCCTGAACCACCAAGTGCATTCCCATCTTTACCTAGCTCTTTTACTTCTCAGATTCATTGCTGGGAAGGCCTTTACTTGTTCCTTTCTGCCTCCCTGTCCCATTTTATTCATCAAGTCTAGTGACCCCCCCCCATCCCAGTTTGTAGGAAACTCCTTAGCACTACTACACACTTTGTGGCTTAACTGTATTGAATTTGTTCATTTTTATATATGGATGATTTATTTATTAAAGTTTAGTTTTTGTTTTTATTTTTTTAAGTTTAGTTTTTGAGAGCAAGAGTGAGTGTGTGGGAGCAAGGGGAAGGGGGCAGAGAGAGAGAGAGAGAGAGAGGAAAGAGAGAATCTCAAGAAAAAAGCTCCGTGCTGTCGACACAAGCCCAGTGTGGGGCTCCATCCCATGAACCATGAGATCATGACCTGAGCCAAAATCAAGAGTCTACCGCTTAACCGACTCAGCCACCCAGGCACCTCTTAGCTTAAATTTTTAGATTGTAACCTCCTTGAGGTTGAGGGCTTAGAGTATAGATTTTTTTGGTATCTCTTATGGTGCCTTATATAAAACAGATGCTCAGTAAATGTCTGTGTTGATCATTTCAAATGATAATAGAACCGCTGATAGCTGAAAATATATAATGTTCATCTAAGTCTCCTTATTGGTTCTTTGCACTTCTTGAAGCTCCTTATAAATCCAGCTAGCCAGTCTTAATTCAGAACCAGAAATGAAATATTAGAGTGTCACTCTATACACAGTGACGTATTTGTAGGTTGGAAGCTTGGTAACTGCTGCCACATGCTGATTCAAATCAGAGCAACTCTTCATTCTTCAGAATTTGCCTTCTCATGCTCTCACCATTGGTGCTTTGACTTAGACCACTAGCATATCTCATCTACAGTATGTCAGCAGCCTCCAAACTAGTCTTCTTGCTTTCGTCCTTTTTCTCTGTGATCAGAACTCAAGCAGTGAGAATGATATGAGACAGAAGACGACTCTTCCAGTAGCTTCTGATCTCACACAGAGCAAAAGATAAAGTATTTAAAGTGGCCTATAGGGAGCAGTGTGCTGATAAACTGGATCTCCAGAGAGGGGGAAAGCCACTGATGTGTAACATTTGATTGCTTCTGTGGTGTAACTATTCCCACGATGGCTGATTCAAAGTTCTGGAATGTACAAGTCTTCTCTTCGGCTGGGACCAGCCAGCCCCAGCTCCCACTGCTGCACATTCCCTGTCTGACCCCCACCTGCTTCTGCTTTGCCCTTGCCCACTCCATTTTTGTGACACTGACTTTAGTGTTCCTCAGACATGCCAGATGTACACCCACCTCACAGGATCTTTGCATTTGCAGTTTTATGACTAGAGTGCTCTTTTCCTGAAATACTTGCACGTTTGCTTATTTGTTGTCTTTCTCAGGTCTGCTCAGATCTCTTCCACGAGCTCCCTTTCTGTACAGGCATACCTTGGAGATATCGTGCGTTCGGTTCCAGATCACAGCAGTAAAGTGAATTGAATGTGTTTTTGTTACCCAGTACACATAGAAGTTATGTTTACATTTTACTGTAGTCTATTAAGTATGCAGTAGCATTGCATCAAAAAAAGTACATACCTTAATTAAAAAAGCTTTATTGCTAAAAAAAATGCTAACCATCTTCTGAACTTCCAGTGAGTTGTAATCTTTCTGCTGGTGGAGGGTCTTGCCCCCATGTTGATGGCTGCTGACTGACCAGAGGGGGTTGCTGAAGGTGGGCTTGCTGTGGCAACTTCTTAAAATAAACAATAGTGTGAATTTGGCTGCATCGATTGACTCTTCCCTTCATGAACAATTTCTCTGTAGCATCAATGCTGCTTGGTAGTTTCTTACCCACAGTAGAACTTCTTTCAAAACTGGAGTTAGTGCTCTCAAACCCTGCTGTTGCTTCATCAACTAAGTCTGTGTAGTATTCTAAATTCTTTGTTGTCGTTTCAATAAGCTTCACAGCATCTTCACCAGAAGTAGATTCCATCTCAAGAAGCCACTTTCTTTGCTCATCCGTAAGAAGCAATTCCTCATCCATTCATGTTTTATCATGGGATTGCAGCAGTTCAATCACATCTTCAGGCTCCACTTCTGATTCTAGTTCTCTTGCTGTTTCCACCACACCTGTCCTTACTTCTTCCTTGAGATCTTGAACCTCTCAAAGTCATCCATGAGAGCTGGTATCAACTTCTTCCAAATACCCATTAATGTTGAAATTTTGACCTTTCCCCCCATGAATCATGAATATTCTTAATGGCATCTAGAATAGTGAATCCTTTTCAAAAGGTTTTCAATTTACCTTACCCAGATCAATCAGAGGTATCCCTATTTGTGGCAGTTATAGCTTTTGAAAAGTATTTTTTATTATAAATTTTTTTAATGTTTATTCATTTTTCAGAGAGAGAAAGAGAGACAGGGTGCAAGCAGGGGAGGGGCAGAAAGAGAAGGGGACACAGAATCTGAAGCAGGCTCCAGGCTTTGAGTTGTCAGCACAGAGCCTGATATGGGACTCAAACCCACAAACTGTGAGATTATGACCTGAGTTGAAGTTGGATGCTTAATCGACTGAGCCACCCAGGTGTCAAAATGACTCCATGATCCATGGGTGGCAGAGTGGATGTTGTGTCAGCAGACATGAAAACAGTCTTGTATGTCTTTATCAGAACTCTTGGGTGACCAGTTGACAGTGAGCAGTAATATTTTGAAAGGAATGTTTTTTTCCGAGCAGTAGGTGTCAACAGTGGGCTTAAAATTCTCAGTAAGCTGTGTTGTAAGCAGATGTGCTGTCATCCAGGCTTTGTTGTTTTCCATTTATAGGACAAAGGCAGAGTAGATTTAGCATAATTTTTAAGGGCCCAAAGATTTTCAGAATGGTAAATGAGCATTGGCGTCAATATAAAGTCACCAGCTGCATTAGCCCCTAACAAGAACGCCTGTCCTTTGAAGCTCTGAAGCCGGCATTGACTTCTCTTTGGCTATGAACACTGTAGATGACCTCTTGTTCCAGTAGAAGTCTGTTCTCGTCTACGTTGAAAATCTGTTGCAACCACCTTCATGAATTATGTTAGCTGGATCTTCTGGAAAACTTGCTACAGCTTCCACACCAGCACTTGCTGCCACACTTCTTTGTTATGGAGACAGCTTCTTAAACCGCAGGAACCAACCTCTGCTATCTTCAGATTTCTGCAGCTTCCTCCCCTCTCTCAGCTTCGTAGAACTGAAGAGAGAGAGAGCCTTGCTCTGAGTTAGGCTTTGGCTGAAGGGAACGTTGTGGCGGTTTGATCTTCTATCCAGACCACTTTACCCATATCAGCAATAAGGCCGCTTTCCTTTCTTACCATTCATGTGTTTACTGGAGTAGCACTTGCAATTTCCTTCAAGAACTTTCCCTTTGCATTCACAACTTGGCTGACTGTTCGACATAAGATGCTTGGCTTTTGGCCCATCTCGGCTTTTAACAGGCCTTCTGCACTGAGCTTAATCATTTCTAGCTTTAGACTTAAAGTGAGAGACTTGTGACTCTTCCTTTCACTTGCTTACTTAGAGGCCATTGTCGGCTCATTGACCTATTTGCAGTATTGTATCTCAGGGAATAAGTGGGCTTGAGGACAGGGACAGAGACATGGCAATGGCCTGTCAGTGGCACAGTCAGAACATTACACATTTATCCATTAAGTTGACTGTGCTATACGGGTACCTCATGGTGCCCCTAAACAATTACAGTAGTAACATCAAATGTCACTGATCACAGACCACCATAACAAGTATAATAATGAAAATGTATAAAATATTACAAAAATTGCCAAAATGGGATACAAAGACACGAAGTGAGTAGATGCTATTGGAAAAATGGTGCCAATTGACTTGCTTGATGTAGGGATGCCACAGATTTTTAATTTGTAAAAAATGCAGTATCTGAAATGCAATAGAGCAAAGCTCAATAAAATGAAGTATGCCTGTATTAAACTGTGGTTTTCCCCCATCTCCTCAACACTCTTTTTCTCCATTACTCTGCTTTATTATTTTTTTAGCATTTCCAATATTTCATGTGTATATATTACTTGCCCTTTTGTCCTGTCCCCTCCAGTAGAGCAAGAACATTTTCTTCACTACAGAATGCTCAGCACCTAAAAGAATATCTGACACGTGGCACTCACATAGTAGTTGGATGAATTAATATATACTTCTTTTAAAAGTGCACGTTTGAGTGTGTTTCCTCATCTCAAAATTTCCTTTGTATAGAAGGATTTTTAAAATTTAATTTATTGGTTGTCCTGAGATGGTTTCTAATATGCACTGCAGAGTTTTTACCCCTGACCGATGCCTTGCTATAGTGATACGTTACTGCTATTTCTAGACAGTGTCACCTGTAAGTGGGTAATGGTGGTATTTGCTTTCGAGACTAAAAAAGAAGCATTTCATTTTGGTTGAAATAAAAAACAATCTGTGACGCTTATAGACAAATCAGTTTAATCCTTGTCACTGGTAATTGCAACTTGAAATTATTCTTCACTTAAGCTTCTAATGAGAAACTCGACAATATTTATGGTTCAGTGTGTGTTTGGTCGTGTGTTATTCTCACATCATTGTGAATTTGAGGATCTTTGGTAAGTAATGACAAAACAGAATCTGTATGTTTTATTTGAAGATCAAGATGAGCCTGTGAGGACACTTTTCTGTATGAATACTAAAATTTATAGAACAGCTTAGCATACTGGCTTATTGTAAGTAAACTGTGTATGACTTCTTATAAATTAGACGCTGCCTTTCCCACTTGATCTCAGTTACTGCCTTACCACCTAGCGCCCCCCTCTCGCCTTTTTCTGTTTTATTCAGCCCTCCACTTGCCGTACTCTAGGCATAGACAATAATTACAATGAGGTAGCAAGATTGAATTGTAGTTGCTGTCAGAGTTTCCTTTCTTTCTCTCTTTTTTACATGTAAGTATTTTTACAAATAAAATTCTAATGTAATAACAGTTAAAAACACAGTAGACAGCATTACATTTTCCAAGTTAATCTTTGGGTAGCCACAATAACCCATTTTTGTGTTGGGGTTTGATTCACAGAGGTCAGAGAAGAGAGTAGCTTCAGCTGAAAGCTGTTATTTCCCTGCAGACAGTTAAGAAATGGAGAAAAAGTCTGATTTTCTTTGTGAGTGTGTGTGTGTTACTTTCTTGGATCATGTTTTAGCTAAAACTTGCAATATTTCCTTCCTTAAGACTTTTGGACATGGACAAAAAAGCTCCTTTCTCTTATGAAAGCTTAATTTGCTTTGTTACATCACTTCTGTCTTTAGGGAATGTTTATCTTCTAGAATTTTTAAAATTAAAACAGTTTTTTTTAAAGCAGTTTAAGATTCACAGCAAAAGTAAGGGGGAAAATAAGAGTTAGATTTTTTTTTACAGCTACATTTTAAAAAAAGTACCCAACAAGTTTGTCAGAACAAAAATAAACTTAATTTTGTGTTCTTGTGTATGATGTTATTATTATTCTTTTAAAAGAAGTTTTTAGCTACTTGTAAATACCAAATCATAGAAAAATAAAATATCCAGAAAAATGGAAAGAGAAAGTGCTACTCAGAAACAGCCATTGTTAATATTTTTATGCATTTCTTTCCAGACATTTTTACGAAGTTCATCTCACTTTTGATAACAGAGTAGCTCATCTTTAAATACAGTATAAAACTATATTTGCTTCCCTTGCTTAGCATTATACCGAATGTTTAACAAACTTGACATGAACATTTAATGGCAGCTTAATAGTCCAAAGAGTAGCTGTATCCCTGTTTGTGTTTACAATATAATTGTCAAAATTGATTTTTTTTTTGGTGGCTATTCCAGAATTTTAAAGAATGAACATTCTTGGAGTGCGTGGGTGGCTTAGTCAGTTAAATGTTCGACTTGGGCTCAGGTCATGATCACACAGTTAGTGGCTTTGAGCCCTGTATTGGACTGTGCTCTCACAATGTGGAATCTACTTGAGATTCTCTCTTTCTCTCTCTCTCTCTCTCTCTCTCTCTCTCTCTCTCTCTCTCTCTCTCTCTCTCTCCCTCCCCCTCCCCCTCCTCTGCTTGCACACACACCACACACTCTCTCTCAAAAATGAATAAATAAATTTTAAGAAGAAGAATAAAGATTCTTTTCTCTTGAGACAAATTTCAGGAAAATTGAAAAAGAAATTAAAAAACCTATATTCACCTGATGATCCGTCTGTACTATGTTACTGTGTGAACAGAATTGGATACCGCCCTCACCATGTTCTTATACACTCACAAGTAACAGCCTCAAATTACAATAAAGTTATTTAAAGCATCTCTTAAAGCCCATCTGCTTGAGATGCTGTTCTCAAGAACCCTTTTACCATTTTTGTAAAAACTGATAAGATTTTTCTAAGGCTGTTGGAAAGCCCATCCTTCCATCTCTAGATTTGGTAAGCAGAAATATTAAGAAATAATTTTCTTCTTCTTTTTAAATTTAAATTCAAGTTAGTTGACATATAGTGTAGTATTGGTTTCAGGAATAGAATTTAGTGATTCATCACTTAAAAATAACACCCAGTGCTCATCCCAACAAGTGCCCTCCTTAATGCCCATCACTCATTTAGCCCATTTCCCTCCCACCACCTCTTTGTCAACCCTTGGTTTGTCCTCTGTATTTAAGAGTCTTTTATGGTTTGCCTCCCTTTCTGTTTTTATCTTATTTTGTTTTTCCTTCCCTCCTCCTATGTTTATTTGTTTTGTTTTTTAAATTCCACGATGAGTGAAATCATATAATATTTGTTTTTCTCTGACTGACTTATTTCGCTTAGCATAATATACTCTAGTTATATCCACTTGCAGATGGCAAGATTTCACTCTTTTTGATCGTCGAGTAATAGTCCATATATATATCTACCACATCTTTATCCATTTATCAGTTGATGGACATTTGGGCTCTTTCCATATTTCAGCTATTTGATAGTGTTGCTGTAAACATTGATTAGGGGACATGTGCCCCTTCATGTCAGCATTTTTGTATCCTGTGGATAAATACCTAGTAGTGTAATTTTCTGAACTCTTCCTTCAGAATTGCTAAATGATGATTTCATAGCTTGTGATCTTTCACATAGGTGTGCTAATATATTTTTAGAAAAATCAGTTCCCTTCTGTTAAACACTTAAGTTGGCCCTAGTCTTTTGCTATTATGTGCATTGCTACAGTGAATAACCCTGTGCGTTCATTACTGCTCCTGTATGAATTTATAGAACATGTTCCTAAAAGCGGAAAGTATGAGAACTACTATCTATTTATATTTTGCCAACAAAATGTGTTACCAAACTTTTGGATCTATGTCTGATTGGTGAAAAAAATTGTATTTCGGTGTAGATTTAATTTGCATTAAGTGAGTGAAGTTGAACATCTTTTTAAAGAACTGCATTTCCTTTTGATCACTAAGTAATATTATACATATGTATATATATGTGTATATAAACTATTCCTTACCTCTTATAGTGACCTTTTTCTTTGTGATTTTTAGGAACTGTTTGGGTATTAAGAAAAGCCTTTGTGATTGAGTTGCAAACTTTTCAGTTTGTCTTTTTTAAAAAAGTTTATTTAATTAGAGAGAGAGAGAGGGAGGGGGCAGATAGAGAGTGGGAGAGAGAATCCTAAGCAGGTTCTGCACTGTCAGCACAGAGCCTGACACGGGGCTCAATCTAATGAACTGTGAGATCATGACCTGAGCTGATCAAGAGTCCGATGCTTAACTGACTGAGCCACCCGGGTCCTCCAGGTTGTCATTTTTTTTTTAACATTTAAATTACTTAAGTCTGAGTCTGCAGTTTCAACAGACACATTTTAAGGGCTGTATTATGTAGAAAAGCAGGAAACTACCTGTAAATGTTGCTAAGTGAATACAATACTAGTTCTATGAAAATGATTAAACAATAGATATTAGATTAGATTTATTCCTTCTTATGGAAAAGCAAATTTCAGTTATTCACACGCAAGAGTTTCTCTCATTAGATCAGCTGTAAAGTGGAACGGGCATCCTTGGGACTAGCTGGATTCTTTGTTACTAGATCTGTTATTAGAAAGGAGATACCAGTCCTTGTTCCTGTTCATTGTGCAAAATTGGCATATAGTGTTGAATAAATGTAGGTTGAATCATCTGGAAGGTTCGATTGGGTTGTTTCTGATAACCTTTTTATTTTCATATTGTTTTTATTTTAAAAACACCAATATACTCTATGCATATTGATTTTTATGTAATTGAGAATTTATGTCATTTTTTCCCCTGTCATGTCTAATTCCCTTTCCCCTTTCACTTCTCATTTTGCTCCAAAGTAACTGTATAGTGTATATCTTTTTATATTTTCCTCCTTACTTGAATCACCATCCTATCTATTTTTTTGTCTGCGTTTCAGTACACATACATTCCTCCAGGCGTACATGCGTATGTATAGTTATTTTTAATTATTTACAAAATTGGATCATATTATGCATTCTTTTCCACATCTTATTATTTTTCTCACTTAGTAATAACTAGTACAGCACTGAAGCATTAATTTATTGGCTGTATAAAATATACCATGATAAATGAGTTATTTAAACAAAAAATTTTTAATATTTATTTTTGAAAGAGAGAGGAAGACAGAGACATATTGCAAACAGGGTAAGGGCAGAAAGAGAGGGAGACACAAAATCTGAAGTGGGCTCTAGGCTCTGAGCTGTTAGCATAGAGCCTGATGCGAGGTTTGACCTCACTAACGATGAGATCATGACCTGAGCCAAAGTTGGATGCTTAAATGACTGAGCGAGCCACCCAGGTGTCCCTAAATGAGATTATTTTTGGTGCAGCTGTACATTTGTTCATTTAGCTAATGCTTTGTTGATGGACACTTACATTGTTGTTCCCCCCCCCCTTTTTGTCACTGTGCACATTGTAGTAAGCATCTTGTACATATCCTCACATATTAGTACATTTATTCTGTGAGATAAAGAATAGTAGGTGGGGGTTGCCAAAGAATCAGTAGTGGGATTGCTGGTTCAAAGGGTGTGTGTGTGTGTGTGTGTGCGCATGTGTGTGTGTATATATATGCTATATGTATATAGTAATATTTAACAATTAATGCAGATTGTTTTCCAAAACCTACAACAATTCCCTTCTGATTTATATGAGAAGACAAAATAGAATTATGTAGCTTTTTTATAGTTGTTAGTTATAGGATTTACTGGATTTTTTTTTTCCTAATGTCCTAATGTTTATTTATTTATTTTAGAGAGAGCACGTGAACATGAGCAGGGGAGGGGTAGAGTGAGAGGAGAGAGAGAATCCCAAGCAGGCTCTGTACTGTCAGCATGGAGCCCAGCATGGGGCTCAGTCTCATGAACTGTGAGATCATGACCTTAGCCAAAATCCAGAGTAGGATGCTTAACTGACTGAACTAACTACCCAGCAGCCCTGGATTTTCTGGATTCTTAAAAGACTTTATCTGAATAGGTCTCTTTATAAAATTGTCTTTCTGTGCTCTGAGTAACTGTGTTACTTTAATACAAAATAAAATTCTCAAAGCTCTAGATCATGTACCTAGTACCAGTATAATATTCTCATAGGCTAGAGGGTGAACGGAATTGAGACAAATGTTAAAACCTGACTTTGGGGATCGGGCTGGGAAATAAAGGCCATTTAGTAGTAGATTTTTATCTTTAAATTGGGTATTCGCTTGGTTACAAGAGGATTAATTATAAGAATCTCTTTCTCTAGTAGTCTCAGCTTGAACAGATAAATATAGAGCACCAGTGTTCAGAGAGGGAATGCTGTAGAAAATGTGTGGGTAGCTGTTGTAGTTTTACATAGCAGATAACATCTAGGATAAAGAATAGATGAAAATGCTCATTGAGGATTAGTGTTCTTGAAACATCATCAAATACAACATTCCCAGGCCTAGCATTCACAGCCATTCATAAGCTTGCCTATCCTGCATATCTAAGATATTTTCTACCGAGCTCAACACACTTTCCTTGAATCTTGAATTTCTGTGTTTGCCACACTATTCCCAGTGCCATTCATTTGTTCTCATCCTTGAGAAGACATGTATTTCCCCTTCTGCGCCCCTGCTGAAAGATGGATTCTAGTTTGTCTTTTCAGTACTCAAGTGGCGTCGTCTTCATGAAGCCTCTCTGACCTCTCTAGTCCACATTGATCCTTTTTTTCCATCCTTAACTCCTATAGCAGTGACACTTTGAATTTCTTCCAGATGGTTCCTAAGTATACATTTATGTAGCAGTAAATAGCTTTTTTGAGTTTTTATTGAGCGCCTCTTGTATATGCAGCACTACTGTAAATACTGCATATAAAGGATGAAGACAGACAATGTCCCTGTCCGCATGGAGTTTATAGTCTTGTGGGGAGAGACAGCCAATGAATAAAATAACAAGAAAATATCAGACAGTAAGAACCTATGAAAACATTTATGAAGAATGAATCAGATATCTTAGTTGCAAGTGGTGGAGCCCATTCTAGTTAGTTAAAGCGGAGGGAAAAAATTTAAGGGTATTACATAGTTCATAGATTCTCTGGGGGAAAGTGGAGAATCAGTCTTTGAGACCACTTAGCTAGGAGCAATGCCTAAACTTTAACACTGGGCTTCATCCTTGGAGACATTACTTCTTTTGTCACGGAACAGATACTGGAATTTGTACGGTCTGTGTTGCGTATGGGTTGTAACTGCTAAGACCTTTGTCGTTTCTACTTCGGAAAGGAAGGTTTATCTCTCTGGAATAGACTTCAGAATAGATTAAACATGGTGTCTCCATTATCACTTGCTTCCTAATTGACATATCATGTGGATGTGTGTAGGTGGGAGAACCTAGGTCATATACCCACTTCCTGTTTGCAGAGGAGGCTGTGGAAGTAAATTTCTATGTTTTGGGAAGGCATGACTTAGGAGATGAGAAATTTTCCAAACAAGGGAGGCAGTTTAAAAGTGAAAAACCATGGAAAAGTTGATATGGTAGAGAGTAATTGTAGGGTTAATTTAGATTTGAGTAGTCAGAGAAAGCAACTCTGAGGGCAAAATAGTTCAGCTCAGACAGACCTAAATGATAAGGAGAAATCTGTGTAACATTCAGGGTGAAGAATAGTTTAGTAAGGTAAACAAGTCAAAAGGCCCTGGATTGGGACTAGGATAGGGGTTGGAGGGACAGGGTGGTGAATGAGTTTGTCCTGTCGGAGGAAGAGCTGGGTGGCCAATAATGCTAAAATGTGTGAGTGACAAGGAGTGTAGATGAGATTATAGAGCAGAGGATATTTTTGTTTTCTTGTTTTTAACAGAAGTGTGAAGACACTCATCTTACTTTTTCTTCCCTTGAGATGTCCTGTTCAGAGTAGGGATGTAATTATAGGTGTGGAGAAGAAGAGGATATTTCTGTGTTATTAAACCCACGAGTCTTGGATATTATGGAGTGACAAATTATTTATATGCTGTTAAGAGGAGAACAGCATGAGGTTTCTAGCAAAGATAAGAAATACTAGAAAGACTGCATGTCCAGTGAATAATGGGATAAAGCCTTCTGTCTTCATTCCAGTGCCTCAATCTAGGGAGCCTTGAAAAAAATTCCTTCTTTATTCCTCTTACCTTGTCGTACAGGAACAATGTTTGTGTGGTTACAATGATTTGTATTACACTAGCTCTTGTGACTGTTTCAGAATAACAAAAGACTCCAACCTCAAGTCTGCACCAATAGAGCTTTCCTATTAAAGAATTGCATTATATAATGAAGTGATAGAAAAGTGCTTTCTAGTCTCTTTTTTTTTTTTCTTAAGAAATCAACTCCACAAGCAAATGAGATAAATTTGCCTTGGAAGGCAGAACAATTATGACTCTGAGTAGAACTCTACTTCTCATTTACTCTCTTTTCCATTTTCCATTTCTAATTCAAACTGGAACAGATAGTCCTTATGTATCTAACATTCTCATAGTGCATAGTGGTACTTGGACTTTAGATGGACTAATGGGATCATAGGTGGTAATATTCTATGCAGAGTTTCTAACCTTGGCATTACTGATAACCTGATTCTTTGTGGAAGGGGAACTGTCCTGGGCATTGTAACATGTTTAGTAGCACCCCTTCAGCAGTTTTGAGAACCAAAAAACAGTATCTTTAGACATTGCCAAACATCCCTGGTTGAGAACCGCTGCTCCAACTATAGCTTTTCGTTTTTCTTTTAAAACTCAGTCCTATTTGTCCTTTCTAATGATGCTTGATGACCATACTTATAGGTTCTCTGCAGAGATTACATCCATGTGAAGAGTTTCTAAATATGACCTCTTTATCCTAAATGTGCAGGGAGTTTTAACAAAGCTTGAAAATGAGAAGACAAAAACCTCTTTCCCTTATGTGTATATATCCAATGGATTTTTCCAAAACTACTTTTGTAAAATCATATAAGAGAATGTGAAAGTGCCCTGTGGGTGATATTAATGGATTTTAATGGCTGATGCCACAACAACTATTTCACTCTTTCCCCATTGTGCAGCCTTAGTAGGGCTTCTGAATTTGACAGTTGCCTCACGTGTGAGCTCTGATTAGCCTCAGCCAGTGGTTTTGAAACGGCCAAACATGACCTATTGAAAGATTAGAAAAACAACTTAATAGAGTGGCAACCAACTTAAAATATAATGTAATATAAGAAAATATCAGAGTGAATTGTGTATAGAATGTTCGTTAACTTGTCCGAATATGTGTTTATGTGTGTGTGAGTCTTGATGTAAAATATATTTCTTATCATGGCTTGCAGTTGCCATTGGTCTTAGCCTATCATGATAATTCCATTCCCCTTGCCGGTGATTGGTTCAGGAGCCCTGGTTTAAGGCGGTCTGTACCTGGAGTTCCTCTGGTGGCAGTTATTGATTCTGGGATGGACACATTGGCCTAAACCTAAGTAAAAGACCTTGGATAAGAGAACCTTCATTCTTCTACTTCATGAGTACAGAGAAGCCTGCAAATCCAATTGCTACTGGCTGCTGTCTCAAAGCCACAGGAATGTGGGGAGCTCAGTGGGTTAAAACATCTGGCTGCTAAACTATTTTTTAAAGTGGCTCAGGACAAGATCTCGCATCGGGCTCTGTACTGACATTGAGCCTGCTTGGGATTCTCCCCCTTCTCTCTGCCCCTCCCTTGCTTGCTCACTCGCTTGCTCTCCCTCTCTCTCCCCGCCTCTTTCTCTCTCCCCCTCTTTCCCTCCCCCCTCAAAATAAATAAATAAATGTTAAACAAAAAAAGACAATCCTTTCAGTAACATATGAAGGTTCTAGTTTCCTTGTTTCTCACCAATACTTGTTATTGTCTTTTTTATTGTAGCCATCCTAGTGGGTGTGAATCGGTAACTCACTGTGGTTTTAATCTGCATTTCCTAATGACTAATTATGTTGCGCATACTTTGATGTGCTTATTAGCCATTTGTATATCTTCTGTGGAGAAATGCCTATTCAAATCCTTAGCTCATTTTATTTTATTTTATTTTATTATTTTTTAAATGTTTTTATTTATTTTTGAGAGAGAGATTGTGAGTGGGAGAAGGGCCAGAGAGAGAGAGAGACAGAGACAGAGACAGAGACACAGACAGAGACATACACACACACAGAAATGGAATGAGGTTCCAGACTCTGAGCTGTCAGCACAGAGCCTGATGCGGGGCTTGAACCCACGAACTGCAAGATCATGACCTGAGCCCAAGTTGGATGCCCAACTGACTGAGCCATCAAGGTGCCCCTCCTTAGCCCATTTTAAATTGGGTTGTTTGTCTTTCTGTTGAGTTGTTGGGGTGTCGTTTTTTAAGCTTTTCTTTATTTTATTATGAATCTGTCATTCATTCATTTTCAACTTGATAACTCAGTCTTTTTTTTTTAATGTTTATTTATTTATTCTTGAGAGAGAGAGAGAGAGAGAGAGAGAGAGAACAAGCAGGGACGGGGCAGAGAGAGGGAGACACAGAAATCTGAAGCAGTTCCGGGCTCTCAGCTGTCACACAGAGCCCAATGTGGGCTCAAACTCATGAACTGTGAGCCGAAGTCAGATGCTTAACCAACTGAGCCACCCAGGCGCCCCTCAGAGAGTTGTGTTTTTTTTTTTTTTTTTCCGAAGAAGGCAGTCATGTGCCCTTTTCAACATCCTTTAGTTTTTTAAAGTATTGGCCATAAAGGGAGTAAAAGTCATGTTGTTAAAAAATTGAAATGGAGATTGTTGATGTACGAAGACAGTTAAGTGGAAGAAATTACAAAGGACCACTAATGTAGATCAAATGCAATAGGATCTGATAAATAAAATTAAATCGCTTTAATTCTTATGGGAATCTGATTGAGCAGGAAAACCACACCTACTAAATATGTCAAACAAATGCTGTTGGTTTCTGACACACCCCTAAGTACTCTCTCTTGCCAGGTTTTAAGAAACATTTGTACTTAGTATTGCAGGGTATTGTACGTAACATTTAGATTATATATTTGTTTTCCCCTCCCTCAAAAGGAATTTGGGCATTCAAAGAATTCATAACTGGTTTAACTGGATCATGAGAATGATTTACATCGCTATCATATGTGCCATGTTTTGTAGTAGTAAATGAAAGCTACCATTAAATATATTCTCAGCTTGATTAAATTAAAGGGGAGAGCTTCCTTGAGACCAAAATTGCCCTTTTGATTTTTTTCCTTATATTTAGTGGGTTTAATATAGATGTAATATTTTGGTAAGAGCATTTATACTCTTTACTAATTTTAAACTTATTAATATTAGATGGAAAAATAAAATAGAATTCTAAAAGGAGTGCTGAGAGAAAGGTAGAGAGGGTTGAAAAGAGCACAGGCTTTGGTGCCAAACTAGGTTTCAAAATGTACCATTTCCTCCTTTGGTGACCCAGACAAACCACCTTAATCTCTTGAAACATCAGTATTGTCATCTTTAAAATGGGATGGATAAAGTCTACCTCGAAAGGTTGTTGTACAGATAAAATGAGGTTGAGGTGCCTGGGTAGTGGCGTCCAACTCTTGGTTTTGGCTCAGGTCATGATCTCACAGTTTGTGAGTTCAAGCTCTGCACTGGGCTCTGTGCTGACAGCGTGGAGCCTGCTTGGGATTCTGTCTCTCTCCTTCTGTCTCTGCCCCTCCAGCATCTCTCTTTCTCTCTCTCTCTCTCTCTCTCTCTCGCTCTCGCTCTCGCTCTCTCTCTCTCTCTTTCAAAATAAATAAATAAACTTAAAACATAAAATGAGATATGGTATGAAAAATATATTAGCTAGTGCTTAATAGGCACTCAGTTTTACCTGGTGAAACAATATATGTTTCAAATATAATTTTTGGGTGAAAGGTGAATTTAAATCGTCTCATTCAGCTTGAATTGGAGCATCTCATCAATATTGATAAGGCTTTCTGAAAATTTAGCTTCACAGAAGGTAAATAAAGCAACCCTCGACCTATTTTTTAAACATAAAAACGTTGTTTATTTTTTGAAATTTATTTTTAAAGAAAGTGAGTGAGTGGGGGAGGAGCAGAGAGAGAGAGGGAGAGAGAGAATCCCAAGCAAGTTCTGCAATGTCAGCTTGGGCTCGAATTCACAAACCTGAGATGAAATCATGAGTTGGACACTTTACCCATTGAGCCACCAAGACGCCCCTTAATTTTTTTATTATAATGGTAAAATTTGCTTGTTGAAGAAAATTTGGAAATTACTTTGGAAGTTACATTTAAAAAATTAAAAAATAAATGAACAGAGACTTACTATGGGGATGTGGTTCAAGAAGGAAAGAATATATTTAAAAGCACATAACAGTGTTAATTGGAAATAATGAATAAGAACTGGAGGAGGGTCCTTTAAAGACTGACGCCTACTACAAAAGAGATTCTTTGCTTTACTCAGATCTAAAACAGACATTTACAAAAGGCCAATGCAGAGGATATATAATCAAGAGTGACCTTGGAGTATTACCAGAATGAGCTTAAAATGAGATGAGGCTTTGGGGCACGTGTATGTCTCAGTCGGTTAAGCATCTGACTTTGGCTCAGGTCATGATCTCCTTGTTCATGAGTTCAAGCCCTGCGTTGGGTTCTGTGCTGACAGCTCAGAGCCTGGAGCCTGCTTCAGATTCTGTGTCTTTCTCTATGCTTCTCCCCTGCTCATAGTCTGTCTCTCTTTCTCTTTCAAAAATAAATTAACATTAAAAAAAAAATTTTTTTAATGAGATGAGGCTTCTAAAGTTACTAAGACAATAAAACCATTTTAAAACTGTGGAATGATCGGAATAGGCTTGCTACTCTTATTTAATGGTGGTAAAACAGATGGCGATGGGGGTGCCTGGGTGGCTTAGTCAGTTAAGCATCTGGCTTTGGCTCAGGTCATGATCTCACTGTTCGTGGGTTTGAGCCCTGCATCAGTCTCTGCTGATAGTAGCTCAGAGCCTGGAGCCTGCTTTGAATTCTGTGTCTCCTTCTCTCTCTGACCCTCCCCTGCTCACGCTGTCTCTCTCTGTCTTTCAAAAATAAATTTAAAAAATTAAAAAAAAAAAACCCAAACAGATGGCGATGAAAGCAGGGCTTTGCCTCCTGTTCACATTTCCAATGAAGAACCTCTTTTGACTTGAAGGATGAAAAATGACACTTATAATAAAGGATAGTCCAAGTCTGGGAATGGCGTAGAACCTATAAGGGAGCATAGAATTATCCCGGGGGATGGTGGGGGGAATAAAGAACTCCATGGCTACATGATACTCAGAACTTTTTGTGTATCTGGGATTATTTGTGGTTTTTGAGAAAGCTTAGAAAATGAGAGAAGTACAGGACTGGAAAATTGAAGATGGGTCTTCTGAAAAAGAGAAGGTACATTTGTAGACCAAAGAAAGACCAGTGATATAGGCAGGATTCAAGAATAGACGATTAAAGGGGGGTTTTAAGCATTGTAAACCTTTTTCTAAATAAGATATGATAGTAGTGGTTGAGTGAAATGTTGTATCCGTGCTGTCTAATATAGTTGTCAGTAGCCACAGGTGATTTGAAATGTGCCTAGTTCAGATTGGCATGTGCTGTAAGTGTAAATGATATGAGGCCACTGAATGCAATCATCAAGAAAAAGTCCTTGAGACATTTTAGGGGCAAAAAAGGTACTTTTATTATAGCACAGGGACAGGACCCATGGGCAGAAAGAGCTGCACTCAGATTGTAAGGAATGATTATATACTTCTAAGTTTGTGGAAGGAAGGGGGTAGATTTAAGTTTCTAAGGAATTTTTGTTTGTTGAAGGTAGAGTCTATTGGACCTTGAAGATCTGGCTTTTGTGCAGATGAGGTTGTTTTTAGTCTATAATGAAACACCAGCATTGAGGCAGCCAAGGTTCCTTAAAGAAGGTCACACTGCACGCCTTAGGGATTTATCAGTGGGCAGTGGGTTGTAAGGAGATTTAATTTTAGCTACAGTTCTCTTGCCTTTGTTCACCTCATCATAAAATACGTGTCAGATTATTTACCTGTTGAAATAATATTTTGGATATATTGTGTTAAATAAAAACATATTGTTAAAATTAATTTTATCTTAAATTTTTTTTAATTAATGTGACTATTTAAGATTACATATTTATGGGCACCTGGGTGGCTCAGTCAGTTAAGCGTCTAACTCTTGATCTCAGCTCAGGTCATGATCTCATCGTTGACGAGTTTGAGCCTGGAGGTGATAGTATGGAGCCTTCATTGGTATTCTCTCTCTCCCTCTCTTCCTGCCCCTCCCCCACTTGTGCACATGTGCATTTGCTCTCTCTCAAAAATAAATAAATAAACTTTATATATGTAGCTCACATATTTCTATTGGAAGTATTGGACAGGACTGTGCTTGAGTGTATAAATAGTTACTAAGGTATTTTTGAAAAATTTAAAGTACTGGATATTTAGGCTTAAAATAATTTCCTTATAAACTGGTGTGGGGGATAAATGAGGATTTTATATTCTCATAATTAAACAAACTTAGAACTAGTTAGATAATTAAAGAGTTCAAATAAAAAGAATGCATGTGGGATGTAGTGTCATATTAACAGGAGACAGTGGGAAAATGATAGTAATAGACACTATGCTTTGCCATCTTTTGTTTGGCATTTAAAAATTTTTTTAAACTTTTAATTTTGAGGTAATTGTAGATTCACATACAGCTGAGAGAAATAATGCAGTAAGATCCAGTGTATGCCCTTTAGCTAGTGGCAACATATTGCAAAACAATAGGATACTATCACAGGATATTGACATTGATAAAATTCACATTTTTATTTATTAAAAAATTTTTTTAATGTTTCAATTTGTTCTTGAGAGAGAGAGAGCCAGACAGATCATGATCAGGGGAGGGCAGAGAGAGAGAGAGAGGCTCAGAATCTGAAGCAGACTCCAAGCTCTGAGCTGTCAGCACAGAGCCCGACTAGGGCTTGAACTCATGAACTGTGAGATCAAAACCTGAGCTGAAGTCAGAGGCTTAACCGACTGAGCCACCCAGGTGCCCCCAAATTCACATTTTAATAAAAGAGTTCTGGTATATTTAAGTATATCTCTACACCCAACATGAGGCTTGAACTCGCAACCCCAGAGATCAAGAGCCACATGCTCTACTAACTGAAGCAGCCAGGTGCTCTTACAGATTGTATTATTTTCTCAGTTTTACTTCTGCTCATAGATTGATTGATTGATTGATTGATTGTGTGTGTGTGTGTGTGTGTGTGTGTGTGTGTGTGTTTATTTCATTCTGTGCAGTTTTGTTACATGTGTTGGTTTCTGTCTCCAACACCATGGTCAAGATACAGAACAAGACTGTCACTACAGGGATCCTTCTTCTTGTCCCCTTACAACTACATCCATCTTTTCCCTCCTGAGTCTCTAACCAACTGGCAACAGTTAATCTGTTCTCCATTTCTATAGGTTTGTCATTTCAGTAATGTTAAATGAATGGAGTCCTATAGTAGGTATGTAACCTTTTGAGATTGGCTTCTTTTCTGTCAGCATGTGTCAATAATTCCTTTTTTTTTCTTTATTATGGTAAGATAAACATAACATAGTATTTATTTGAGCCATTTGTAAGTGTATAATTCACTAACATTGAGTATATATTGTATAACCATTACCACTAAACCATTGTTAGTATACCTAAAACTTTTTCATCATCCCTCAAAATATTCTGTACCAATTAAACAATAACTTTCTCTCCTCTCAGCCCTTAGTAACCTCTAGTCTTCCTTCTGTCTCTATGAATTTTTCTGTTCTAGATGCCTCATATAAATGTAATCGTACAATATTTGTTGTTCTGTGTTTGGCTTGTTTCACTAAGCATAGTGTTCTCAAGGTCCATCCATGTTGTAGCATATATCAGAATTTCATATCTTTTTATAGTTGAGTAGTTTTCAGCATTCAACATTTTTATTAATAACAATCCATACATGACTTGAAGCTGGAATGATAAGTTGTATAGTTAATGTGTTATTTTTTCAGAACACAGATTGAAAAGTTACTTTAGACTGAAATGGACTAAACTGGTCACGCTTTATTAAACATTGATAAGCACAAAATTCTACATATGATTCTAAAAATAAGTGTTACTGTAGAGATTGTGATGTAGTTTTACAGTAGGTAACATGAAAAATACTGGGGGAGGGAGTGGAGTGGTGGTGTGTGTTCAGTGTGAGTGCACAGTGTAATTTGGGCTCTGTTTATAGAAGCATAGTGTCCATAATGAGTACTGTGATGTTTCAGATTACTTCGTTTCTGAGTACCTGATTTTATGGGTGCACATTTAAAAACATATATTCATGACAGAAACTGAGATGATCTGACAGCAAAGCAATAGCCACTCAGTAGTAGAATAAAAGCTGCTATACGAGGGAGTGGACTGCCTTGGGAGATAGTCAGGTCCTTGTCAAGGAATTTGTTCAAGTAAAGGCTGGCTATACAGTTGGCAGGGACATTGTAAAGAGTGTTTAGTCCTTTTAGGAGAGTGGGGATGCAGAAGATGCTCCATTATACCTATTATCTTTGTAGATCTTCAACCTTGAGGTTTTGTAATTATGGAACCTTGTAGACTACTGGGGTCCAAACTGTTCACAGTGGCTGTCCCTGGAGGATGGGATTGCAGGGGACTGTCACTTTCCAAGTTATGTATATCTGTGTTTAACTTTAGTTTTTAGAATGAGTATGTATTACACAAATTTTTTTAAAAAGGCAAAATCATAAATATTCTCATTTAGCATATCAAAATTTAATACTTTAATTCTAAAAAATAAAAAATAGTAAATTAATATAAACTTTTTTTGTGTTTATAACCCTTTGCATGTATTGAGAGATGCGTATATACATGGAGGTTGGATACATGAATATTTTGTGCTTTTGGAAGAGTGCTTTGCTTAATATTTGCCTATATTCCTTTAAGTAGTTCTCTGGATGGTGACAGTGAAATTTAGTTGGGCTTTGGCAGATTATTCTACATCCTCAGATTTACCTCCAGCTCCAGGTTTGGAATATTGGATAACTAAATAGTAAGATTCTGACTAATCTCTCTGATTCATTTTCTCCCCCCATTAAGTACTGCTGCCTAATTAGTACCCCTGTACTTACAAGGACTCTGAGTTCTAAGAGGAAGTGAGAGTGGGAAAAAATGTTGCATTCTCTTAGGAAAATGTTTCCCTCTAACCCAGACATCTTTTGTTTTCCCTCAGATGGTTTTATTTTATCCCCCAGGGACAAAGGTTGGCCCTTTATGCTTGTCGGGAAAGAAGGATGATAGCCAACATTTGCCTCTTGGAGATATTCAGGAGAAATGTTGCTAAGCCGCCTTAGTAAATAGGTTGTAAACAAAAACTCTGAGCTAGACCAACTCTCCCCATATTATTAATCAGTGAATATTGGCTTCGGATTCTAATGATTTAATCGCTATAGTTCTCTCATCTATTTTAAAAATCTGTAACATTTATCATTGAAGAGTTTTATTACTATCCTTTCCTTGCCTTAGGTTAATAGCGCCCTTTTGACGACTTTTAGGCCAAGCATTTAGCAATCTAAATGGTGGACAATCCTGGATACTGTTGCTTGATGTCAACATGAAGCCGTTCAGTATTGGAGACGGTAGTGTGAGGAGAAACGGTTCTGTCGGCGTTCGGTCAGAGCCGTCACGGACTGGCTGCTCTCAGGGTTTATGAAAGATTTCTACATGGACCTGTTTATAATTTGCTGCAGCGTTACTCAAAGCTTCTTACTCTTGTTAGTCAAGCTTGTAGATCATATGATGGCTTGTGGATTTTACTCTAAATGGTCATACATGTTTTTCTTGAAAATAACTCATAACTTGCTTTCTCCAAACTTCAGAAATTCTTCTGTTGGTACCATGGAAGTGGTATAGTTCATACTCTACAGTCATGAGTTTGCATTCTTGGAGGTGTTGAGGCATAACTGTGTTTTGGAGGTAAGAAAACAGATTAAGAGCAATCACTAATGTAACAGCAGGAACTTTCTGTGAGAGCAGTATAGAAACCTAAGTGATAAAACAGAGGTGCAGAAACCTCAACACAAGCAGTACTTACTTAAAAAACAACCTTCCATGTAAAAGTCTCACATTGCTAGGCCTTGGCCTCAGACCTCAAAGGGCACATGACCTAATTGTAAGAGATTTCTATTATAGAGCTTAAAAGGAGGGGATACAGAAAGCTACCCCAGTGAATTCCTTAGGAGGAAAGTCATCAGTGTTTCCCCTTTTTCTGGTTCTTAATTTTTGACCTGAATTTCAGGAGTGGGCTGTCTCTCTCTACAGGTGCAGCCGGCTGTTAGTTGCATCCCCAGCAGCTCCTCATTTTCTGACTTTGAGTGGCCAGAGGAGTAGTGATGAGCGGTGGCAGGGACGGTGGTTATCTTTAGGAAGAGTCATGACTTTAGTAGTTAGACTTGCAGGGGTCCAGCAGTTTGTGCTGCTGCAGAAATCCTGTAATAATTTAAAACAATGAGAAAGCCTAGACTGGAACTGGGGACAGTGTTACAATCATTACCACTGGAAAAGCTTTCTAGTTCTGGTGATGGAATAAAGCTGGTCATTATAGTAATCAAAAAGTTTATTTGAGGGAGATAGAGGTGGAATTGGCATGAAGTTAGAAGAATAAGTACCCTGGGGACACTGAAAAATTCCTCCCACTCATCCCTCCTTAGTTACGAGACCAACAAATCAAAAATAGCCTCATGGAGGAAGGGATAGAGCCAGTCTTCCATAGTAATGTGTACTCTGCATGCTGGGTTTAGCTTTTGGATTGAGCAAACATAGAAAAGACTGCTTTTTCCTCTGGTTTGTGCTGTTTATTTTAGATAAAACAGGGCAAAAAGACAAAGCCTTTTTAGGAAGTTTATGCTAAGCAAGGAAATGTGGATTCTTAGTTATCTTGAAAAAGGAAACGCTGAGTGCTGATAGCTGCGATGTTGACATCCTAGCCTCATCTTTCAGTAGTTAAGGGTTATAAATAACATAAGGAAATGTTATGTGAAACTTAGAATTTCTTATCTGTAGAAATTTTGTATTTGGCACATGGTATTTAATGGTCACCCTTTTGCTTAAAATCCATTGCTGCCTGTTGCCCGGAGGATAAAGCTTAAATCCCGTACTTTGGGATTAAAAGTCCTTTATAGTCTGCCCCCAGTTTAGTCTTCTAGGTTCTTCCTTTCTCTTCCTATCCTTTTGCAACCTAGGCTTTTGCTGGTCTAGTTTCCTGAGACATGCCTTAATAATTCTGTCTTTGTTCACAAAGCTTTTGTAGGATGTCCTCCTGACCCTTTCTACTGGCTAAAGTACTGTTCATTTTTTAAGGCTCCAGCTCTTATGTCTCTATTTTTTTAAATGTTTCTTTATTTTTGAGAGAGAGAGAGAGAGACATGCACACATAAGTGGAGGAGGAGCAGAGAGAGAGGGAGACACAAAATCCAAAGCAGGGTCTCAGCTCCGAATTATCCTTTGTGTTTTAGTTTTGTATTCAGCTAGAACTAAAAGTATGTTTAGTAGTAGAAGGTAAGTACTATGTAGGGGCACCTGGGTGGCTCAGTCGGTTAAGCATCCAACTTTGGCTCAGGTCATGATCTCACGGGTCATGGGTTCCAGCTCCGCATCAGGCTGTGCTGACAGCTCAGAGCCTGGAACCTGCTTCAGATTCTGTGTCTCCCTTTCTCTTTGCAACCTCCCCCCCACCCGCAATTCCCCCTGCTAGTGTTCTGTCTCTCATAAATAAACATTAACAACGTTTTTTTAAAAAGAAGATATATACAAACTTATACTTAGGTTTGTATGTCACGTCCCAGTGATTTGCTGTATATGGTAGACACACAAGACATTATAATGAAATTACTGAACTATAAGTTGGAGTATCAAGGTGTACTGTACCTTAAAAACTTTTTGACTACTAGTGAGTAGTCAACTAATTGCCAAAAAGGAGAAGGGTGGAATGTGCAGTATGCATTGCAGTGAAGTTTATATTCAGATTTGAGGCAGACCATTCCCTTTTATATACTTGTAAAATAACATTTGGAATTATGCTTAGAATAATTTGATTCTTATTAATTTATATTGTCTCAAATAGGAATTTTTTTTTAAAAGTCTAAGTGTTGGGAACTGGGAAAGTGATTGAAGTTAGATTGTGTGTGTGTTGAATTCTAGCTAAGGAGAATTTCAGTTCTGGGCGAACTTAGCATTTTAATAGCCTTCCTTGGGGCAATCCTCCAGGCTTCTCTTTTTATGAAACAGAGAAGAGTTTTCCCTTTTAAGGACAGCCAACTACTTTTTTTTTTAATGTTTATTTATTTGATTTGTAAGGGAGAGAGAGAGAGAGAGAGAGAGAGCACGTGAGCGAGCGAGCAGGGGAGGGGCAGAGAGAGAGAGAGAGAGAGAGAGAGGGAAAGAGAGAATCCAAGCAGGCCCCGCACTGCCAGCGCAGAGCCCAGCACAGGGCTTGAACACACGAACCGTGAGATTGTGACCTGAGCCGAAACCAAGAGTTGGACACTTAGCCAACTGAGCCACCCAGGCACCCTTAAAGAAGGCTAACCTGTTGTTTTTTTGTGGGAGTAGGGTTTGGGGGTATGTGATTGTTCAGCTCTTTTCCTCTTAAAGTGTGTTCAGTGTATGAAATTAACCAATGAAGATTTTTATTGTTACTTTGCTTTGATCCTGTCAGTATTTTTTCACCTTGCTGTATATCAATTAACAATAACTCTCTTGCTTACTGTTCTATGGCCACCTGGAAAAGAATTTTTTCATCATGATCTTTTCCCTTCTAGTGTGAGACTTCCTCTTTCATTACCTCAAAATAGGAAACTCCATAGTTTGTGGCTGATTTTAACAGGGAAATGACAGAATATCCTATTAGGAATGGTTCCTGCTGCCCCCCTGCCCCCCGAATGGTTTTCTCAAAACAAAACTTCTTATTTATCAGGTTTTTTTTGGGGGGGGAGGGGATTTCTTGGATAACGAAGCTTCAGAATTGTGACTTTTAGTTCTGCATTTCTTTCTGACTTCTGACTCCTGTATCTTTGTTTATTTTATGTGTTATTTGTTTTCTTCATCTCCAACTTCAATTCCAGTGAGGTCATTAAAGCTATGAGTTCAAACCAACAGATACCATGAGTCATTTGCTCCTTTGCCTGGGCAGCCAGCATGCTGCTGTTAGGTGTGGTTGTGTCTCTTAAATGAACCGACAGGACAGATCCTTTAATCTAGTTGTGTCAGTGGGGAGATGACAGCATGGTTCCTAGAGAAGGACTTCCAGATCTAATTGGCAAAGACTTACTGGATGTATAAACAGATTCCAGCTATATTTGGCATCATGTAGGCTGTTCCAACATACTTCAATAGTTGTTAATAAAATATTAATGCACTTATTCATATATTTAATTGTAAACACAGTTAAGAATCTTTTTTTCTTTTCGGATACAACAGTTAATGAGTTTGGTAATTGAGCTTTTGAGAAAGCAGCATTTAATTGAGCATGACTAAATATAGCTTTCAATAGGCATAAGTAAACTGTGTCAAAAATAGGCCCCGGTGATTTTAAAGACATTCACTGTAAAGGATGAACATATAGAAGTAGTCTTGTGAAAGTGGAAGCAATTTTGAAAGTGGATGATATACAAAGAGCATCTGTAGTGTGAGAGGGGGTTTTTGTGTTCCCTGTGGCCAGTGTCCCTGCTGTTGGCATTGCCTGTGCCATCCTTCCAAGTTGATCATGGCTTGCAGATTATTTGTATATTAAATTTTGTTGAATAAGTCTTCTAGATTCCCCTTGTTCCTATTTTTTCTGTGTACTCTGTCCATCTTTGTCATTTTAGGGGTTCTTCAGACTTGCAGTTTTTTTTTAAATTTATACTTCGTTGTATTACCTGACAGTGTTTTTTTCCTCAGAGGTTCTCAGCTTTTTAATATACATTTAATCAGCCATATTGTAGGCTTCTAGATCTTTAGGTAAGTAAATAATGCTCAGAAATGAATACAGTTCCTCCAGTGGCAACCTATTGGTCACCACTGGACAGTATTTTTGTTTATAAACTAATAATCCTGGTTTTATGGGTTCGTTAAGTGTTTGCCTGTTCACCGACCTGGGTGACTGGGCAAGAACTGGACCCAGTAGGGTTCCCATAGGACACAGTGAAAGAGAACTCAGATGTGTGTTTCGCCCAACAACTTGCATACATATAACTATGTCTAATAATGAAGAGCCATTATTTTTTTTTAAGAGCCATTGATTTTGAAAGAATCTGTTGCCCATGGGCAGGACTTGGACTATGGATAAATTGTAGGGTTTGATTTTTCCCCACTGGAGGAAGAAAGAGAGCATCACAGAACGCAAGTTAGGAAAGGTCTTTCTCATGAAGATGTGGTTAGATGTAGTTAGATTTACTTCCACTTGCTCTTGAGGAAACTCCTGAGCTGATTTTTAAGGAGTGCAAAGTTATAAATACTACTGAGTATTAAACAATTTTTTTTAATGTTTATTTATTTTTGAGACAGAGTATGAGTGGGGGAGGGGCAGCGACAGAGGGAGACACAGAAACTGAAGCAGGCTCCAGGCTCTGAACTGTCAGCACAGAGCTGACATAGGGCTCGAACTCATGAAACGTGAGATAATGACCTGAGCTGAAGTCAGACGCTCAATTGACTGGGCCACCCCCAGCACCCCACTACTGAGTATTTTATTCAAGACAGGAAGTCAGGGAAAGGGAGGGAAATAAATACTTTAAATTTGGTTTTGGGATCAAATGGGTGTGTGTGTTGGGGGTAGTGAGGGAAGCAGAGGGGGTGAGAGTATGCCAGTTGGTCACCACATTGTATTTATGGCTTTGCCTGGTGATTAG
The DNA here is from genome assembly GCF_006229205.1 of Suricata suricatta. Taxonomy (NCBI): domain Eukaryota; kingdom Metazoa; phylum Chordata; class Mammalia; order Carnivora; family Herpestidae; genus Suricata; species Suricata suricatta. The sequence continues at coordinate 134,390,046 of NC_043701.1, forward strand.
CGGTCTAGAGAAAGGATTCTAGAACCACTGTAATATAAGCATTTTATGAGGGGGAGATGGTAAACTTAACTATGACTAATTATAATTCCTTAACTATAATTCCTTTATTCATTCAACAGATACTGAATACCAACTGTGTTATCAGGCACTGTTCTAATCATTAAGAGCACTTTTTGTTTTTAGTACATGTACATTTAAGGTACTGTATAAACCATGCTTTTTCTTCTAGAAGCTTGCAAGCATAAGCTTTATGATGTAAATTACTATATTATGAATTTAGAAGCAAATGAGAAAAACTTTAAAAAATAAAAATTCATTTTGCAGGGGCATCTCGGTGGCTCATTTGGTTGAGCGTCTGACTCTTGGTTTTGGCTCAAGTTATAAAAAACCAATTCCTTTTGCTTTATCACCTAGAGGGTGATTGGATGTTCCACAGGGAAAAGTAGCTATGAAGAAATCATGAAAGATTTGGTATATGTATGATAGAATATGTATTATAGATATGATAGAACTTCAAGAATTCTCCTTGAAGTTCTTTTGATGCATGGTGGCAGCTGATTCTGAAAAGCTGAAAATGGTACTGTTCTATAGTATAATAAACTCTGCAACTCTTTCTAGTAATCCACCTATTTGGTTTTGTTGTTGTGTGTGTGTGTGTGTGTGTGTGTGTGTGTGTGCGTGCGTTTAATTTGAGAGAAAGAGAGAGAAAGCATGAGCAAGGGAGAGGACAGAGGGAGAGAAAATGAGAATCTTAAGCAGGCTCCATGTTTAGAGCAGAGTCCAACACAGGAATTGATCCTACAACTCTCGGATCATGACCTAAGCTGAAATCAAGAATTCAACATTCAGCCAACTAAGCCACCCAGGCATCCCATCCATTTGTGTTTTGTAGGTTATGCTAGACATCATTTTCATTCTCTCCCTTGACAGTGTTATATATTTATATATTTTGTTTCTTTTTTTCTTTGAAAATTATTTTTGGGTGCCTGGGTGGCTCAGTCAGTTAAGTGTCTGACTCTACATTTTGGCTCAAGTCTTGATCCTAGGGTTGTGGAATCAAGTCCTGAGTAGAGCTCTGTACTGAGCAAGGAACCTGCTTAAGACTCTCTCCCTTCATCTCTCTCACTCACTCTGCCCTACTCCCTTCCTTGCTCTCTCTTTCTAATAAAATTAAAAAAAAAAGAGAAAATTATTTTAACCTAATCTCTATTTAACCCACCTTTAATATGGGAAGTATTTTTTATATATGCTATACTTTTTAAATATATTATATAATAAATATATCTTTTGACTTCATTTTTTTCTATTCTAGATCCAAAGCACATTTTTGGGTTGGTTTGTTTTAAGATTTTTGGATGGTTAACCTTAGTGGTAATATGATATCCCTACTTAGTGACAAACTGAGTGCAGACTTTGTTCAGTGGGCTGACCTCATTTTGCCAAGTAGCTCCTGAAATCCAGAAGAGTTTGGTGAGGAGAGAAAATGTTCGAATTTTTGACTGGTCACAGCTTTGGGACAGAACATAAAATAGCAATACTGGTGGCTATTTAGTCATAAGCCCATTTTCCTTTTTTAACATACCAAATTTCTTTGAGCTACATTGCAGACTTCTTTTCTATCTTAAAAACTTCTTCCTGAAGTTTTGTTGGAGAGTATTACAGAAATGTTCAGACAGCCCTCTGGATCAGCAAATTGTCCCCATGTCACCACTTGAGATTTCATATTTTCTCTTAAAAGTGCCCTGACCCTCTTCTTTTAGATTTATGTAACAAGATTTTCAAATAAGTATTTCATATTAATATTATTAAATTATTTGGTCCATATGAGTTTTTTAAAACTATAAAATTGAAAGTTTTATGATCAGTTTAATTCATTTTTTTTGTTAGCATGTTTAGTTTTAAAAGCTCAGAGTCTGTGTTTACCTAAAGTTATGCTTAGTTTTTCTTCCAATGGAGTAAATACTACTTAATATTTTATATATGAACAGCTACCATAGTATGTTAATTTTGTCACAAGGACTTGGTAAACAGATATTTTATAAAACACCATATCCTTACAATACAACTTTCTCAGTGAGGGCGTTTTGGCTTATTTTTAAGATTTTTACTGTACCGTACACATGGTGTGTACACAGCATTTTTTTTACATGGCCAGAATTCTCACCATCATAGTTTTAGTGTCTTCCTGTGAAAGTCTGTAGTCACAGTTGGCTGAGTAGCTTTTAAAAATTTTTTTAGGGGTGCCTAGTTGGTAGAGTATGTGACTCTTGATCTCAGGATTGTGAGTTCAAGCTCCATATTGGGCATGAAGCCTACTGAAAAACAATTATTGTGGCAAAATACACCTTAACCATTTTAAGCATTTTAAATTCACAATTTGAATACATCAGGTGCATTTACATTGATGTGAAGCATTACTGCTATCCATCTCCAGAACTTTTGCATGGTTCCATACTGAGAAGCTATTTTTTTTAAGTGTATTTATTTATTTTTTTGTAATCTTTACACCAGACATGAGGCTCAAACTTACAACCCTGAGATCAGGAGTTGCACGCTCTTCTGACTGAACCAGCCAGGTGGCCCCTGAGTAGCTATTTTTAATGTTTTTGGTGGAAGGGCATCCCATCTAGTTTTGCCTGTATTTTGTGTTTTTTGCATCACCTTTTTCTTTGGAGTCTTACACCATTGTGCATATTTCCCCTCTTCTCATTTTATTCACTCAAGAAATATTTATTGAGCACCTTTATGTGGTAGGACATGAAGCCTAGTAATGTAACTGTTACCTATAATGTTCAAATACAGAACTATCTGACACTGGCCACACTAGCATTGCTGTAGTTTTTCAAAATTCAAAAAGATAAAGACTCCATGGGAATATTTGAATTATGACCAGACTTAAAAGGAAAAACTGATACTTGAGTAGAAAGTACTGTTCTTGGATTTAACTTTAAATGTCAAAGAGCCATAAATGTCACCTATATCTAGATAAATGTTACCTCTCTTTTAAAGTGGATAAATATGGCTATCAAGAGATAAATATCATTTGAGATATTTTTGAAGCTGTGTCTGTCCTAAGCAATAAGTCTGAAGTTCCTTATTTTCAGGTCTCCTTTTTGTTCTGCAGTATTAATAAGACTTTAGTGTTTCAGGGGTACATGAGTGACTTGGTTAAGCATCGGACTGGACTGTTGGTTTTGGCTCAGGTTGTGATCTCATGATTCATGAGATCAAGCCCTGCATTGGGCTCCATACTGACTGCATGGGGCCTGCTTGGGATTGTCTCTCTCCCTCTTTCTGCCCCTCCCCTGCTTGTGCTTGCTCTCATTCTCTCTGTCTCTGTCTCTGTCTCTATCTCTGTCTCTCTCTCAAAGTAAGTAAATAAAAACTTAAAAAAGATTTGACTGTTTCAAATACCTGAAATTGCCTCCAAACAGAGTATGCTAGTTGCTGTGTGTTTGGAGATCTCATTTTATTTTATAATTGTAATTTCAGCAGCCATGTGAAGTTTAAACAATGCAAAATTTGTTATAATTGTTACCATGTACGGTAGGCCAGGGTATGGAAAAAATAATTTATTTGGGTCTTTTAATACCAACTCTGAGATAACAAAACCTGTAGTTATCATGTAGGGATTGGAAGTAGCCTGACTTATTATCTTTTACTTAGAAGTTTGGTAAACTCTAAAAAAAATTTTTAAATATAATTTATTGTCAAGTTGGTTTCCATATAACGCCCAGTGCTTATCCCAACAATTGCCATCCTCCATGCCCCCCCAATTTTTTTTTAACATTTATGTTTTTTGAGAGACAGAGACAGAGCACAAGTAGAGGAGGGGCAGAGAGAGAGAGAGACACAGAATCTGAAGCAGGCTACAGGCTCTGCACTGACAGGCTGACAGCAGTGAGCCCAGTGTGGGACTCGAACCCATGAACTGCGAGGTCATGACTTGAGCCAAAGTCAGTCAGTTAACCAACTGAGCCACCCAGGTGCCTGAAAAGCTTGGTAAACTCTTAATGATAGGTTGCTAAGCATGAAGTCAGCTTTCAAATTTTGAAATTTGAAAATAGAAAGGAAATTCTGAACCTAACAGTGAAACTGTTTAGGCCTTGTCAGCCTAACTCTGCAGATATGACCAAAAGCACCTAAAAATAGAAACTAAAAGTATAAGGGAACGTTTAGGATTAAATGCAGGACAAAAGCATCATGGAATAATAGCTTGAGTTTATTTTTGTTTAAATTCAGGTTGCCTATTTGCTGCATCTAATTTATGTTCAGGGCCTATGTTTTGCTTCCTTATTCCACATTATATTCCTCTGTGGATATAGGTTTCCCAGACTTGGACTGTGATATTTTGTTTTGGTGTTTAGATTCTGCATGTAAATAAAATCATATGGTATTTGTCTTTATCTTATTTCACTTAGTATAATTTCATGTGGTCACACATGGCTGGATTCTATCTTTATTATGGCTGAGTAATATTTCCCATTCTGTAATGTGTTTATGTGTGTGTGTTTGTACACACACATCTTTTTTTTTTTGATACATCTTTTTTTTTTAATACCACATCTTTATCCATTTATCTATCAATGGACACTTAAGTTGCTTCCATAAGCAAACAAAAAACCAGAAATTGACTCAAATACAAGTGGTTGCCAGAGGGGAGGGGGATGGGCAGAAAAGGTTAAGGGAATTAAGAGGTGCAGTTATAAAATAAAGAAGTAATGGGGATGAAAAGTACAGCATAGGGAATAGTCAGTAATACTGCAGTAACTTTGTATTGTGACAGATGGTAACCACAGTTACTATGGTGAGCATTGCATAATGTAACGAAATGTTGAATCACTATGTTGTACACCTGAAACTAATATAACATCACCTGTATTTGAGTAAAAAAGTCTGTGGTTGTTGCTTTGAGATATTTCAGGAATTTTACAATGTCTAGACAAGTAGTAGATACTCAATAAATTCGTAGAGAATTAGGAATACTCCTTTTAAAAAATTTTTTAATATTTACTTATTTTTGAGACAGAGAGAGACAGTGTGAGCAGTGGAGGGGCAGAGAGAAGAGACACAGAATCTGAAACAGGCTCCAGGCTCAGGCACACAGCACAGAGCCTTATGCAGGGCTTGAACCCACGAACTGTGAGATCATGACCTGAGCCACAGTCGGATACTTAACCAACTGAGCCACCCAGGTGCCCCAAGAATACCTCTTAAAACAAAAAAGTGAGGAGCATTGCATGTTAAAAATATTCTGAGTTTTGCTTTGATTTTTATTTCTTTTTAAAATCTATTAAGGATAATATAGTGCTAATTACTGTATTGTGAAAAGGACTGTTCTCATTACAGATAATTTTGTCACTTTGACACCTGTGGTGCAGTTGAAAAGCCTTTATAACTAAGTCAGTATTATGCCTGCTGTTGTTATTATGAAAATTATTATGGAAATGCATCAAAACATAGTTAATTGTATAACTAACTGTTCAATGGAAAAATAATGCAGCCATCTATGTAATTTAAAACTTTATAGTAGTAGCCACATTAAAAAAGTAAAAAGAAACCAGCAAATTTGTATATTTTATTTTTATTACTATTTTTAATGTTTATTTATTTATTTTGAGAGAGAGAGAGAGAATGCATATGAGCAGGTAAGGGACAGAGAGAGAGGGAGAGAGGGAATCCCAAGCAGACTCAGTACTGTCAGCACAGAGCCTGATCTGGGGTTCGATCTTACAAACTGTGAAGATTGTTACCGAGCTGAGATCAAGAGTCAGCTGCTGGGGCGCCTGGGTGGCTCAGTCGGTTAAACCTCCAACTTCGGCTCAGGTCAGATCTCACGTTCGTGGGTTCGAGCCCTGCATCGGGCTCTGTGCTGACAGCTAGCTCAGAGCCTGGAGCCTGTTTCTGGTTCTGTATCTCCTCCTCTCTCTGCCTCTCCCCCTCTCCCCCTCTCATGCTCTCTCTCTGTATCAAAAATAAATAAAACATTAAAAAAAAAAGAGTCGGATGCTTAACCAACTGAGCTACTCAGGAGCCCCTATATAATATATTTTAATATAAAATATCAAAACTATTATTTCCGCAGGTACTCAATATAAAAATTATTTAATTATTTTACATTATTTTGTTGTTGTACTAAGTTTTAAAAATCTTGCTACACATCTCAATTAGGATAAAACACATTTCAAGTGATCAGGGAACATGAGGCTAGTGGCTGTTATAATGCACAGTGTAGGTCTATCATTTTATTTTCTTTCTTCCATCCGATTTATTGCCAGGAATGATAGCAAAAGTGTTAACTTTTTCTTGTTCAATGAACTGCCCAATGGGTGGATGACAAAGAGATACAAGGAGTTTAGGCAGTTCATTCCCTGAGGAAGTAAGTTCATTGTTTTAGATAGACTATAAAAGAAAGATATCTGGTCCACATTGTTACAGTCTTAAGAAAGAATTATAATTTGAAACCTTTTCTTTTTCTGACAATGTTATCACATCAAGGAAGCAGAGACAGACTTTCCATATGGAGATACAGCATATTATATAATTCCTTAGAATTTGGCAAACAGCATCCTAAATTAGAATACAAAGCACAAGCCTTTCCACACTATTTAGTAGCTTTAAAATGAGAATGGAGATGTGGGTAGAGATTTTAGGCGTCATCCTTGTGCAGGGGCCATGCTACTCTCTGTATTATTCCAATATTTAATATATGTGCTGTGATAGGGAGCACACGGTAGAGATTTTAAATGGGCGATTTGTTGTTGTTCAATGTGACTGATGGAGTTTCTTCTAAGATACTAGGATATGGAATAATTAGAATTTGGGGTTATTTTTATACAATCATACAATCCAGAGAAGAGAATTTTATTAGCTGTAATTGACAAAACAAGTAAATGCAACACAAACACATTAGGTTAATCAAATTCATTTTTCCCGAGTCTTTTTTTTTTTTTTTTTAACCTAGTATTAGTGCTTCCTAGATCTTGGTGGTAGGTAGGGATTATGGATAAGGTTCCTTAACGGAAACAGGATAAGGGTAGGGTGGCTGTATAATTTATTGTCTAAACCGCAGCACCGCTAGAGTGAGAGAGAGTGCTGTTAATAATTATGTTGGGACAGCATGTGTTAAACCAGTGCTGTCCCAAGCAGATTGGGACACATGGCCACCCAAGTTAAAAGGCTTTGTTGAAGCTTTGCTATCTTCTATTCTGGCAATCCTGATAGGCTATGGTAGGTGTGTTTGTGGAAGTTATCACTTTTAAGGGCCTGATCTGTTGGTGACATCTCCTTCATCTCAGGGCTGAGACAACTTTTTATTTAGGGCACACTGAGCTTCAGAGGTGGAATGAGAAGGAAAAGGTGAAAAGTTTTAATTTAATAGACTGGCTGTATCTCCCAACCTCTACAAAAATGGTATGCAGGCATGAAATGTGGCAGAAGAATGTTGCCTTTTAACTGTGCAAAGTTATTGTCTTTAAATTCTAGGTTAATTCCTTAAAAACAATATAAAAAAACACAAAACAACAAACCACTGAGCATTGGGGGTGCCTGGCTGGTTCATTCTGTGGAGCATGTGACTCTTGACCTCAGGGTTGTGAGTTTGAGCCCCATGTTAGGTATAAAGATTACTGTAAAATCTTGCAAGCAAAACAGAAAACCAAAGAATAACTAAACACTTTATTCCTGATAAAATTATGCTGCAACCATTGATTACATATTTGATTTTTATTGTTCAGTGCTTTTTATTTAGATTTTTTGTTAGCCATCTTTGAGGGAGATACTATAGTACTTTTTACATTCTGTGTAAAAGGCATGGGATATGGGATGCCATGTATCTTGGATATACGTGACTTTGGAGGAATACTGACTTTTCCCCTAGACTTTTCTTTTTTTAGTATATATAATAAAATTGGCTTTTTTTTTACACGCGCATTTATGTGAATTTTAATGCATGTGTAGGTGTAGGCGTTAGCAATCAGGATACAGAATAGTTCCACCAGCTCTAAAATTCTCCTGAGCTGTCCACTGGACTGGACTCAAACCTGCCTCTCACCCACAACCCCTGGCAACCTTCCATCTGTTCTCTTTCTTATGCTCTTGCTTTTGCAGATTAGCATATAAGTGGAACCAAATAGTAACATTTGGAGATCAGCTTCTTTCACTCAGCATAATGCCTTTGAGATACGCCCATGTTGTTCCATGTATCAGTGTTTGTTCCTTTTTATTGCTGAATAATTTTCCACTGTGTGAATGTACCACGATTTGTCTTTCACCAAAATTGGTAAGTTTTCAGTGACTACTTTTTCGAATTTTTTTTTCTGCATCATATTCTTTGTCTTCTTTCTGATGACATGGTGGTTTTATCCCCACAGATTGCTGAGGCTCTGACCTCCTTTGAGAACACTGTGTTGATTCCTTGGTGTCATTCATTCAGCAGTGTTTGAACACTTGTTTTCTATTCTCCAGTTGATAGGCAGGAGATTTCCAGGGTGGATTTTTGTTTTGTTTTGTTTTGTTTTGTTTTGTTTTAAAGAGAGAGTGTAGGGGTGGGGAGTGAGAGAGAGAAAGAGAAAGAGAAGGGGAGAGAGAGAATCTCAAACAGGCTCCACATTCAGCACAAAGCCAGACATGAGGCTCGAACCCACAACCTTGGGATCATGACCTGGGTCAAAAATCAAGAGTCAGACACTCAACCAACTGAGCCACCCAGGTGCCCCTCTAGGATTTTTTTTTCCCTAATAAAAATGCAGCTGTGAACATTCTGGGTACTCGGCCCACCTTTCTCTGTGGTATTTGCCTACCAGCAGGATTGCTAGGGTATAGGATTTGCATATATTTCTTAACAGATGCTGCCCAATGTGGTCATAAGCAGCTTACTTTTTCATCAGCAGTGTATAAGAGTTTACATTGCTCTATATCTTTTTCAACACTTGGTGTTGTCAAGCTTTTTATTTTTTATGTATGTAATGGGTATCAAATGGAATCCCCTAGTCTTTGAAATTATTTTTCTGATTATGAGTGAGACGGAGCATTTAAAAAATATATTAGCTATCCATGTTTCTCCTACTATAAGTTGCCCATTATTTCTTTAATCCATTTTTCTATTTAAATTTAAAATCAGCTCTTGGGGCTTCCGGGTGGTCATGATCTCATTGTCAGTGCCGAGCCTACTTGGGATTATGTTTCCCTTTTGCTCTGCCCCTCCCCCCTCTCAAAATAAACAAACAAACATTTTAAAAAATCTGCTCTTAGGACCAATTTTAAGTGTTTTATATATAATTGTACTGTTTTAAATATTTGTCCTTGATCACAAACTTTCAGGGGCCTCTGATATGAAATCAAGGGTTTATTTTTTTAGATATCCTGCTTCAAAAATCATCATTGCCCAGAGCCTTCTGGGTTGGTGAACATGTGGAGATGTGGGAAGAATGGCGTGCCTGGAGAGAGCACGGAAGCTCTGTGCCCCTTCCCACATACCTTGCCCTACACATCTCTGCCATCTGGGTGTTCCTGAGTTTCTGACACTGTCTCCAGGGAGATAGTGTCTGAATTGAGTTGGATTCTTGGATACTCTGCTGCTTTCCAAGAATTGCTTATTGGTGGGCTGGAAAACACCTTCACACACACGTAGGTATTGAGTTCAGGAATCCAAAATAGTTCTGTGTCAGGAAAGGGAAATCGACACAGAAGAATAATCCCAGATGAGGAACAGTGATCAACCATGAACCATGAAGGTCAGCCAGCTCCTCAGAAACCCAAACACAATTTTCGTGGAAGAGAGACTGTGTAAGAAAATTCATGTGAATAAACTATACCTCAGTGAGTTTCAAATTGTCAGTTTGACTTTAAATGGTTTTAAAATACATTTCATATCAAATTATGGCCACAGGAGCGAAGATCTGTCAGGTGGAAAAGTCTTCAGTAATAACCTCTGTGTCAAAACCTCTGTGTCTCAACTTACACACATCTAGTTAAAAAAAAAAAACCTCGTTCCTATATGGAAACCAATTTGACAATAAACTATTATAAAAAAATCATTCCTCATTTTCTTCCTTCTGAAACTTTGTATGCTGTTTTGTTATATTTTATGGAGTCAATATGTTCTCTGTATAAATTAAGATTGGTGCTGCATGTCAGCAGCTAAAACATATTTAGTATTTTAAAACCAAATCAGCATTTACTTCATCTGTAGACCTCATGTCTAGATAAGCAGCCATTTTTAGCTTGTGGTATGTCTTATCAGTGTTGCCATACATTGCTAGCAAAATACTGTGCTAGTGACAACATGTTTGTATACTCCATAGCATGAAAATATTTAACTTGGGAAATACAATTGACTTTTGAACAACATGGGTTTGAACTACATGGGTCCACCTATATGTGGATTTTTTACAGTACATTATGTAAATGTTATCTCTCTTTTCTAATTCTTTTCTCTAGCTTTATTATAAGAAAACGGTATATAATATATATATGTGTTAACCAACTGTTTATGTTATTGATAAGGCTTTTGGTCAAAGTAGCATGTTAGTCGTTAAGTTTTTGGGGAATCACTTGTTATATATGGATATTCAGTTGTGCAGGGGTCAGCACCCACAACACCTCCATTATTCAAGGGTCACTTGTATAATTCTTTAACTACCTTGTGTTTCTGGCTTTTTCCTACTTGGCTTTTAAAGCCAGTTGAAGTGGTGGTTTTGTTTCTTAGTGGCCATGCTTTATGTGTGTGAGATGTACTCTGGACTAGAGATGTTGTAGGTTAGTAATAATGCACATTAAATAAATAAAATAATTCCTCTGTAAATGAGGTAAGTGCACATTAGCAATAGTCGTTCAGTATCACTCTTGACAGTTGGCAATCACGTTCATCTGCCTGTTCATGATGAAAGGAGCCGTGTCTTTGGCAGATTATTTTACCAGATGTCCAGGGTTTCCTTCCCAAATGGAGCAGCTTGAGTCACATGAGTCTGGCCTTGATCTTAATGGAGCTCAGTTTATATATAGTTTGTAGGGCTGCCAAGTAGAAAACAAGATTCATGAAGTTCATCCCTTGCAATGCCTTATGGGACAAAGTTTTTGCTTCTTGGACTCTGTTGTGCAAGTACCTCAGAGGCGGGTAAAGAAGCCTGAGAGAGAAAGGACAGTGAAGTTTTCTTTTTTCCATTTTGGAGGTTTGTCCTGCCCCAAGGAAAGCAGCGCATTCTAGGGAGGAAAAAAAACACAACAATGAACTTAGCCTATTTTCTGCTCTAATTCTGGTTTCATTTTTTATTTCGTATGGTTTGATGATCCACCCAGACATTTCTCCTTTATTAAATGGAGGTAATATTGCTTCTCCTTTGCACCCATGAGAGAGGGCAGGATAGGCAAACTTGAGGCTCTTCTTTTACTACCTTTGTAGAAGTAGCATATGGCTGCGTAAAATGCTCCCAGAAAAGAAAGCATGTATTGCTGAACAGGTAAAATTAGTGATGAAGCTGATTATCTCCAGTGTCAATACTTATGCTTCTAGGAGTTTCCAAGTTATGGTTACCTTTTGATTGAGCCATCTGGTATAATACCTCTAGTGGGTACTATAATATGATTATAAAAAATTAAAGGTGATATAATTGATAAGTCACATTTATGGAATGCTTCTATTCTCAAAAAGCACTATCATAACTTTTCCTTTATAGTGCATTGGAATAATGAAAGCAGAGTTTTTATATCTGTTTGTTTGACATACTGTTGGCAGAAATAATTACTTCCATATGTATATCACTTTATAATTTTAATTTAAAAAATTTTAAATGTTTTTATTTGTTTTTGGGAGACAGAGACAGAGCATGAGTGGGGAAGGGGCAGAGAGAGACAGAGACACAGAATCCGAAGCAGGCTCCAGGGTCTGAGCTGTCAACACAGAGCCCTGTGTGGGGTTCAAACCCATGAACTGTGAGATCATGACCTGAGCCGAAGTCTGACGCTTAGCCAACTGAGCCACCCAGGCGCCCCACTCACTTTATAATTTTAAAAATCTCTTTCATACATTATCTCCGAGAAGACCTGCAGAGGTTAAATGATGTGCCGAGGACATAACGTTACTTAATGACTGATTCAGATTTGAGTCCAGAGCTGCTTCTTGTCCATCTCATCAAGAGATCCTGATGGAGAGAAAAATACAGTAAATCTAGAATGTGCTTTATCTGGAGTGCTAAAATTTGCAAGCATTAAGAACGTTGAAAAAGCATTCTTTTCTTCCCTTAGTACTGTATCAGCAGATGTGTTGCTAGCACTCTGGTGGTGGTAATAACTATGAACAGTAAAAAAACAACAAAGCTTGTAAGCACATTGGGAATACAGACATGAAGCAAATATAAGGTCTGAATAGCAGCCTTAGGTCTTCGTTTTATTTTGGGTGTTGCCTGAGGCATGGGTCACAGGAAGCATCAATCTGTTGTAGGCCTGTTAAATCCTCTAGTTTGCAGACCTATGTATGTTCCTTTTAGCTGAACTATAGCTGCTGTGAGACTATAAACTCGGAACTTATGGTAATAGAAACTTTAAATGTCCCAAACATTGCAGTATGGGTGGAAGGCACTTTTTTCTTAGGGGAGCAGGGTCAAATATTTATTTTGTGTTTGAGCAGAATCAACAGGCAGTTTCTGAGAAATGCTGTTTCTAAGTCCAGAGAAACTACAGTTATACCACTGTGTGTAAATGGTTTATATGTGTCGTGTGGATATAAATAGCCTCTTCTTTTGAGAAGCTCTAATTTTAAGCAAGAAGATTTAGTGTCTCTGACATGATTTTTCTTTTCCTTTTTTTAAAAATTTTTTATTTTTATTTTTTTACTTTTGAGAGAGAGACAGTACAAGCAGGGGAGGGTCAGCACAGAGCCTGATGCAAGGATCAAACTCACAAACCATGAGATCATGACCTGAGCTGAAGTCGGATGTTTAACTGACTGAGCCACCAGGTGCCCCTATTTTTCCTTAAAAACAATTTTTTTAATGTTATTTATTTTTGAGAGAGAAGTATAATACAAGTGAGTGTGGGACAGAGAGAGAGAGAGAAAGAGAGAGAGGGACAGAGACAGAGTGTCTGTAGGAGGCTCCAGGCTCTGAACTAGCCGTCAGCACAGAGCCCGCCATGGGCTCGAACTCACGAACTGCGAGATCATGACCTAAATTGAAGTCAGACACTTAACTAACTGAGCCACCCAGGTGCCCCTTCCCTTTTTTCTTTTCCTTTTTTTTTTGAAGTTAGTTCAAACCTGATCAATTATAGGATGATTTGGCAGGGGCCTGGGGAGTGTTAAATACTACTTAGTCTTAGAGTCCTTAGATTTGTATTGTTTACAGATCTCTCTAATGAGATAATTTTCCTCTCACAATTCAAACAGATGTATGAACTTGATTATCCTCCCTAGAATAAGAAATACCTAAATGTAAAAGTATGATGTAAAAAATTTAAATAAGTTGTCAGTACTAACAGCAACAATACCATTTAACATTTGTCATGCATTTACGAAGTGCTGGGTACTTTTTATATTTGCTAATTCTTTATATAACAATTATAAATAAACATGAAATAGTTTATAAAATGCTTTCGCATCACAATTCAACATTCATGGGAAATGTCTTGTGGGATAGATAGTATTCTTTTTAACTGATGAAGGGTGGGAGGCCCAGGTTGTGTTACATGTGGTTATAATTTATTGGTTATGGTTTACTGAGCACTTATTAAGTACCTGGCACTATACTATACTAAACACTTGACTTGTATCATTTTACATAATCCTTAGAACAGCACCATGAAGCGAGAACTATTTTCAAATACTTTTTCCATATGTAGAAACTGAGGTTTAGGGTGATTAAGTAATTTGCCCAAGGTTACGTAGCTGGTATTAGAGTAGGCAAGTCACCCCTAGTTTTTGAGAAACCTTTGTTTCAAATAGAAAACAGTGCTCTCTGTGGTGAACCAGTTAAATAATTGACAGTTCTGGGCTGCCACACGACCCTAGGTTAGAGCTTGGAGGCTCCTGCTAGGTGCCACTTCTTCCAGCACACACAGCCCCCATTCTAGCATGGATGGCTCGGTGAGCAGCTGAACATAGGCAGAATTTCAGCCCCAATTTGCTTGCCTGGCTAGGTGCCCTTATGCTGTATATAAACTCTGTCGCCTTACACAGTGGTCTCAAAGCTGGGATTTCAATCAAGGTCTGTTTGACAGCAGAGCCTGTACTCTATTTAGTAGCATACTGCCAATTAATGACAACGTTATAGCTTCAACCTATGATTTTTCTGACCACAAATAATTTGCTTTTTTTTTTAATGTAACATTTGATTTACAAATGGCACTGGGGTCCCCTATTGTGCTATGCCCATTGCCTAGTTTCACAGGCATTGTTTGCTGGTGATGGTAAAGACTGCTGAGGGCTTCAAAGTGGGGAAAGCTAAAGAGTTACAACCTCGCATGTCTCATAACTAAATGTGTTTTTGGTTAAATGTAGCTCAAGACTTGTTTTGAATTCCTGGTTTCACCACCTAGTTCCCTATATGACTTTTACCAAGTTAGAGAGAGAATACAATATAATTAAGAGCATGGACTATGGAATCAGACTGCCTGAGACCAAATTCCAGCTGTTACTTACTAGCGGTGTGAACTCAGGCAACTTACTTACTGTCTTTAAGCCTAGTCTGTAATATTGGAGGTGGAGTAGGAAATAATAGTTCCTTTCCCAATGAGTTGTCAGAATTACTAGATGAGGTAAGTATGTAAAGCACTTAGAAAAGTGCCCAGAACATAAATCTAGTAACTACTTTTTGATTGCTAGTTGCTGTTGTTATTGTTATTAGTATTCTATCATTATGGGTTTATGCCTATAAGCCAAAGCAATTTGATTTGCTGAAACATAAATGATTATCTAAATATGGTTTCTTGGGGCTTTTTCTTGCCAGATGGGGATTTTCAAAGATTGTATCAAAGTATTACTTTAGCCCAATTGAAACCATTTCCTGAACGAGGTGTGCACAAGCCATCTAGTACTCTCCTTTCCCCCCCTTAAATAACGTTTATACTGTGTTGTGATGCCAGTCTATCTTTGGACTGCTAGTATTTAAGAATTGCATTTTCAGTAGATTGCCTTAAGTTACTACCACTAACAATTACTCATACATAAAAAATGTATTTTGGATTATTAGCCAGTTTGGGAAGCCTCTAAAGAAATTGCATAATTCACTTGGGAATCTTGATTCTTAGAGGCTGTAATAGCATTATCATTGCTTGTTGCATTCATTGTACATGTGCTGACATGTTTTTAATAATACTTTTTGCTATATTCAAAGAACATCTCAATCTGACACACTCCTTGCCTGACATTACTTTGTCATAGCTAGCATATTACCGGAGTAGCTTTTGCTTCCCCATTTTGTTCACTGACTTTCCATGTCCACTTTTTTCTCCTTTCTGCACTCCCCATCCTCATTTCAGTGTGTGCCCGGAGAAGTCACAGTTAGGATCTCAGAGTCCATGCCTTCAAGATTAAGATTTCTACTTGAGGACGCATATGAAAGCACATAAGTATGTGAAAAAGCTAATTAGCTTTTAAAAAAACAGTAGATGACAAAATTGGCATTGTATAGTGGTTTTATCCGTCAGAATCTCACTAGGAAAATGGAAATGCTCTCAGTTATTTACAACAGAAGAAATTTAATGCAGGAAAATTGTAGCACAGGCAGTGAAGGGGCTGTGAGCCAAATAAGAGATGATGGGTAATCTAGAGATTAGCAACAGAAAGTCACTACCACCACCTTCACCACCCCCTTCTTTAGTTGGAACTAAAGAAACAGAGAGGTACAACATTTTTGCACAGTGAATACAAACATTGTTTCAGAAAAAAAAGGAAAGAAAAAATAGAATATTAAATATATTTAAATAGAAGATTTAATTTGGTTAGGTAAGGACAAGTACAACGTGATCTCTCTCTCCCTCCTTCTCTACCAAAAGTACAGAAAGTCCCGTAAAAATTTCTATTTTTGAACAGGAAGTTTCTCACTTTTTCTAGAAGGTGCTAGCCTGCACGTCAGTGCTAAAGGATAAAAATTGAAATAACATCACCTTGTTTTACATTTTTTTAATCTCTAAAAAGAGGAAAAGAATTTAATGCCTAGCCAAAGTGGTCTGAGGAGCAATACCTACTACATATAAGCCTGTGGTTCGCCCCACGGAAGAGTTCTGACCCCCACCCCATGAGAATGTTCTCTGAAGCAGCCCTCTTGCTGTGTCATGTCCGCAGATACAGTCGTATACTAGTATTTGTGACCCAAAGAGATGCTGGCTACCATCTCTGCCACCCAGAGAACATGAAATATAATTGTTCAAGTGATCTGTTTCTCCTTTCTGAAAGCAAGAATAGGCAACTTTCAGTGACTGGAAATAATTATCTAACTCCAGCTTGTCTGTGGGTGGATGAGCGTCACTGATGAGTGTTGGTCAAGAAATAAGCCGGTGACTCTGCTGAATGTGTCAGTTTCTTGGCTTTCCCTAAAAGTAGAAATCACAAAATCATAAAGCTTATTAAACCTTGGTTTTTATGGCTCTATTTAATCTATTTCTTTGGCTTTGAGAACTTAAGTCATTAAAAAAAATCTCCACATTCTTTAATATTATTTAAATTTTCTTTTGGAAACTGTTTGGAAACAATGTTTCCTTTTCTTTCTTTCTTTTTTTAAAGTTGACATATTTATTTTGAGAAAGAGAATGAGCACAAGCAGGTGAGGAGAAGAGAAGGGGAGACAGAATCTCAAATAGGCTCTACGCTGTCAGTGCAGAGCCAGATGTGGGGCCTGAACTCATGAACTGTGAGGTCATGACCTGAACTGAGATCAAGAGTCAGATGCTTAACTGACTAAACCATCCAGGTGCCCCTTCAAAACAGAATTCTAAGGCAGATTTAAGAAGTAATGTGAGAGAGAACAATGATAATCCATTTAGAAGTAGAAGTTTCAAAAATGCACTATTATTTAATGGAATGAGCTTTAAAGTTAAAATATTCAAATTCTGTTTGTAACTCTGCCTCTATTCAGTTGTGTCGTTAAGATTAAGATTATAATCTCTCCATGTCTATTCCTCAGTATCCCTGTAGGATCACAGTACTTCTATTTATCTTAGAGACTTGGAATGAGGTCTATAAGCTTTGCTTTAAAATAAAAAACTTTCAGTACAAAAATAAAGGAATACTCTTTGTTATGGACTGATGTTTGAGTCCTCCCAAAATCATATGTTGAGGGGTGCCCAGTTGGCTCATTTGGTTAAGCATCTGACTCTTGATTTCAGCTCAGGTCATGGTCTCGTGGTTCATGAGTTCAAGCCCTGCCTAGGGCTTCTCTCTGACAGTGGGAAGCCTGCTAGGGATTCTCTCTCTCTCTCCCCTTCCCTCTCAACCCAACCCCAACCAATAAATAAACTTAGAAAAAAGTTCACATGTTAAAGTGCTAATTTCCAATGTGACTATATTTGGAGGTAGGACCTGTGGGGAGGTAATAAAGATCATGTGAGGTCATCAAGGTGGAGCCCTAATCCAGCAGGACTGGAAGTAGAAGGAATTCTAGAAGTCACAGTGAGAAGGCAGGTCTCTGTACGTAAGCCAGGAAGAGAGCTTTCGCAAGAAACCAACCCTCAGACCATCATCTGAGACTTGTAGCCTCCGGAACTGTGAGAAAATAAATTTTTTTGTTTAAGCCACATAGTCTATGGTATTTTTTTGAGAGAGAGATGAGAATAAGAGAGAGCACGTGTGCACTTGTTTACATAAGCAGGCAAGGGGCAGAGGGAGAGAGAGAATCTTAAACAGGCTCCACCTCCAGTGCCTTGGTATGGGCCCTCCATCAGCACCATGAGATAATGACCTGAGCTGAAATCAAGAGTCAGATGCTTAACCAACTGAGCCATACTGCCACCCACCAACCCATATGATATTTTGTTATGGCAGCCCAAATAGATTAAGATGCTCTTGGTACTACATTATCTTTAAATCCTACAAAACTTTTAAATTCTGTTTCAAGAAATGGCTCCTTTGAAGAACCTGGTTATAATACTTACAAGTCACACTTAAAGAGAAAAGAATATTTAGTAAGCAGTTACTCAGCACCAGGCATTATTTTAGGTGCATTTTAAAAAAAGTATTTAAAGGAACACCTGGGTGTCAGGTTTTAATCTTGTGGTCATGAAATTGAGCCCTGCATAGGGCTCTGCATTGATAGTGCAGTCTGCTTGGGATTCTCTCTTCTTCTTTCTTTGCTCCTCCCTTGTTGGGGGCTCTCTCTCTCCCTCTCAAAATAAGTAAGTAAATATTTTTAAAAAGTATTTAAAAATTTAATTCTCAAAATAACCATAGGTGGTATTTTTTCCTTATTTTATAGACAAAGGAACTAAGATTTGCCCAATGCCATAGAGTTCACGACAGCATTGAGATTGAAACATCGTCCCTCTGAAGCTTTTTAATTATGTCTTAATTCCTTCTAGGTTTCTCCTAGCTGTACTGAGCTCAGTAGAATGCCAGACAGAATGCAGAGGTTAATGTCATCTTAGAATATTAGAATTAAGAAAAGATTTAGACTTCCTCTAATCTAACTTTCTTGTGTTTTGGATGTGAGGACTAAGGACCAGAGAGTTAGGTGACTTGAGATTGTGGAAATGAAGTGATTAGTGGTTCACTGATTAGTGAAGTGAAGATGTTTTGTAGTCTGGTAATGAGTAGTGAGAATTAGTAATGAGAGGCATCAGAAAATGTTGAGTGGGAGGTTTGAATTGCATATGGAACCAATCTTAAACCACAGAATGAGGGGCACCTGGGTGGCTCGGTTGGTTAAGTGTCCAACTTCCACTCCCGTCATGATCTCACAGTTTTTGAGTTGGAGCCCTGCATCAGGCTCTGAGAGCCTGCTTCGGATTCTGTGTCTCCTTCTCTCTCTCTACCCCTCACTTGTTCTCTCTCTCTCTCTCAAAAATAAATAAAACATTAAAAATTAAAAAAAAAACCCACAGAGTGAGCCTGAAATTTAGAATCTTTCTACTTTTTGCCTCCTGAAGAGTGGAAGTATCAGTTGCTAGGAAAGATGCACAGGGACGATATGACTTACAGTCTTATCTTCATCTTAGAAAAGGTATTTTAAGCCACAAAGAAAATGAATTTATCTCATGGCCAGACTTCTTCATCTCACCTTGTCACATGATGGGTACTTTTTGGTATTTTATGATAGCCACTGCCATACCTTCATGGGTACTCGTCAGTCCAAAAGCTCTTGGTCAGATGTGAAGGTTAACTTCTCCCAAATTCCATTTTTGAATAGTAGAATAAGCTATATAAGTGTTGATGTAAGGAATTTACTTATTTTTACTCTTTAATTGACTTTGGAGTTGAATTCCCATCTCTGCTGCTTTTCAACTGTGTAATTAATCTCAGGCAAGACACTGAAACCGTACTGCCGTTCCAATAAGGGTAATAGGTAGAATCACCTTTGTAGGGTCTTTGTAAAGATTAAGAATACCACAGAGATGGGCATGTATTATGCCCTCAAAACTATCAGCTGATACTGTAAACTATAGTATTGAGCATGCTGCTGAGGAGGAGGAAATAATGTCAATTTTATAGGGTTGTGAAATGGACTTTGTAGGTTCTGAATATTTCTAAATCCTTGATTTAAGAGATGAACTTTCAGTACTAAGTTTTTTGTCAGCTACTCAAGAGACTGTTAAAGGCACTGTGAATACGTAAAATACTTCTTAATGAATCTTGGAATTAATGGAACTAAAAACAGGTTCCAGATGGCAATGTATATGAATTTTTAAAAATATGGTATCAGATATGAAGCAGGAAAATTGGTAACAAAGCTATAAACATGCAAGTTCCATAGGAAGACTCTATCATAGTGAGCACTTGTCCTGTTAATGAAAGGAGAAAGTCATAAGTAAACTTGTATTAATAGATCTCTGTGCCTCGAATGACTAATAATGAATAAAAGCAGTTCATATTGCCAATTAAGATTCTGAATTGAAGAAAAGTGTTTTAATTATAGTAATAAGCATCTTCAGAATTAAATTATGAACATGTATCAGTTCTAAAATACTGTTGAACATCCCTATAGACAACAGTTGTGCTAGGGATTGGAGAAAACAATTTTGAGTAAGATCGGGCTCCCATCCTCTTGTAGACACAGACAGTAATAGTATAGCATCATAAAAACGGTGGCCTAATGTATTAGTTTTTATTGCTGCCATAACAAATCACCATAAAGTTGGTGGCTTAAAGTTACACAAACTTATTATCTTCTAGTTCTGTCGGTCAGGAGTCTGACATGGACCTCACTGGGCTAAAATCAGGGTGTCAGCAGGGCTGGCTGTGTTCCTTGCAGGACACTTTACAAGACGCTTTGTTTCTCTGCTTTTTCTAATTTCTAGAGGCCACCAATATGAAGTGGACTCATACCACCTTCTTCTATCTTCAAAGCCAACAACAGTGGGTCCAGTTCTTCTTTCATTGTTATCTCTCTGGGTCTTTGAAGCTAGAAAAGGTTTTCTGATTTTAAGGACTCCTGTGATTAGATTGGCCTACCTGGATAATCCTGGATGATGATTTTAAATCCAAATCTCAAAGTCCTTACCTGCATCTATAAGGTTTGCATATAAGGTAACATATACATGGATTTTTGAGGATTGAAGCATTGACTTATTTGGGGGCCATTAATTTGCCTACCACACCAAGGATCTATGGAAGAACACAAGCTGGGCACCTAAAGCAGTTTAGGAGTCTAGGAAAAGCTTCCAGAGGAGATCCCCTGGGTCTGGAATTGGCTGGAGGAGGAATATTGAGAGGTGGCTGCTGGATGGGTATCAAGATGAGTAAGAGAAAAGCGTTTGAGTTAGAGGAGCTGTATGAGTGTCTATAGAAGTGTTAAATAGCATGGCTTATTATTTTTTAGGGAACTATAAGTTAGCTTAAGGTGTAGTATGAGATGGTGGGATGGGGGGAAAGATTTGATTATGGTTTTTGCATACTGTCTTCAGAGTTTGGGTTTATCCTACAGGCAGTGGCATGACATTGAAGGATTTAAAACTGAGGAGTCACATGAGCAGATTTTACTTTAGATCATTTTCAGCTGTCATGAGAGAAAGACTGGAGGTAAAGAGACATCGAAAAGGTGGTTACTTTTGTTCAGGTGTCTTTATGTAAAATTCAGTTGATAAAGTTTTGGCTTAGGTGACTGAGTCATAGAATCAGAAGAATATGGAAAGAAAGGTTTGAGAGATGTAAGGTAATAATAAATCCCCCTACCCTCCCACACACAAAAGGAGAAGAGCCACCTTAGAGTGAGTTAACCTAAATTCTTAATTTCCATCTCTAAAAGTAGCCATTTACTATTAGTAAGAAAGCAAAGACTTTAGGTTGAACTGTTAGATTTTTCTAAAGAGCAAGCCTTTTCCCTTTGGCCTCCACGCCGCATTTACATAATGTTGACTAGCCACATATTCTGCCTTTCTCTGCCCTGTGGCTTTCAGTTCCACTAAATGATTTAAGGAATCGGGGCATTGTAGAAGTCTGTTCCAGTTTACTTTCTCTTCCTTTGTTGTGCTGCAGTGATTGAGCCAGTTTCTGGTTTGCCAAACAGTCCATTAATTCAATTTAATGGGCAGTATAATCTTGGCCGCAGAAAGAATTGTTACTTCAAGATATCAAAAAAAAAGGGGGTGAGGGAAGATGGTTGCTGATGGGGAGTAAAATATGCATGTAGACATGGTATTTTTTCCTTGTGGTTATGCAGCAATTTAATCTATTGCATAGCTAGGAATTCAGTTATTTTGAAAGATAAGTCCGTGCTTGGTGTGGTAGCTGACGGGTCGCATAACATACCTGTGCTCAAGTATTCTCTGTTCACCGGCTGGGGTGAGAGGTCCTACGTACACTGCCCAGACCATGAAATGTTTGCGCAGTAGTTCTACCTTTTCATTAGGAAGAGAATGCAGCAGGGAATAATCATAATTTGAATTTAAGTAGTTGCAATCTCCTAAACATATTTCAAGTTATATTTTTAATATTTCTAAATGAAAAATGGGGCATAATCTACTTAGAGTAACTAAGAAATGTAATTGCTATGAAGTTCTGAGTTGATTTAGTTATTTCTTGGCTATATGAAGAGAATGGGATTTTTCAGGGAATTTCCTGAAGTTCTGTATAGCACAAATTCAGTGTAGATATTTTGATTAGTAGCCATTAGATAGAGTCATTAATGACCAAAAATTTTTAGAATGGGATAAAAATGAAACCTATGGGTATGACTTTTCCCTTTAGGGAAAATTAGATATTAGGGCATAGGAAAAAAAAAAAAAGGTCTTAATGAAAATTCTGTGTTTTGCCCAAACTCAGAATGCAGTTGATAGCATAGTATAGTTAATATGACTATCTAACCACGTACAAATAAAACAATGAAAACAATTTTATCCATAATGTTGCAAAATATGCAAATGGTTTCATTAGAGGTACTGTAAAAGATGATGGGAGAGGGTAATGAGTAGGAGGGAAGGAAGAGTTTATTAGCCTTTTGTTCTGCTTTATGCCAGCTCCTCCTTGAAAGTTATTATTTCTTGGGATGTGTCTTATGTTTAAAAGATTATTTTAGTAACCCGTAGGGCTTTCTGTTGCAAATATTAAAGGCAAATGACTTCATCAAGAATAAGGAAACCCTTTTTTCACCCATGAGTTACAGAAGCCCTCAGACCTTTTAGAATAAAAATAATACAAACTATTCTTTTTTTATTTCCTAAAGTTTATATCCATTGGAAAAAAATTAAAAGAAGGTTGGAAATTCAAAGTACTTTTTAAAAAAAAAAAAAAGTTTTATTTATTTTTGAGACAGAGACACAGCATGAGCAGGGGAGGGTCAGAGAGAGAGGGAGACACAGTATCTGAAGACAGGCTCCAGGCTCTGAGCTGTCAACAAAGAGCCTGATGTAGGGCTCGAACCCACAACCAAGAGATCATGACCCGAGCTGAAGCCAGACGCTCAACCGACTGAGCCACCCAGCGCCCCTCAAAGTACCTTTTATGTCAGTCTTTTCCCTTTTCTTTATTTTTATGTTCAGTAGGAAATGTGCAAGATTTTCTTGGATGTTAGGTACATTAAACCCAGCCTTCACCATTAGTTAGCATTGCTAATATACAGTAAAATCAAGACTGGCCACAGTTTCTGCAGTTCAAATATTAGTTTTTTTGGATGACCTCTCTGTGTTGCTAGGTATCAAATATGCCAGAAGCAGAAGACCTGGGTTTATTAATTATATTTCAATAGTTATAAATTAGCAACCTGCAGGTTAGGGCTGTTTGGACTCCTCAAACTCGAGTGCTGTTCAATCTTACCCTTAAATAATTTAAAAAATAATTTGCTTTTTTCAAATATACTTTTAGGAGATTTCAGAATCTTGTAGCTAAGACATTGAAACTGAACTTTTAGGACTATATATAGTTCCATTTCCCAGTGCTTCTGCTTCTCTCTCTGTAGAATTGGTAGGTCACTTCATGGCCTTCCGATCCTGTATTTCTAATCCTTATTGATCAGTTGGGATTGAAAACCAAGTTAATGAACAGGTGAACTTCTGTGTCTTAACAACTCTTTATTTCTACTGGTTTAAATATGCTCATTAAGCACTTTTCTAAAGGCCGGTAGATATGAAAGTGGGACGCAGAAAAGATTGTTCTTGTCGGGGAAACTCTTCTCTATAGGACCTGGTTTTGATGGTGTCTTCTATTCCTTTTTATAGCAGCTTTATTGAGATATAATTTATCATACAGTGAACTAACCCTAAATGTACAATTACTGAGTTTTGAGGTGTGTATATATTTATATAACCATCCCATAATCAAGCGGATCAGTTTACAGAGAAGAAAACTGAGACAAAGATAGGATAGAGACCCAGAGATTATATAGCGCCATGTGAATTCTTGCTTGTTTAGAAAGGAGTTTAGTTGGAAATCTTCTGAGAAGAATGAACATACCTATTTTGACACTGGGTTTTAGTATCAAATCAGTTCTTCTCAGCTCTTTTGTCTCTGGCATATTAGATTCTGATGAATTTATAAAGGATGAAAGTAAAGGATTTAGGATTTGTGTTTGAGTGCTGAATCTGCCCTCCTCCCTTTTTTGAGTGACTTTGATCAAATCACAAGGTTTCTGAAGTTTAGTCTTACCTCTAAAGTTTCTTATATTAAACCTTCTTATTTAGCATTTGTTGTTTTCATTTATTTCTGTGAATTCAAGTAACCGTTTGGTATCATTTCCTTACTCCTGTGCAAATGTGTTCCTATTCACTCTCTCTATGTTATTGTCAAATGTATTACATCCATGATCTCAATAATACAATTATATACATATTTTATTCAATAGAAATAAAGAAATATGTATTTATAATATATTTTATAACTACATTGTTACCTTTACTGAAGCCCTTTGATTTTTTTCATGCAGATTTGAATTACTTTTAGTGACATGTGCTTTCCGGCTAAATAGTATCCTTTACTATTTCTTGTAACACAGGCCTGCTAGCCATGAGTTCTTTTAGTTTTTGTTTATTTTGTGCTTAATGGTTTTCTACTTTTCTCTGAGACTGTATGTGTATATTGTTTTTCTCGCTGTCCTTTGGATGCATGATCTCTATCCATTATGTTCAAGTTTGTGGATTCTTTTGCTAATTCTAGTTCATATTTATAGTTCAGTCTTTCTAATGAATTTTCCTCTTGGTTATTATACTTCACAATTCCAGGATTTCTATTACTTAAAATCATTTCTGTATCTTAATGATAGTTTCTCTTTTTTAAAGTTTATTTATTTTGAGAGAGAGAGTGCATGTCATGGGAGGGGGAGAGAGAATCCCAAGCAGGCTCTACTTCCTAAGTGCAGAGCCTGATGCAGGGCCCAAACCCATATACCTTGAGATCATGACCTGAGCTGAAATCAAGAGTTGGACACTCGACTCAGTAAGCCACCAAGGCACCCCATGTATCTTACTGATGATATTTTCTATTTGATGAGAAATGTTCATAGTTTCTTATACTTTTTAAAGCATTGTTTCCTTAGTTTTTTGAACAATTTCTAATAGTTGTTTTGAGGTCAGCCTGTTATGTCCAACCTCTGAACTCTTTTAAGAGCAATTTCTATCGCTTGCTTGCTTTCCCTGTATATGGGTCCTATTTTCCTGTTTAGTTTTGTTTTGCATGTCTCATAATTTTTTGTCAAAAACTGGATGTTTTATTTTAATGTTTATTTTTAAAATTTAATTGCAGTATAATAAACATACATTGTGATACTAGTTTCAGTTGTACAATATAGTGATTCAACAATTCTATCCATTAGTCAGTGCTCATCATGGTAAGTGTACTTTTAATCCCCTTCTTGTATTTTGCCCACCCCCCACCCACCTCCCCTCTAGTAACCACCAGTTTGTTCTTTGTATTTAACAGTCTGGTTTTTTACTTGTCTCTTTTTTCTTTTTTTGTTTGTCTTATATTTTAATTGCCACATATGAGTGAAATCATATGGCATTTATTTTTCTCTGACTTATTTCACTTAGCATTAACTCTAGATTTATCCATGTTGTTGCAAATGGTAAGATTTCATTCTTTTCAATGGCTGAGTAGTATTCTGTTGTGTGTATATATCACATCTTCTTTATCCATTCATCTATCGATGGACACTTGGGTTGCTTCCATAATTTGGCTATTGTTAATTATGCTGTAGTAAACATAGGGGTTCCTATTTCTTTTCAAATTAGTGTTTTTGTATTCTTTGTGTAAATGTCCAGTAGAAGAATTGTTAATGATAATTCTCCTTTTAATTTTTTATGAACCCCCATACTGTTTTCCAAACCAGTTGCACCAGTTTGTATTCCCACCAACAGTGAAAGAAGGTTTCTCTTTTTCCACATCCTTGCCAACATTTGTAGTTCCTTTTGTATTTTGATTTTAGCCATTCTGACAGGTATGTGGTGGTATCTTATAGTTTAGATTTGCATTTCCCTAATGATAAGTAATGTTGATCATCTTTTCATTTGTCTGCTGGCCATCTGATCACTGTACATTTTATTTATTTTTAATGCTTGTTTAGTTTTTTGAGAGAGAGAGAGACAGACGGACAGACAGCATGAGCATGAGTTTGGAAGGGGCAGAGAGTTGGGGGCAGAGGATCTGAACTGGGTGCTGACAGCAGAGAGTCTGATGCAGTGCTTGAACTCACAAACTGTGAGGTCCTGACTTGAGCCGAAGCTGGACACTTTACCGACTCAGCCACCTAGGTGCTCCATAAACACTGGACATTTTAAATAACATATTGTGGCGACTGAGGATACTGATTCTACCCCCAGCTCCCACACGCTCACTGAGCTGGAGGTCATTGTTTGCTTGTCCATCTGTTTAGTGACTTGGCTGGACCATTTGGGCACTTCTTCTTCAGTATGTAGCTTCTGATGCTGTTTTTCAGAGGTCACAGTTTGCCATGAACAGAATTATCCCAAGATGATGCTGCTTTTAGCAGCACTCTCTTTGGCTGTCTCTGCCTGTTTTCTCTGTTAAGCTGTCTTCCTCTTTAGGTATCACAGGGCCACTGTTGGCCTCCACTAATTGCCAGCTGATTGCTTTATTGTTATCAATAGTGCTTGTGGCATTTCCCCCGCGGGCTGACAGGGTAAGATTTGGGCCTTGTTGCAGGGTTAGGTTTTTGAGGCTAGCCTTTGAGGTTTGTTCTAAACCTAAGAGGACTCTTCTTGGTTGTCTCTTTCCATTATTCTCCCTGGTAAAATTCTAGCTGTTCTGTGGTTTAATTTGTTATTCTTGTAGAGTCTCATAATTGCTTACCACAGAAATCTCTTGTTTTCTGTATTGTCCTGAGGCTTCTACTTCCCCCACTCTGTGTTGCAAATAAAAATTCATTTCCTTCGGGAAAAGCTTCAGCACGCTCTCTTCTTCTGTCTGCCTCTTCCTTTGGGCTTAACCTCCGCCCTTGAGGTGAGCGTGAAGACAATGACCCCTTCTTTTGGAATGAAACGCCTCCTTGATCTCTCAGCTTCTTCTCTTGTGGAAACTTCCCTCTGAGCAAGCTCTGGGGTAAGGGCCGTGGGATCCCAGCGTTCTTGGCCTGTCTGCGGAGGTAGAACCTCTACCCTACGAATGAGGGGAAGAAGTGAACCCCAGACCTCTCAGAGGCTCTGGTCTTTATGGAGCTTTGGCAACAGAGATGGAAGTATGAGAAATTCCGGTGGACTGCCCTCCCAGGCAGATAACTATAGCCCCCAACCGGAAGTTGGGGGTAGAGGAAGGCCTACATTCTTGGTTATACTCATTCAGAGTAGAGCTTCCATCATGCTGATCTTGGGGAAAGACGGGAAGGGAACAGGTTGTGGTTCAAATGTCACACACTTTTGCTGGTCTTTCAGAGATTTAGTAGATTTTCTTGAATAAATAAATTTCTTTCATTTGCTACATACTTTTAGGACAATTTCTAGAACCTTCAAATACTTCGTTGGTTTTTCGTTTATAATTTTCACCACTTGTTTTGCTGGGTAGATGGTCCATAGAACTCCTCAAATTGGCATTTTAGAAGTTGTCTCCTTTTGTATTTATCTTTCCCATTTTACTTTGCAATGATCCTACTACTTTTTCATTTTTCTTTTTTAAGTTTATTTTGAGAGAGAGAGAGTGTACAAGAGAGCAAGAGGAGGAGAGGCAGGGGGAGGGAGGGGGAGAGAGAGAATGAATGAATGAATGAATGAATGAATGAATCATAAGCAGGCTCCACACCGTAAGTGCAATGCCTGACCCGGGGCTCAATCTCATGAACCATGAGATGCTTTTTCTCCTTTCCTGCTTTTTCTTCTGAAAATGTGTTCTTGATGCTCATTTTCTCCTCTCTGGATTTAGAAGTTATATGAGATACACACACTACACACACACACACACACACACACACACACGCGCGCGCACGCACGCACAATTTAAACCCTTATGGTGTTAATCTGACTTAAAGTTTAATCAGTATCTCTACCTTTCTTTCATATAGTCCATAAGTTTTAGTGTGCTTTTACTCCTGTCATTCCCTCTTTCATACAAACTGTTCTTTTTATCTAGTTTTTAGTTCCACTTTTTATTCTTCCAAGTTAATCGTTGTCATTATCACTGGTTTTTATATAGTGCTGGGTTAGATTTAGCTCAGCCTTCACCTGCATCTTTGTTCAGCTCTCCCTTCCTTTTAGGTTCAGTGTTCCTCTTTTGAAGTACATTCTTTTTTTTTTTTTTTTTTTTTTTTTTTGAGATGGAGCCGTTATTTAGTCAGGTTCTTTTTCAGACACTCAGAACACCAGTTTGTGAGGGTAAAGCCCATCCGTGAGAGCAAACACAGAGCAGGGTAGCCCTGAAGCTGAGGGACAGCTTTGATTTTTGGCAGAATTTGCGAGTCCACAGCTCTCTGATCAACCTTGCGCTGCTCTGTGATCTCGTATTTTTCTTTTTCGGTATCAAAGATCTCCCCTTCCTGGTGTCTGGGTTTACGCACCTTCTTTTTCTTAAAATCAGCATCTGTGAGGTGTTTGGGGATTTTCACAGTGCTGATTCAATTTTCGTGGACGTGGCAATCACAGACTTTTGGTGTGTTCTTCGCAGAGGAACGCGATTGAGGGACAGAGGTCCAGTCACAAGTAGCAAACCACTGGTCAGTTGCTTCAGAAAAACCACCGTCTCGCCCCTGTGGCGCCCAGTGAGGATGATCAGGATGGTCCCAGGCGTGATGCTGGCTCGCAGTGTCCTCACGTGCTGACTGAATGGTTTTTTGCCGTGGCTCAACAGCTTCCGAGGCACGTCTTCGGGAGGGCAATACCTGGGCACCTTGCGGAGTTTAACCACTCGGGTACCACAGTTCTTGTCACCACCGACTGGTTTTGTGACCGTAGCAAGAACCTTCTCCTCCTTTTTTATCCTGGATTTAGCTGCTGAGTACTTCCTTTTGTACATGGCCTTCCTTGAACACATAGCAGATCGGGAGTACCTGCCAATTCCTCGCGCTAGGACGGGGTTTCGGCTGCAGTGGGGCTTCCCCTTCTTTGGCGTTTTAGCCTTGAGGTGACCCTTCTTGACCTTGCCACCAGCAACAGCCTTCTTGGCTTCGGGTTTCTTCTCCTGCGAAGCTGGCTCCTCGGCTTTTTCGCCCGCCATCCGGGAGGCCGAAGCACGCATGCAAAAGCAAAGGGCTTTCTTACGAATTTAGGCCCGGCCAGCCTAAACTCGGGCTCACAGACTTCAACAACACAGTGGACCCACGTGGAGCGAGCCTGAAGTACATTCTTTAATAGTTCTGTCTCTTAAGACATGTTTGTAATAAACTCTCTTATTCTGTGTTTTCATGAAAATATTTCCATTTTCCCTTATCCTTTAATGATTGTTTAGTTGCATGTAGAATTTAGGTTGATGGTTACTTTATCTTAGCCTTTGAAAAACTTTTAATGTTTATTTTTGGAGAGAGAGAGAGAGAGAGAGAGAGACAGTGCGAGCAGGGGAGGGTCAGAGAGAGCGAGCCACAAAATCTGAAGTAGGCTTAAGGCTCTGAGCTGTTTGGACAAAACCCAACATGGGGCTCAGACTCACAAACTGAGATCATGACCTGAGCCAAAGTCAGAGGCCTAACCGACTAAGCCACCAGGTGCCCCTAAAAAATAAAATCTTAAAAAAAAAAAGATACATACAAAAAAATAGAAAAACTTTTGAGGACTATGAAAATCATAGGCAAGAACCTTATAGAGTTTCTAGAAATGAAAACTAGTAACTAAAATTTCAAATTCATCGTTCAAATAGCACATTGAAGAACCAGTAAATCAGAGGCCAGATATAAAAATCACCCATGATGCAGCAGAAAAAAAGAAGGCTTAAAAAAAATCATCATATGCTACTAGCTGATCCACAGAAATATAAGACTGATAATGGGGAATAAAATAACATTTAAAAGGGTATTTGATTAAGAATTTTCCAGAAATGATAAAAGACAGGGTCCTCAGATTCAGGTACAATGGAAGTCCCAAAATAGTAAATAAAAACAAATCTACATCTAGATATATGACTGTGAAGTAGAAGGAACACAAAAATAGAACATAGTAAAAGAAACTATAGCTCATGAAAAGATAGCACTAATCTCTAGGGAAATGCAAATTAAAACCACAATGAGATACCTCCCATTAGCATAACTGTTAGAGAAAAACAAAACAAGAAAACAAAAACAAAGTAAGAGCACTGGCAAGTATGTGGAGAAATTGGAACCTTCTGCAGTGCTGGTGGGAATACAAAATGGTGCAGCCACTGTGGAAAACAGTGTAGCGTTTCCTCAATAAATCAAAAGTAGAATTACAATATGATCCAGCATCTGCACTAGGTATATATCTACAAAAACTGAAAAGAAAGACTCCAACAGTAATTTGCACAACAGTGTTAACAGCAGCATTATTCACAATATAGCTAAAAGGTGGAAACAACCCAGATATCCACTGATGGATAAACAAAAATGTGGCGTATAGATACAATGGAATATTATCAGCCTTAAAAAGGAAGTAAATCCTGATACATGCTACAACACAGGACAAATACTTGATTCCACTTACATGAAGTACCTAAAATAGAGATTCATAGAGACAGAAGGTAGAAGCATGGTTACCAGGCACTGGGGTAAGGGTAATGAGAAGTTATTCTCTAATAGATACAGAGTTAGTGTTTGGGATGAGTAAAAAAAAATTCTAGAGATGGCAGTGACGGTTGTACAACAATGTGAAAGTACTTAATGCCACTGAACTAGTTAAACATGGTTAAGATGGTAAATTTTATTATGCATATTTTACCAAACACTCAGAAAATTAGAGGAAAAAATATGATGATTTTCAGAGAAACAACCGACTGATAGAAGATGTCTGAACAAGATGGAATAACATCATCAAAAGGCCAAGATCCTGGGCCCCTGGGTGGCTCAGTGGGTTAAGCATCTGGCTTTGGCTCAGGTCGTAATTTCACGTTCGAGCCCAACATCAGGCTCTGTGCTGATGGCTCAGAGCCCGGAGCTAGCTTCGAACTCTGTCTCTATCTCTCTGTGTCCCTCCCCTGCTCATTCTTATTCTCTTTCTCTTTCTCTCTCTCTCAAAAGTAAATAGACATTAAATTTTTTTAAGATTTTACTTTTTTAATTTTATTTTTTTCTATTTTGAGAGAGAAGGAGAGGAGAGAGAATTTCACACAGGCTCTGCACTGTCAGCTCAGCCTGATGTGGGGCTCAGTCCCATGAATCCGTGAGATTATGATCTGGGCAGAAATCGAGAGTTGGATACCTAACTGACTAGCCACCCAGGTACACCCCAAGATTTTATTTTATTTTATTTACTTTTTACAATGTTTATATTTGAGAGAGAGTTCTTGTGAGCGGGGTAGGGCAAAGAAAGAGGGGGACAGAGAACCTGAAGTGGGCTCTGTGCTGACATCAGTGGGCCTGGTATGGGGCTTCAACTCACAGATTGTGAGATCATGACCTGAGCTGAAGTCAGATGGTCAGCTGACAGAGCCAACCAGGTTCCCCAAGATTTTATTTTTAAATAATCTTTACATCCAGTATGGACTCAAACTTACAACCCCAAGCATCAAGAATCACAAGCTCTGTCAACTGAGTCAGCCAGGCACCCCTGTCTGTATTTATCGTAAACAAATATGCTTTATAGTCTGTATCAGATATTTTTTGTATCCAAAATTCTTGGGGTTAAATGTTTAACATTATCCATGATGGATTGTTTCCTCATGTGTTTGGTTTTTTGAATAATAAACTTACCTTCACTGGGTTTTGTTTGTAGTAATTCTGTGTGTCCTGGGTCGAGGGTTTTGTCTCCAGAGATATACTGGTTTGACTTTTCTGAGTGTCCGAGGTTACAGTGTCTCAGCACCACTTTCTGTATTTCTCAGCTTGAGACTGTTCACGTGCTGTTTGAATAGAGGCCAGACTAAAGATGTAATTCCGTGCCATATTCCTGTGGTATGAATAAATTCCTTATAATTTATTCCTTCATTGAGGATGTAGCAATTCAAGGTTCCTTGTTTTATGGGAGGATCTTAGTTGTAACTTTATATTTTAATAGCTCAGATGTTTGTCTCAGTCCCCTGGTATTTTATTTGTTTGTTTGTTTTTAATTATGGTAAAACATAACTTTTCATCTTGCAAAGCTGAAACTTTATACTCATTAAGCAACAAACACCTCCCCATTCCTTCTTCTTGCTGGCTTCCATCAACCCCCATTTTACCTTCTATATGTATGAGTGTGTTT
Source organism: Suricata suricatta (assembly GCF_006229205.1). Taxonomy (NCBI): domain Eukaryota; kingdom Metazoa; phylum Chordata; class Mammalia; order Carnivora; family Herpestidae; genus Suricata; species Suricata suricatta. The sequence goes on from NC_043701.1 coordinate 134,422,401, forward strand.
TACATACCACATGTAAATGGAACAATACAATATTTGTCTTTTGGTGACTGGCTTATTTCACCTAATGTCCTCAAGTTCCATTTCATAGCATATGTCAGAATTTACTTTTTTTTTTTAAGGTGAATAATATTCCATTGTATGTATATAGCACTTTTTGCTCATCCACTCATCTGTTGATGCAAACCTAGGTCTTCACCTTGTGGCTACTGTGAATAGTGCTACTATGAAAATGGATGTGCAGATATCTCTTTGAGGAATTTTTTTTTTTGGGGGGTATATAGCCAGAAGTGGGATTGCTGGATCATATGGTAGTTCTGTTTTTAATTTTTGAGGAACCATCATACTGTTTTCCATAGCAGCTGTACACTTTTTAGATTCTCACCCATAGCGCATAAGGGTTCCAATTTCTCCACACCCTTGTCAACAATTATTATTATTATTAATAGTCATCCTAATGGGTGTTGAGCTGGTATTTCATGTAGGTTTGGTTTGCGTTTCCTTGGTGATTAGTGAAGTTCAGCATCTTTTCATGTGCTTGTTGTGTTGGCCATTTGTAGACCTTCTTTGGAGAAATGTCTTCTTAAGTCTCTTGTCCCTTTTTTAATTGAGTTGCTTGGATTTTCTGTTGTTGTTATTGAATTATGGGGGTTCTTTATTTAACTTTATCAGGAAATGATTTGAAAATATTCTTCAGTTCCATAGGTTGGCTTTTTACTCTCTGGCTGTGTCCTTTGATGTGCAGAAGTTTTTAATTTTAATGTAACCCACCCTGGGGAGTTCTAAAACCCAAGCCTGCAGATTACCCAGACCAGGCAACTTTCTCCAGGGCTCTGGTTTTCATTTCTCAATTAATTTTTAGGCCCATGGGAATTTTTTCTTTTTTTTCTCAGTGCTTGGGTATACATTTTAAAGGGTATTTGTTATGTATTTTAACTAGCATTTCACCATGTTTTGTGGAAGAGAGTTTTTAGTTTATCTGGTCTAAAGATGTGAGTGCGATCTGGCTGCAACATCTGTCGCCCATTGGTCTCCAGGCTGGATTCAGCTGATCTGGCTGGTTAGGTGGGGGGGGCCCTTCCTCTCCCCTGCTCCATGTGGCTCCCTCCTGAAACTGCATGCTTCTTTGAAGAGGAAGACCTTTCTTGATAGAGAAAGACCATTCTTCGGTCAAACGTATATGAGTAGCCATGCTTCCCTGCTAGAACCTCCAAACAGGTTCTTGAGACCTCTCTGTAGGAGGAGGTCCAAGATTCCGGACACTCCAAATGAGGCACTGCATGTGGCAGTCTGCCTTCTTTCTTTCTTTCTTTTTTAAAGTATGAGTAAGAACAAAGTACTACCTGCTCTAATGAATGATATTTTGCTTATGTGAATTAGGCTAGGTACCTTTTAAAACCCTAGGATTAAAGGAGTCTTACTTAATCACAGTATACCTGCTTTGGACAGCTGGTGGTTGCCACAAGGCAAGCAAAAGGACTCAAATTCAATTTAAGCTATGTCTTAGTGCTACCACAGCTGTGGCTAGCCTGAGGGAAGATGAATTGATAGTCTCTAAAGTTTCTTACAACTTCTTTGCAAACTTAGATAACACAACCCATTTATAAGCTATATAATGGTACTCTGTTATTTTCTTTATGGAATGCCCACACAAAAGGATGGTGTAAGATGGGGGAAGAATCTCAGTACTTTTTAAATGGAGTTTTTATATGTTATATTATGTCATAAGCTGGTGCGGAATGTATAGCAAATAATGAGAAGATATATTGTTCACTGTTTCCCTTTATACCTATACAGCTGAAAATACTGAAAACACAGAGCTATTTTTCCTTGGGCTTTATTGGATGTGGAATGCAGCAAAGTAGTTTTTGGATCCAGGGTATCTGTGATTAGCTCATAACAAGGTTGGCCCCTGAGGTTGTCTTTTATTGCCCTTAGTTTTTATCAAATAGAGAAAGCCCATAGGCATGAGTTAGCAGAAGGTGAAACGCGTGGCTTCATTACTTCCAGAGACTTGATAGCAATGTAGTTGCGTACCTTACTGCTGAGTCGTAAATCTGTGCCACTCTTGAACTCTTTGGCCAGTTGTTTTTCTGGAGATATTCGCCAATCAAGTGAAGGAACTATGTAGTGATTTCCAAAGGGATTTTTCCCCCTTTGGAGGATGTGATTAAGGATCTTGAAGATGGGAGATTGTTTTGGATGATCTAGTTGAGTTTAATCCCAAAGGTCCTTATGATTATAGGGAGACAGGAGATGAGAATTAATAGTAGGAGATACGATGTCAGAAGCATGAGGTTGGAGTGGTGTGAGGCAAGGAATGCAGGAGACCTCTAGAAGCTGAAAAAAGTAAGGAGATGAATGCTCCTGTTAGAGATTCTAGAAACCTTGACTTTATTTAGCCCACTGAGACTCATTTTGAATTTTTGACCTCCAGGACTATAGGAGAATAAATATATGTGTTGTTTTAAGCCACTGAATTTGTGATAATTTATTACAAAGACAAAGTAATAAAACAAGATCTGACTTACTGTAGCTGTGTGGTAAAGGCACTGTGGTGATAAAATATTTGTAGTTTCTGAGTACTTTGATTTTTGCTTAAAGAAAAACTTGGCTAACGTGTTTTTTAGTTTTAGGTGTCTTCATAGTTTTATATCCTAGTTGTTAGTACTAAGATTGTCTAATGTCACTTTCCTTCTGTTTCTGATAGTGAAATGAGAAGTAGACCAGAGCTGCAATGTTAAAGTATAAAATTCACACTAATAATTCCATTACTGTTATACATTACCAAACCAATGCCTTCCTTTTCATTTTTCTGTTGCCAATATGATCACTTACATTGTTTGCCTCAGAACCAAGAAAGAAAATGAAATTATTAAGAGCTAATAATTTGTGTCTTTATAGGCATATCTGAGACTCTTGTGTTTTGAGCAAATACAGGCTTCTTTCAGAAGTAAATGTATTTAAAAAGCATAGTGAAAGGAATGTTCCCTTTAAATGAGTAACCAGTAAGGTTCACAAATACAGTGTGTTTCTGAAACTGATTAACGTTTAGCAGTTGTTAAATTTTCTGCTTAATTTTCAAATTGTGTCATGGGGAAATTTTATAAAATTAAGTAACCATCACATGAAAAGATGTTCAACATTTATATGTGAAAACAACAGTTTACAAAATGACATAGTTTTGTTCTAATCCCTTATTTGTAGGTAAATCCTCTCTGGGTGAGACTACCTAGTGAAAGAAACAGAGAAAGGAAGATTTTTTAATTTTTAAACTCTTTGGAGCCTAAGTCATAATTTGTAACTAGAGCATGGGGTATTGTTGCTGATTACCCTGAATGACTGCCTTACACAGCATACGTCTGTTGGCTTGTTTGATTTTTATCACTGAAAGATTCTGTTGTTTAACAAACTATATTTATTCACTGCAAGTAAGTTAGAAAACACAAATATGTGAACATAAGACCCAGTGATATAGTAATAGTTAACACTTTGGTATAGAGCTTTTCTGACTTTTCCTGTAAATGCTATTTTCTAAGCTGTTTTTTTAATCACATAGCATTATATTGAATGTCTTCTCACGTGATACTTACAGCATAATTTTAACATATATTAGGTTTTCGGATAGCTTAAGTTTAGTATCTGGAATCAGACTTTGATTGTGAACTTTTCAGCTTAACACTTATATGATCTGGCAAATAAACCTCATTTGTAAAATGAAGATAAGGTACAGGATTGTTATGAAGTTGAGGTCATATAATGCATTTCAGGCAAAATCTCATACACTGTATCATTTAATAAATAGTCACTATCTTTATTCAAGTGCTCAGGTATATGCATGTACTATATGTAACATTCCTTATTGTTGGAAAACTTTTTCTAATGTTTTACAATTACACAAAAAATGCAATATTTAAGCAACTTCTTAAATGCCAAGAAGACTTAAGAAGTATGGGATTGGGGTATTGAATCTTAGTACCTCTCATATTCAAGGGTAACATCTATATACTTTTTTAAATTTTTCAGTAGAGTGACCAGCCTAGTCTTATTTTGTGGGGAAATACATATACAATATGTACTGCTGTAGCCTTTTTATGCTGTATCACTGATGCTGATTTTTTACTTCTCTTTTTAAAAAAATTTTTAATGTTTATTTTTGAGACAGAGAGAGAGAAAGAGAGAGAGATAGAGACAGAGAGAGAGAGAGAGAGAGTGCTCATGTGGGAGAGTGGTAGAAAGAGAGAGAAACATAGAATCCAAAGCAGACTCTAGGCTCTGAGCTGATAGGTCACAGCCTGACATGGGGTTCGAACCCATGGTCTAGGAGATTGTGACCTGAGCCAAAGCCTGAGTAGAAGTTGCACCTTTAACTGACTGAGCCATCCAGGCACCTTTTTAGGTTCCCTACTTACAAGTTTAATTTAGACTATGATATGTGAAAAGAAAACATTTTAAATTATGTTTACTTAAGTATGTTATTTATACATTAAGGTATATGATAACAATTGGTGCATGAATAGACCTATAGTTATAATGCTCTCTTTGCCAGTGATTAGGTGTTTGATTTTGGACAAATTACTGTAATACCACTGGACTATAGTTTCTTCTGAGTAGAATGAAAGCATTGGAGTAGATCATTAAATTTCAAATTTGAGTAATCTGCAGATCCTTTTATTTTTAAGTTTATTTATTCATTTTGTGAGAGCCAGAGAGAGTGAGAGAAGGAGGGGCAGAGAACGGGGGAGAGAAAGAATCCCAAGCAGGCTCTGCACTCTTGGCACTGAGTCTGATGTAGGGCTCGAACTCCTGAAATGCGAGATCATGCCTGAGCTGAAACCAAGAGCTTAACCGGTTTACTGAGCCACCAGGTGCCCCTCCAGATCTTTTAAAAGGCACAAATATTCCAAGTAACTATATTGTTGTTTTTAATTATATATATAACTATAGTGCTGGACAAACATGAAGTTAAATAGAAATTCCTTCTGTTGCATCCATTTTGAGCTATAAACCAAAGCAAATGAACTATAAACAAAAGTATAAAACCAACATACTAACAACATTAATATGATGAATGATAATGGTTTGCTGAAACTAAAATGCTGCTTCCAATGTGAATATGTTGTCCTTTCCTGTCCTGTAGGTTCTTTTGAATTGAGCCACCTGGACCACTGGGCACAATATGATCAGTTAATTCTCCTAATACATTGTTTCTGTTAAAACTATTGAGGGCCGCCTGGGTGGCTCAGTCGCTTACGCGTCCAGTTCTCGGTTTCAGCTCAGGTCATGATCTCATAGTTTATGGCTTCTAACCCCGCATCAGGCTCCGTGCTGACAGTGTGGAGCCTGCTTGGGATCCTTCTCTCTCTCTCTCTGCCCCTCTTGTGCACTCTCTCTGTCTCTCTCAAAATAAATAAGGTTAAAAAAAACTATTTACAATCTTTTATTTAGTTCATCATGATATCATTTGACCTCTGCTGGCTCAACTATTTTGCTGCCTCTGCTTTTCTCATTAGCTTCAGATAGTGAGGGAATCTGATGACTTCCTGTGTTGGTTAACACAAATGTGGGCCCAGAAATATCCCTGCAACACTAATTTCATTCAGATCCAAAGTTTCAAAGATTATCAGTGATATAGGCACAAAATTAAAAATTTCTTATAGAGGACTTCTTAACTCTTGAATATATAGCCACAGATCTGGACTATGGTCCCCACTGAGAACACAAGTATATCATTAAGATGCTTTTACAATTCTGTGATTAGGAGGCTTTTCCAATAAGTAATGATAGCAATATATACACACATTCCAGGGTCTCACTGTCTTAGGTTAGGGAAATGTGTTTATGAAACTAAACAAGGTTAGAGTAGTTTTATTTATTTATTAAAATTTTTTTTGTTATGTTTATGTATTCTTGAGAGAGAAAGAGAGAAGGGGAGGGAGAGACACAGAATCGGAAGCAGGCTTCAGGCTCTGAGCTGTCAGCACAGAGCCTGTTGCCAGGGGCTCGAACCCACGAGCCGTGAGATCATGACCTGAGCCAAAGTTGGACAGTTAACCAACTGAACCACCCAGGTGCCCCTTGATTAGAGTATTTTTAAAAAAAAAAATTTAATGTTACTTATTTTTGAGAGAAAGACAGGGGAGGGGCAGAGAGAGAGGGAGACACAGAATCTGAAGCAGGCTCCACGCTCTAAGCTATCAGCACGGAGCCCAGGGCAGGGCTCAAACTCACAAATTGAGATCATGACCTGAGCTGAAGTCGGATGCTTAATCGATTGAGCCACCCAGGTGCCCCTAGAGTATTTTTAAAACAAGCAACTAAGAAATCATACTGCCCTATTGCAATAGGAGCAAAAATCCCTCTGTGGAGGTAATTTTGCCCCCCTAAGAGCTATTTGGCATGTTTGGAAACATTTTGGTCATTAGCAACTTGTGTGGGGCGGCATTGCTTCTGATATTAGTGGCTAGAGGCTAGGTGTGCTTCTAAACACACTGGACAGCACCCTGCAACAAGGAATCACCCAGCCCAAGATGTCAGTAGTAACAAAGTTAAGAAACCCTACTTTCTTAAGAAAGTGTAGCCACCCCAAGGTTAGTTTTCAAGATAAAGGGAACAGTGCGATCATATTCATAAGAACTTTATTATTGGAAATACAAAACACCCCATAGTCTATCCTCTAATGTAGACAGCGATGTCTAAAATCACTTATTTGTGAAAAAGATACTAACTGTAAGAAATTTTTTGTTTTTGGTAATGAGTCTAGGAACACAGTACTACTCAAGTTTTCTTAAAGTAAATATGGTATCTGGGGCACCTGGTGGCTCAGCCGGTTAAGCATCCAACTCTTGATTTTGGCCCAGATCATGGTCTCATGGTTTTTGGGATATAGCTCCACAGCGGGCTCTGCACTGGCAATGCTTGGGATGCTTGGGATGCTCTCTCTCCCTCACTCTCTGCCCCTATTCTGCTCAGGTGCTCTCTCGCTCTCTCTCTCAAAATAAATAAATAAACATTAAAAAAGTAAATCAGATTTCTATGTTTTAGTTGCAGAAGCTGTTGCCAAAAAAATAAACTTTAGTTTGTCTTACAGTTTTTTTTAACTTCGGTATATACATCTTTCTGTTCCACAATTGAATTTGAAAGAATAACCTTTCCAGTTGTGGTTCAAAATCATATCAAAGTGAAGCCTGAAATATGAAAGTCTACCTGTATATAACCTTACTGAATGAGAAAAGCATTGAATATTTTCAGCACTGGATTATTTTTCTTATGAATATTTTGGGTAGCTTTTGTTTTGCATTTGTTTTACTTATTACAGAAAATTTTCAGAAACACACAAAATAAGGACAATAGTTTAATTAACCTGTGATCTCTGACATACCCATCAGCCATCTCTGCATATGAACATTATGTCATTCTTGTCCTCCAACAAGCTCCCTTCCCAGAATTACTGTTAAGCAAATATTATTATGTATCTTATTAGACGTCTTATCAGACATCATATTATTCTATCCATAAATACTTTGTAACTCTGGTTTTTTTTTTTAATGCTTTTTATTTATTTTTGAGAGATAGAGAGAGACAACTGGAGCAGGGGAGGGTCAGAGAGAGAGGGAGATACAGAATCTGAAGCAGGCTCCAGGCTCTGAGCTAGCTGTCAGCACAGAGCCTGACTCGGGGCTCGAACCCACGAACTGTGAGATCTGACCTGAGCTGAAGCCGATGCTTAACCAACTGAGCCCCCCAGGCGCCCCTGTAACTCTGGTTTTAAAGGAAGGTGGAAAAGGTGTTGTCTTGAGTGTAAGTTACTGGAGAAATTGAGTTGTAGTGAGTCTTTGGAATGGAGGCTTATTAGATGGATACATGGATAATCCAGAGTCTTCCATATAGTAGGAGTTCTATTAAACTTTTGTTGAATTGAAAAATCTAATAAATGATTGCATGAAGTAATATTGTAATTTTAATGTGTGCAAAGCTAGTTTACTCACTTTTAAAAGTAGTTTTTATGCCACCTTTAATTTTAGCATCAGCTTTAATCACAGCCTGGCCCCCATTAACTGCTTTTCTCCTTCCTCCTGGCATTTTACTAATCCATATCTTTTCTTTGGCCCTTTCCCAAGTATATATTCATGAGACCTGATCCTTGAAAGTCTGTTATCACTTTTGTTCTTCCCCTTAAGAACAAAATTCTTTGGAATCTTAAAACTCTTAAAGCTAAAGAAATGGGTTTGAAGCAAGGGAGTGACATGAAAAGACTAGCATTTTAGAAAGATAATTTTGGTTGTGTTGTGGAGAATGGAGAGTAGGCAGGGAGCATAGAATTGGTGCAGTCCAGACTTGGAGATACAGAAACAGATGGATTTCACAGCTATTTAAGAGATAGAACCCACAGTCTTTGGTGACTGAATGAAGGCAGGAAGGAAGGTGGGAGTAAAAAGTTAACAACGAAGGCCAAGTTTATAATTTCAACAACTAAATGATAGTGCCATTTTCTGAGAGAAGGAATACAAGGGATAGAGCAAGTTTGCTGGAAAAATAGTCTTTGATTTCCCAATTTGGTGAGTGGCATGGGGCAAAAAAATCTTCTTTTGACTCTTAACGTAGTGTTTTAGTGAAACAAGAATTGTTTTACTTGAGCAGTACTGTGATTTCATTCATACTTTTAAACTAGTTTATGAGAATAAAGTCTTTTGGGCTACTTGTACTGCTAGTTCTTGATAGCGTGCAAGTTTTGCGTAGTCATTTACCTAGACCAGGATTTATTTCTGGACACTCACTCGCCAGACATAGTGGACAAGATGCTTGAGAGAAATAACAGAGGTGGGCACGTGTTATAAGGGAACCCTCCAGTCCCCCGTCTACTCTCTACTTAGTTGTCCCTTGTGACTTAGAGGTGACTAGCTGTTTGATTTACTTTGTTGATAGAAGACCAAGTCCTGAGAGAAAATGACCTTAGATTTTCCTTGTTGCATGCACACTTAAGTTTACTTTTTTAGAAAGAATACTGTTCTGTTTAGAAAGAATACTGAATTGTCCAAGCTTTGTGAAGGATCAGTGTGGTATAGGTATTCAGAAACTTTCAAAAATGATACATTAAGGTTTCATTTATGCACTAGTTAAAATAGATTTTTTCCTTCCTTTATTTGAGCTTATTTTTTTTAACTATATGATTCTTAAATTCACATGGTTAACATTTAGTAGACCTTTGACACCTAAGAAATTTAGAATGAAAATCTTCACTAATTTCTGTTCTTTTCACGAAAGAACATTTCAACCCTCTTTTCTGCTTCAGATTTATATACTTATGTATATTTATCAGGATATTTGGTACCAAGTCACCAGTAGGTTTGCCATTATTACCATTTGGATCAGGTGAGTGCCAAGACAGGGCTAGTACACTAGTTAAAGCGGAACACATGAGTTTCATGTGAGCTTCTGTGATTGAAGGATCCTGAGAGCACCTCGGGGTAAAAGCTGGAGCCAGTGTCATTTGGGGAGGGTGGATCTCACTTGTGGGTAATCCTTGGCTCTTCCAAAGCTCCAAGACTAGACCGTTCCAATGTGTATATTTACCATCAAATTGTGAATCCTGTTCCAACTGTAATAAAATACATGTAAGTAATAATTCAGACGTGGCCATTCTTTCAGGTAAGGTTCAGAGTCTTTGGAAGTTTTCATTAGTGATTTCAACACTTTTTAAATTATTAGTATTTGTTTCACTGTTGACTTTGTCAGTCTTTTGGGAATCAAACTTTTTATCCAAGGGAATAGTTCATCAGCAAACTTCTAGAGGAAGATCAAGTGCAAAAGGATCTCCAAAAGTAGCTTCACCTGATCTTAGCATTTTTAAACCTATCATGAGAGAGAAAATAAACAGAAGAGAAGGTAACAAAATGAAGCAAAGCCTTTTTCAAAACGGCCATAATGGTCTCCTTTAAATACCAAAATGGTCAACATTTACCTGCTTATTTCTGTAAAGGGCCAACTCATACAGCCCTTCCAGCTCCGCACTGCAAGACTGCAGGGAGTGAAATTCTTGTGTGTGGAATATAGGGGCCTAGGATCTGGGGGTCTGGCCACCACCAGCTGGGACTCCTGCCAGCAAAGCCTTTGAGGATGGAGTAGAGGGAAAGCCGGTGGCGGTCCATGGAGACGCAACCAGCCCAGCCTCCCAAAAGGGAGTCCAAGGGTTGAGGCAAAATCCATTTTCTTTATGAATCTAAAAGACACCTGGTGAAAAAACACTTAGAAGAATAACTGCTGAATAGAAGTGATTTGCTTCTCCTTACTATCTCCTTTATCCATTTCTCTTCCCATTCTTTAACAACAAAAACAACAAATACCACTAAACTTTGCAGGTTCAACTTCCAGCTTCCATTGGCCAACACCTAAAGACTATTAGCATATTGTAAGTTTTGGGGCGCCTGGGTGGCTCATGTGGTTGAACGTCTGACTCTTGATTTTGGCTCATGGTTGTGAAATGGAACCCTACCTTGGGTTCTGCTCTGAGCATGGAACCTGTGTAGGATTCTATCTCTTAAATAAAATAAAGAATATTATAATTTTTTTCTTGGCTATGTGACAAATTTTAAATCCTGGGGGAAAAGAAAAGTGTGGTAGAAGAATATACCTTAACTTTATTGTTTTTTTACTTTACTGTTCCATGTAGCTTTTTGGAATTCTGTAGCTTGATCTGCCCCTGGATCTTAGTATTGTATTTTAAACATGATTTATTTATTTTTTATTTTTTTAAAGTTTATTTATTTTTAGTGAAACAGAGAGCATAAGTAGAGGAGAAACAGAGAGAGGGAGAGAGAATCCCAAGCAGGCTCCACACTGTCAGCACAAAGCCTGATGCAGAGCTCGAACTCACAAACTGCAAAATCATGACCGGAGCTGAAATCAAGAGTCAGATGTTCAACTTACTGAGCCACCCAGATGCCCCTGGATTTTAAATATGACTTAGATGAATGTGGGTGCTTCCACTTAAATATGGTAGGTTTTTTCCAGTTTTACAGGGAAATAACCAACACACACCATTATATAAATTTAAGGTATATAGCATGATGGTTTGATTTACATATACTGTGAAGTGATTACCACAGTGAGTTAGTAAACATCCATCATCTCATAATAGATAAAATAAAAAGAGAAGAAGGAAAAGAATTTATCCTTGTGATGGGAAATCTTAGGCTATATTCTCTTAACAACTTTATTATGTATCATATAGCAATATTAACTACAGTCATCTGGGACATTGACACACAGATTTACCTTCACATCTCAAAATTCCATTAAAATGACAAAGTGTTTTTTTAAAAGACATAAATCCACCAGGGGAACAGAAAGACAAAAGTGGAGAAAAATTGAAAGGTCTAGAAATTTTAGATTTAGGAATCTGAAGAGAAAGGAATGAGTACTTCTTTAAGAAAGTGAATCCTAAGTTAGTAATGGTATAGATTGAGAAGGAACTTGGCTTATTCTGAAACACCCTCCAATACTTTGAAATGGAAATAAATGAATTACCAACAGGAGAAATTAGCAAAAGGATTTGTTGAAGTCTCTTTACGTGGTATTTAGTCCACCAGATTCCCTTCCCCCATCCAAAGAAAACTGAAAATTTAATCTCTAAAAAGAATGAAACATAAGTCTTCTGAAATGTGGAACCCTATGTATTGTGAAGATAGGGTATTCTACTGGAAGAGAATTAATCAAAATTGACACATTTGACATTGATACTTCTATTTGGCTTTGACAGCATTGGCAGACAAGTTTTTACCCTCTAAGTAGGAAATTGCTATTCACCAGAGAACCTGGCATAATCTGAAAAAAAAAAAAAAAATCTAAAGATATTGATCACTAGGGTTTTCCCAGAGAAGTGAAGCAGCCAGATCAGTTTGCAGTGAAGAACACCATTTGCATAAAGCTTCCAATGGCTTCCATAAAGCCATTACCCTCACTTCTAAATAAGAGCAACCAGTCAAAGACCACTGGACATTTGAGTAGTGATTTTAATATAAGCAGCAAAACCGAAAGTTTGGAGACCACAACTTAAAGGGAACAGCACTTATGTAGGAATATATCACTAAGTTTTAAATATATCACTAAATATAATTTAAAAATATATCACCAGTAATCCTCAGAGAGAAAAAGAGAAAAGAATGCATTTTTAAAACTAATATTAGGGGCTCTGGAAAAGAACTTTGAAAAATACAAAAAGAAATTTAAAACATGATAACAAATTATTCCACAGCAACTTTGAAGTGACCAACAAAGTAGAACTAAAAGAAAAAGGTAAAATTTAGGAGAGAAGAATAAAATCAGAGAACTAGTCCAAGATGTTCAGTAACCAAAAGAGGTTTAAATAAGAGTGCCAGAGGGACGTCTGGGTGGCTCAGTCGGCTGAGCATCCGACTTTGGCTCAGGTCATGATCTCTCACTTCGTGGGTTTGAGCCCTGCATCGGGCTCTGTGCTGACAGCTCAGAGCCTGGAGCCTGCTTCTGATTCTGTGTATCCCTCTCTCTCTGCCCCTCCCCTGCTCTTGACCTGTCTCTCTCTGTCTCTCAAAACTAAATAAATGTTAAAAATAAATAAATAAATAAATAAATAAATAAAAATAAGAGTGCCAGAAAGAAAGAATAGAAAAAATGGAGGGGGAAAAATCATCAAAGAAACTGAATTCTTTCTTTCAGTAACTGAAAGACAAGTTCCTTTTTTTTTTTTAAGGTTCTATTTTTAAGTCCTCTCTACACCCATCATGAGCCTTGAATACATGACCCTGAGTCCCACCCTGCACCAACCAAGGCAGCCAGGTGCCCCCTGAAAGGCATGTTTCTAAATTGAAATAATCCAATGGTTGCCAAGCGCAGTGAGACCCAGATCAAGGGGACCTCTGAAATTTCATAATAATGATGAAAAAAAAAAAGTCCTACAGAATTAAGAGAAAAACAAGTACATACAAAGGATCGGTAATCAGAGCTCAAGCTTTTTAATGATGGAAGCTACTAAATGATGGAGAAAATGACCTATGATTTTTGAAGAAAAGCAATTTTTATATGGGATTTTTTTTCCTTGGTTAAACTTTGAAATAAGGGCTGAGGGAGACTGAAGAAATTCTCTGATATGTAAGGTCTCCAATTTTTTCTTCCAAGCACACTTTCTCAGGAAGCTCCTGGAATATGTACTGTAATGAGGAAATCCCCCTAGAAAAAGATGATATGAGAAGTGCTTAGAGTTGAAGGAAGTCTTCAGAATGATGGCAGATACCCATCTTGAGAGGACAGCTATTTTACAGACCTAGAGGGCAACTGAACCTTGGAGTAGTTCAGAAAGCTCCAGGAGAGATTTCTTCAAGAAGAATGGATTGAATATTTAATATATTTTACTATATTGAAAAGAGATTTATATAGGTGGAAGGAAATTTAGGGTGGAATTGATGATTTATATATATATATATATTACTATGCCAAAAGAAAAGTCATAAACCAGAGAAACTAAAGTTGTCCAGGACAGAAAAAGTAATCATAGTGTACTCTGTTACTAAATTGTAGTAGCATTTACATAGTCAACATAATGAAAATAAAATTATGATAGAACTAGAGAGGACAAGTTGAATGGGGCCAGTGGGGGTGTGTATATGTGAAAGAGAGCTGAACTTTTTTTTTCCATAATAGGAAGCCAGTAAATGATTCATGAAGCTGAAAATTCAAGGAGTGGTACTATGGGTGTGTTATTCAGAACTATGAGAGAAAATAGCAAAAAGGACCCGTGCATAGCAGTTAGTACCTAAGTGAATGGGGAAGAAGTGAAGTGAATGTGTTAGGTGTGGAAGAGTGGAAGTTAGGGGAAGAGGTAGTGGTCAGGAATTACTGTTTTTTTTTGTAATCAGTTTACAGATTACTTAAAGTTCCAAATTAATATGGATGTATAATAGATGAAAAATAAAGGGTAAATATGTGTGTGAATAACCATGCCAAGTACAATGAGGACCATTAACATTTAGTCATCAGTGAACATCAGTTGAGCTGTATCTCTATGCCCAAAATAACTGTGGAATTAATAAAAGAGGTGTTAATAAGATCTGTACACTGATAACTTATTGGATGAAAGTAAAGAAAAACAAACGGAGAAGTATCCCAAATTCATGGATCAGAAGATTTAACATGGTTAAGAGGGTAGACTTGCAGATTGATCTACAATGTCATCATAATCTGTATCAAGATCTTTGCTGCTTCCCCCCCACGTAAATTGACAAGCTGACCCTAAAATTCATACGAGAACGCGAGTAACCCAGAATAACTGAAATCTTGAAAACAGGAAGCAGTGTTGGAGGACTCAACTTACTGACTTCAAAACTTACTACAAAGCAACAGTAAGAGAAATAGCATGGAGATGGCATAAGGATAGACAATAAGAGAGAATTGAGAATCCAGAAATAAATTCTTAGATTTACAGTTAACAATTTTTGATAAGGATCCCAAGACAGTTCAGTGGGGAAAAGAACAGTCTGCTGAAGAGATGAGCTAGAATAACTGGATATACATGGCGAAAGACTAAAGTTGGACCCTGACCTCACGACACTGGAAAATTAGCTAAAAATAAATTGGGGGCCTACATGTAAAATCTAAAACAATAAAACTTACAAGAAAACATAGATGTAAATCTTCATGGTCTTGGATCAGGCAAATTATCTTTTAGTTATGGCACCAGAAGCACCAAGTGACAAAAGAAAAAATAAGTATTTGAATTTCATCAGAATTTAAGATTTCTTTGCTGCAAAATGATACCATTAGGAAAGTGAAAAAGCATCCCACAGAATGGAAGAAAATATTTGCAAATCATAGCTTTGATGAAGGACTTGCCTCTAGAATATATTAAAAACCCTTACAAGTCCGTAATAGGAAAACTAAACTGCATTTAAAAATGGGCAAAGGATTTGAATAGACATTCCTGCAAAGGAGATATATGAATGGCCAGTAAACTCATGAAAAGTTGTTCAACTTCACCAATTCTTAGGAAAATTCAAATTAAGACCACAAATGAGATACCACCTCACATCTCCTACTCTGGCAACAACAACAACAACAATAATGATAATAGGCAGAAAATAACAAGTATTGGTGGGGATGTGAAGAAATTGAAACCTTCATAAATTTCTTGTGGGAATGTAAAATGATGCAGCCACTTTGGAAAGTAGTTTGGCAGTTCCTAAAAGTGTTTAACATGGATTTCTCTTGTGACCCAGCAAATTCACTTTTAGGTATATATCCAAGAGGAATGAAAGTATATGTCCACCCAAAAACTTGTACAATGTCTATAGTGGCATTATTCATAAATAGTCCGAAAGTGGAAATAGCCCAAATGTTTATCAGCTGATGAATGAATGGATGGATGAACAGAACATGGTACATTCATGGAATAGAGTGTTATCTGGCAGTAAAAAGGATTGAAGTACTGATATGTGCTATAACATAGATGAACCTTGCAAATATGCGAGGTGAAAAAAACCAATCACAAAAAAACCCAATCACAGAAGACTATATATTGTCTGGTTCCATTTCTATGAAATGTCCAGAATAGGCAATTCATAGGGACAGAAAGTAGATTAGTGATTGCCAGGGGCTGGGTGAAGGGAATGCAGAGAGAATATTAATGGGCACGAGATTTCTTTTTGGAGTGACAAAAATGTTCTAGAGTTAGTGATGATTGTTGTAGAGCTTTGTGAATTTACTAACGCCACTGAACTGTACACGTAAAATGGGTGAATTGTGTATGTGATTTATCTCAAAAGTATTTTTAAAAACTAACTGTGGAAGATGAAAGTAGAAAATAAAGCCTGCTGAGGTTTTTTTTTTTAAGGCAGTTTTCTAAGATATTGTTTGGCTAGTGTGTGTATGTGTGTGTTATTCTAGATAAATTGGAAAGAGAGTAGGAAAGATGAATTTGTCATCCTTGTTAAATTTACCAAAATCTCTTATGAAAACAGAATCATGATGCCTATTTATTTTTTAAAAAAAATTTTAATGCTTTATTTATTTTTGAGAGCGAGAGAGAGAGACAGTGTGAGCAGGGGAGGTTCAGAGAGAGAGGGAGAAACAGAATCCGAAGACAGGCTCCAGGCTCTGAGCTAGCTGTCAGTACAGAGCCTGACGCGGGGCTTGAACCCACAAACTGTGAGATCATGACCCAAGCCGAAATTGGACACTTAACCGATTGAGCCACCGAGGCGCCCCAATGCCTATTTGACTTAAATGGAAAGCCACAGGGAGCTTCACTCCTTTTGCTTCCAACCCTCCCATTATCTGTAAAGGTCTAGCACAATGAATGAATGAATAAATATGTGCATACATACATACTTGCATACATGCATGTATGCATACATATACACGAACATATTAAAATAAAAGAAAACAAGACCTCAAATAGTGGTATTTGAGTTTTATCATGTCAACTACTTCTCTGGTTTTCTCCTGTTAATACCTTCTTACTCAAAGGCTTATAGTGAGAATCAGATGCAGTTTTAGACAGGAAAAAGCTGTTAAAGAATTAAAAATGTTCTAAGGTGCCTGGCTGGCTCAGTCAATAGAACATGTGACTCTTGATCTCAGGGTCATGAGTTCAAGCCCCAAGTTGGGTATAGAGATTACTTTTTTTTTTAATATTTTTTTTAACTTTTATTTATTTTTGAGAGACAGAGACAAAGCATGAATGGGGGAGGAGCAGAGAGAGGGAGACACAGAATCTGAAGAAGGCTCCAGGCTCTGAGCTGACAGCACAGAGCCTGACGCGGGGCTCGAACCCACAGACGGTAAGATCATGACCTGAGCCGAAGTCAGACGCTCAACCAACTGAGCCACCCAGGCGCCCCTAGAGATTACTTTTTTTAAAAAATTAAAAATGTCTTACAAATATAATATAACATATTTATGTTACTTTGGTGACATTGTGATATTCATTTAATTGGTCTGACGGACATATAGAGACAATAATTCAGTGACTAATTTATTCATTTATTTGTGTGGTTTTTTTGTTATTTTATTATAAGGATTGGAACCCTTAAGTGAGGTTAAATGGGATGGTACCCAGGGAGGGAATATTAGATAAGTTTTTGATGTAGAATTTGGTAATCAGGAAAATGAATTGAATTTGTCAGGCAAGGAGTCTGGGGATAAGAAATTGTTGAGGCTGAGGTTACTTGGAGCCAGTAGGGACTTCTCTGTTTAGATGTATAAACTGATCGTACCCTTAGCCTTGGCTGCAAGCTTTTAGAGTTTTCCCCCAAGGCTTACTTTGTCTCTGACACTTTGCTTTCTCATATAGCCTCCTCAGTTTCTTAGATTTATTAATTTTAAATGAATCATAGGGTTAAATTCAACTGAAGGCTAGTCAAGTTATAGGTGGTGAGGATTCCCAAAGGCCAAATACCATCAAGTGTACTGTGGGTGAGACACCATTCATTCCATTTGTGGTTAAAACAGGGCTTTGGGGATTTGGGTGTTTATGTCTATTTTCAAAAATGGATGGTTATGTGGTTATACATAAGCAGATGTGACGTTTTCCTGGGACTCAGTTGAGACTTAAGTGTGGGAGCTTAATCGGAGCTATTTCCTGGGTGAAGAATGAGAATCACAAGTTGTTTAGTTCTCAAACACATGTCCAAAAAACAGTATTTACATTCATGTCCATTTTTCTTTCTCTCTCCTCAGACTCTTTCCCTTGGTTGCTAATACATATTTAAGGTCTTTGTGGCTTGGCCAAAGGGTTCATGATCCTGGAATCTATTTTAGTGATAGGACCTGTAGATGATCCAAATGGTCAGTTCTATCAATGAGGACACTGATTTGTGGTTATGCAAAGGCTGCAAAAAGGGGAAACTCCTTTTTCACTCCCATCTGGTATTTTGGGTCACTTCCATGAGGGGAATTAGTGAGTGCTGCCAGGATGGCGGACTCCTCTCTACAGGCTGTGGATCATGATTCTCTACACTTCATTCTGGAACCCTCCTTCACCATTGGTGATTCCACGAACCATACTCTAACCTCATATTCGTGTGGGAAGAACCCCAAATTGGCAGCATAAAAGAATGCCACACCCCTTCTCAGTCCACCTGGAATTTCCTTTGTGAAGTGGTTGTGGAGGTGGAGCAGCTCTTGAACTGACTCATTTCTACGTGTCGTGTGCCTGGACACTCCCGCCCTCCCACCACGTGCTTCCTTCACTTGTGCATTTCCAGATGCTCTCGTACTTTTTCATTTATCTAAATTCTACCTGGTTTTTCTTTTTTATTCAAAAAAATTTTTTTAGGTTTATTTACTTAGAGAGCAAGCTGGGGAGGAACAGAGAGAGGGAGATAGAGAGAATCCCAAATAGCCTCTGTACTGCCAGCATGGAGCTGCATACGGGGCTCAAACTCATGAAGTGTGAGATCATGACCTGAGCTGCAATCTAGAGTCGGACGCTTAACTGACTGAGCCACCCAGGCGCCCCTCTTCAGTTAAAAGTCCAACTGAATTTGTACCGCTTCTGAGGAACCCATTTTAACTTACATTTCTTATTTAAATTTGCAAGGATGTATGTCTAGTTTCCCTTACTAGTTTCTAAGTTCCTTGGTTATAGGACTTATGCATTATTTGTATCTTGGCTAGTAGCTAGCAAGGCCGGGAACAATGGAAGTCATTATATCTCTCGTGTAGCTGTCTAACCATGAGCCAGCATCCTGCAGCAGTCTCCAAGGGACTAGCCCTTGAACTTCAAAGGAAACAAAAGATCAAGAATCAAGGAGATTTAGACGTTATTTGTAACTGGTAGTATTTCTCAATGGACCTTCCTTCCACTAAGGCCAACCAGAGCAATGTGCAGTCTACAGTTCTGTAGGAAAGTGTGAAAGGAGTTCCCAGTCATAAAAAAAGGAAACAATAACTCAACTGGTTTGAAATTTTTGCTGAATGCACTTTAAGCATAATCAATATCCACCCTAAGTATTTAATTGAATAATTTAAATGAAACCACTGCATTGTCTGTGCTCCACCTTACCTAGAGAATGTCGATGTTTAGATTCTTTTCAAGTTGGATATTATTACCTGGTGTAGGTATACCATCTGCGTGCACTGTATATAAAGCTTCTGGATGTTTTGAAGGATAATTTAAATTCCTTCCCATTCCTTCAGCCCCATCCTCCTGTCCAACACAAGTGTGATGCTGTTTATTTTAAAATATCATTTAGGACAGTGGTATGGTAAAAACAAACTAGTGGCTCAGTGAAAATGCAGTTTGGACTCAGACAAGGAATTATCATATACCACTGCTTTGGGTCTGTCTTTGGCATCTGAGAGGCTTCGCATATACTGTGTGAACCCTTCCTAAGAGAGCATGTTTAGTAACAAGTGTTTTTATTTTGAGGGAAAATATGTCAATTAAGCATTTGCAGGATGAAAGATAGGCTTTTTGCGGGGCCGGGGGGTGGGAGCGGCCGTTGTATCCAAAGTGTTATATATAGTAAATACTGTTTATTTTCTCAAAGGAAGGGTGAGAGCAGAGATCATGTCAAGAAAAACACAGAGTGGAGTGAGGTGGATGAAAAAATGTGAGAAGACCCTAAAATCAGATGCATATGGGAAGGATCTTCCCCATGATTAGCACCAAAGATTTTTTTTTAAAGGTAGTATTGCTTCTTTCCCTCCCCCACCTCCCTCCATTCCTTCCTTTCTGTCTTGTTCTTTATTTCTCTCTCTTTCTCTCTCTCTCTCTCTTCCTCTCTCTCTCTTTCCTTCCTTTCTTTTTTAAAAAAATTCATTTCCTTTGTCTTTGACTCTTTAATTTCAAAAACAGGTTAAGGAGAAGCTTATTACAAAGCCTAGTGCCACAGGCATTATTGAAATTCATCAGCGCGCAAAAGTCAATATCCAATTACTGTACCCTTTTGGCTGTTCCACATAATTAACCCTGCTGCTTGATCCAGGGGAAGCCCCAGGAAGATGGGGCACCCCTGGATGCTGCAGCTCCTTGCTTAACCTTTCATCTTGTGCTATGGGTTGAAGAGCCCGTTTACCTGGATCTGTGAGGGGTTGGCATCTTCCAGGAGATTTCCTTGTATTCCCTCTTGAAAGCCAATGCAAAGAGTGTACATTCAGTTGGAAAGATTAAAAATCAATTTAAGTAAGCGTGCTGGCTAGTGGCTTATCTAAGGACAGAAAGTCCTGCAACGCTGCTGGCAGCAGGGGTTCAATCTCTGGATGTCCTTGTCTGTCAGGAACAGTGCTCTGTGCACTCAGTAGCTCCTGTAAATGTTAATGTGGCACTGGGCAGGGACCTGAGGGACCCATCTCCTCATGTCCGTGCACAGTGCTGGGGAAAGCCTGTCCCTAAGTGTGTGTGGGCAGGGGCTGCTGAGCACTTGGCCTCTGGCTGAAGTATATTGCATAGCAGCTTTGCTTTTTCATGGGCATGATGTGGGAATTCCTCCACCACAGCAAATTTGGGGACATTCCGAATGCGGATCCATTTTCAGCTCTAACTGATAGGGCCCTTGTTAGAGTGAGGGGCAAAAAGCACATAGGCCATGATTTTAAAACCTGAATCAGCCAGTTCCTAGCATATGCATCTTTTACTCACTTGATAGAGCTGTTCAAACAGATAGAGCTGTTCCTTGCTGTTGTCAAGGGAGTTGGCATTCCACATAGTACGGGGATTACTCTTTTCATTTACCTAGGGCTTCTCCTGCCTCTAGACATTCAGCATGCAGATGCAGTTTCTCGGTCCAGCAGGAGACTCCCCAGTTTCCACATACATCACACAGTTAGCCATGCACATGGCAGGATGCTGCTCCAGACAAGCCTGGCAGCGCTGCTGCCGGCAGTTCCCGAATAACCTTGGTGTGTCTGCAGCAAGGTTAGTGGTTGTGTGTTTACTGAAGCCACAGCTTTCTTTTTCTCCTCTCGCTGCCTCTGTGTCTCCACTTAACATCCTCCGTTCTCTAATTGTCACAGTGGCAGATTAAAGAAATAGGCTATAAAATAGCCAAATATATATTCTAGGAAGTCATACTTGTTGAGTGAGGCATTTATCTGACATTGAAATGAGCTGCTTTTGTGTGTTGGCATATAGTCCAGAATTACAATTTTATTCACTTTTTAGTGTTTATGTGAAGTTCTCCTCTTTGCTCACTTCGTGGAATTAAGGGCTTGCTTTATCTCTGGCCCTCGTCTGTAAAAAGACCTTACAGGCTAGCAGTTTTCACCTTGGTTTAATTTACAAGAGAAACATTGTGATATGTGTATAGCCACTTATTTTAATTTAGAGTTAGTTATCTAATAATAGAAGTGGTTGAAGAGAATCCTTTTGGGAAGGAGACTTTGTATAGAAATTAAAAGAATGTTGCTCAGCACTTCTTAATTAATAGATATTTATTGTACATATATTATGGAAGGTATTGAGCAATTTACAGATTCTTAAAAAAAAAAAAAAACAATAGATCCTTGTCTGCCAGGTCTGTGTTTCTGATTAGCGTAGATGAAATTCGCCCATTAAATAGTAAGTAAGTAAGTAAAGACTGTATCAAATAAAGATTTAATGCTATGCAGTGAAAGTTCAAGAATAAAACAATACATAATGTATTGATTTGCCGTAGAGATATTTTTGTAAGGCATGAGATTGGTGTTCCAAGATGTCACCAGTTTAATTAATATAGTTCTGGAGAGCTGTTTGTGGAATTCTGGCTAGGTTTTTTTGTGTGTGTTTTATTTTAAATGCATATGTACTCAGTGTTTTATTTGAGCAAATCAACATGGAGTGAGCATTCACTGTTTTAACTGTGTAAAAATGAGTCACAAATAGTAGAAAGAGATGAATTTTTCGCCTCAGCTATGTCTGATTTCAAATCCTAGCTGTACTGATTCTTGGCTCTGTCCACCACCTTGAACCTCAGTTTTCTCCATGGAAGGATTAGGATAGTAGTTACTAATTCACAGATTTGTTGGGATTAAATTATTTTGAAACACATAAACATTGTTTTCCCAGTTTTCACACTCCATCCAGACCTCCTAGAAACATGCTATCACTGGTAGAAAATGTGTGTTTAAAGCTTTAGGTATTTCCTAGAGCACTTGTTCTTGTGCAAACCACCAAATTGGGGCATTCCTGCCTCTCTCATAAATCATCCTGAACCTCAAATAGCAAAATAGCAAAGAAAAATTTTGTATGGAGAGGGGGTGATTTTTCAAGGACCATGTATTCATCTCAAGTTTGAAGAATAAGCTTTTTATCAGCTTAATAATGTAATATAAAATGATTTTAATATTAAACTAAACAAAGCATAATTTAAAGTACAAATCTGCCACCCCCAGTGCCTTATAAAATAACATATCTTGGACATACAAACTAGTAATGAATAAAGTTCATCTAGTACATTCTACGTAGACATTTTACACCACACCCACATTGCTAAGGGTTGGGTAAAGAAGATGTGTTTAAAAAATTATTATATGTTGCTTTGTCACCTAGTAATACATCATGAGTTGTTGGCTCATGATAGATGCTTGCTTGCTAGTCTACAGCATCCCCTATTTTGATTTATTTTTACCATTTTAAAAAATTTATTTTTGAGAGAATGGGGGAGGGGCAGAGACAGAGGGAGACACAGAATCCGAAGCAGGCTCCAGGCTCTGAGCTGTCAGCACAGAGCCCAACACGGAGCTCGAACCCACAAACTGCGAGATCCGACTGAGCCACCCAGGTGCCCCTCCTATGTCTTATCTCTTTCCCTAAGTGAAAAAAATGACTGTGCTTAGAGTCCTTGAGTCCAGTAACTGGTTCATTTGTACCTCTCTAAAATGATTACTGTGTCTACTTTTTGAGTCTTATAAGGAGTGAGTTTGGGGTGTTGGATGAGTAAAAATTAGAGAGCAGGCTTGTAACTTCTTTGGGTTCTCCCATTGACTATCTCTGAATTCACCTGTGCTCAGGTACGCTCTAGCAACCTTAGAACCTACCACCATCAAGGGAACAAAACTGATACATTGGGTGAGGTGACCATTTCCAAAAATGGGATTGAATGGCTGGAATATTTGGAAATAGTTAAGGTACTTTAAGATTGTAATCTTAGCACAATAGATAGTAAGATGCTTTAGATTTAAATAATATTATGTAATTCAAGTTTTCTTGTTTTGAGTGTGAGTACCAGTTAATATCTACTAGAGTCAAATGGCTGGAATTCGAGTGATTGATATTACATATTAGCTATAATAAAGTGTTCTTCAAATGGCTGTAGCTTCTGGGATGTGTTTAGAACCATATTAGCTTTTGCTTCATGTCAGGTAAGTATAGGAGCTTATAAGAATTTCATGCTAGCTTTGTCATTTATAGTCTAGTCATCTTGTTTTGAGCTTCCTCTCTGATTTTGTTTAATGGGAGAATTGCTAATTTGCAATCTGCATCCAGATGAAGTAAGATTAAACCATATTTGACACACAGAATTAGCTCTTCCTCTTATCCCTTCCCTCAAAAGTAAGATGGGTAAAGTTTATCTCCAGGATTTCTAGCTTTCCCATTCTGTTTTCATTAATTTCTGTTGAGTTCTGTTCCATAAGTTTCCGTCTAATTTGTACCCAATAAAAAGACTCAATACATTAATCTTTGTAACTCTTCTAGGCTTCTGAAATTAGATTCATATTTCTAATCATGGCACAAAAGTAGTTATTCTTTTTATAAGGTGTTTCGGATTACACCAAGCCACCTAAATCACACAATAAAATATGAAGCACTAAAAAAGAAATTGGAGAGGCACCTTGGTGGCTCAGTTGGATAAGCGACTCTTGGGTTCAGTTCAGGTCATGATCTCATAGCTCATGAGTTCATGCCCTGCATCGGACTTTACACTAACAATGCAGAGCCTGCTTGGAATTCTTTCTCTCTCTGTCTCTGTCTCTGTCTCTGTCTCTCTTTGCCCGCACCCTCCCATTCCCCTATTCTTTGTCTCTCTGTCCCTTTCTCAAAATAAATAAACTTAAAAAAAAAGAGTTCACTAATAAAAAAATTGGAAAAACCACCCAGCGTTATCAGAGATACTCAAAAAGATATCCATTCCTCTTCTCTTTTTTTAAATTTTATTTATTTATTTATTTTTGAGAGACAGAGAGAGACAGTACAAGCATGGGAGAGTCAGAGAGAGAGAGAGAGAGAGAGACACAGAATCTGAAGTAGGCTCCAGGCTCTGAGCTAGCTGTCAGCACAGAGCCTGACGCTGGGCTTCAACCCACGAACCGTGAGATCATCACCTGAGCCGAAGTGGGACGCTCACTGACTGAGCCACCCAGGCGCCCCTCCATTCCTCTTCTCAATACATGGTCCCCCAGTGTTTCTGGTTACACATTTCTAATGTATTTACTGGCTCTGGTTCTGGTTTGGTTAGTGGTTTGATTCAGGAGACTTTGTGAGAACCTGTTCTGTGCCAGGCATTGTCATAAATGACCTAAACTCTAGACACGTACTTCAGAATTCTGAATTCTGAATCTTTCTTAACCCTGCAGCATTCTAGTCCTGATACTAACATTTTAGTCTAGTTCTAGTAGATGTCTTTCATTTTGCAAAATTCAGCCAAGAGGAGGTGGGGAAAGACGTTCACTTAATCTCTATTAACTGAATGTTGGCTTTTCCTATAGCAAGGGAAGAGAAATAACTTTTAGACTATTTCCACACTTTTCTATTTTCAGCACTCATTAAGGGAGTGGGGAGGGCCGCCAGGAAGTTGTTGTATTATACACCTCCCAGAAGCCTCCACAAACATATAAAGATTGTTAACTTTATGAAATCTGAGATGAATCATGTACTCCTCTTAGAAATGAGGATATTAAAAACAAAACTCTGCAAGATAATTTCCATGTGTTTTGTTTTTTGAATTCTAGAATTTTGAAGATGAATGGAGATGAAGGAATAATAAGAATAGAACTGAAATACACATCTTCTATTAAATTGAATCTCATTTTGGTTGGTGAGATAAGCCTGGACATTGCTGGGATCCCTGGTGTTTTTTTATTTATAGTTTGGAAGGCTGTGGCTATGTGATAAAAGCTACTAGGCATGCTCTATGCCACTATGCTGAGAAAGCTTTTTGTTTTTAAGTCATTTATTTTGAGAGAGAGTAGGAGAGCAAGGACCGGAGAGGGTCAGAGAAAGACTCCCAAGCAGGCTTCGTGCTGGAGCGTGGAGCCCTGGAGCCCCTCCTGAGGCTCGAACTTGCTTGAACTCATGAATGGTGAGATCAAGACCTGAGCTGAAATCAAGAGTCAGAAGCTTAACTGACTGAGCACCCAAGTGCCCCTATGCTCAGGAAGCTTTAATTGCAGAAACACTTTTATGAATACCAGTACTTCAACTGAAATGTAGGCTCCTGGGATCTCAAATGCTGTATATATTTTAAACAATAATAGTGCCTTTCATTTTGATTATAGAGAAATAAGAAATAAAGAAATATATTGTGGTCTGACAAAGATAAATCAGATATTTTGGAGGCATTTCAGAATCTTGAAAGTCTTGCTCTATTGATATATACTTAGTGGCTATTTTTCAGAGTGATTGATTCATCCTGGAAGGGTTAGTGTCTATGTGATATATGTTCCTGATAGTCTTTGCAGATGTAGGGGAGGAATTGCAAGCATATATTAAGATTTTAAGTGAAACTTCCTTGTTGAGATGTAAGAAGTGGTAGCACATTTTGTCTTTGTTGCACTACCTTATTCCCAATGGTTTCAGATTAGTGATAGGTCTTAAATCACTTGAATTCCTTTAGATTTGAAATGACTCTAAAATCAAGTTTAAGTCTATAAAGCTCAGCTGCTAGCTGGCCGTCTCAACGTGGCTCAGAGTTGTGCAAAATGAACAAAAGAGGATTTTAATTTAAGGTCATGTATGGACTTCAAACTATAATTATTAATATTTATTATTCTCACTTCTTTCTATTCCTTTCTTCCCCACCCCGATCTTATACCCCTGGTCCAGGAGAAGGGTGTTAGAGTTATGCTAGTCCTTGGATAGATTCTTTTTAGAGATTGTTTTCCTTTTTTTTTTTTTAATGGTTATTTATTTTTGAGCGAGAAACAGAGTGTGAGCAGGGGAGGAGCAGAGAAAGATGGAAACACAGAATCTCCTGGCTGTCAGCACAGGCCTAATGCGGGGCTGGAACCCGCAAACCGAAAATCACGACCTGAGCCTTAGTCAGAGGCTCCACCGACTGAGCTACTCAGGTGCCCCATAGATTGTTTTTCATTTTAAAAGTAATCCTGAAAAAGCTATAGCTTTTCTCTTTCTCCTTCTTTGAGGTTTCTGCCTAATTATATTGCATACTTAGATATAGGATGAATTATTTTTGTTTTTATCAGGAAGCCTTTCAGCCATTGTGTTTTCCCATAGTTATTAAAATGCCACGAATCAGTAAATGCAGTTAACCTAAGGAATTCCTTTTGAGTGCAGGTATATTAGTTGTAGTTGCACATTTTATGTAAGTATGAAATTATATAAACTTCATTTGTTCTCCTTCTGAACATGTTTTCTTTCATGTAGGAAATTCTTTCTAAATACCAAAAAGCAGTAAACATTTTTAAACTATTCAGAAGAGATTGCTACCTCTTTTCCTTTATGAAAAAGAGTCATATGTGCAGTAAAGACTGGGGCCTTTGAAGTCCTGTTTGAATCCTGACTCTGCCAGGTCCTGGCTGTGTGACCTTGGATAAAGTCATGCTCAGTATCTCTGTGTGAATGTGAGAATAATGATAATATTTCCTCAGGAGTTTCTTTTGAAGATTAAATGACATCGGTGCATGTGAGGTATAGTGTGCTACATGGCTAGTGCCCAGCAGATGCTGGTGACAAGGATGATTATGCCCCTGTCTAAGGCTTACTGGAGTCTCAGTGAGGCTCAGTTGACTCTTGAGCAGCATGGGTTTGAACCATGCAGGTGCACTTGTACATGGATTGTTTCTCACAGTACAGTACTAAATGTATCTTCTCTTCCTTATGATTTTCTTAAAACCTTTTTCTTTTCTCTAGCTTACTCTGTTGTAAGAATGCAGTATACAATACATATATAAAACGTGTTAATTGATTGTTTATGTTATTAGTAAGGGTTCTGGTCATTGGTAAGTTATTAGTAAAGTTTGTGAGGGGGGATCAAAAATTATACAGGGATTTTCTACTGTGAGAGGGCTTGGCACCACTCATCCTGGCATTGTTCAAGGGGCAACTGTGTAGGTAGGAGTTTAGAAATAAGCATCATCACAAAGGTGAGGCAGAGCCTGCTTCAGAGCTACACTTGACTAAAATAAAGCCACAGATAGGAAGCCAGATGTTGAAACCACTCAAAAAGAGAGGAACCAGCAAAAGGAAAAACTGTGGTAACACGCAACTGGGTTTGCCTCTTGTGGGTGGGTCTGTAGCCAAAAGACGCAACCAAGCCAGAGAGGGAAAGGAAGGGTTTTACCTGAAATAAGTAGGGAAGACACTAGGGATATTTCCCGAAGCAGTGCCTGTCGCTTCCCCAACAATATAGTCAGGGAAGTTTTAAGCTAAAGGTGCATGCACACTCATCGAGAGGCTTGGCAAAGGAGAGTTCAGGATAGAATTGTGGCAGAAGTCATCCTAAGTCGACAGAGTCCAGGTCCTAGTTGATTGTGATTGCAAGCGTCCGCATCATCAGTTCTCTGGCTGCAGTCGCTTCTCTGTTTGAGTGGTCAAAAGGGTTGAAGTCCTGTAAAAATTCAAGAAGGTACCAAAGGTCAGTCTTTACTTTTGAAACAGCTCTGGGAGTTTTACTGCTGATTTATTGGCTCTGATCTGGTTAGGCTATCTCTTGGTCTGGTAGTGGCTGTTTGTTTTTACATTCTTTTGTTCCCATAAAATCATTAACTACTGAGGTCTATTTTCTGCAATTTAAGTGTATCCCAAGAAGTTCTTCAAGAAATGTACTTGGGTAAGTAGTACTGGTCAGGCATAGATCACACAATGGCTGGGGGGCTTCAGATGACTTCTGTTCTGTCAAGAAAGCTATGCCTTACCTGGAAAGTAACCCTATTTGCTCACACTATCAGAAAATTTTGTAGAAGCTCAGGAGCCTGGGACCACTTAATAATATATTCAGCAAACAGTTCTCTATATATTGTTGTGGCCATGGAAGTTTAATTTATTAAAGAGAAATGTACTGGGGTCTTGTATCTATTGATTTGTATCATATCACCTTAAAATTTATGGCTAGACAGCAATCTTTGTATTATCTCATAATTTTGTGGGTTGTTTGGGCTCATCTAGATAGTTCTTACTTGGAGTATCTCATATGGTTGCAGTTCGATTATGGCTGGGTCTTCCTCACACATGTCTGGCTGAGGCTGACTCTTTATATGGAGTATCTGTATATTGTCCCTTGGTGACCAAGATTTCAGTTGGGGCTATAGTATGGAATAATCTATATGTTGCCTCTCTATGTGACCTAGATTTCCTAACCACATGGTGGCTGGGTTCCAAGAATGCAGGGCCAAAACAACCAGGGGAAAGCTGTGTTGTCTTTTATGACTTAGTTCCAGAAGTTACATATCATTACTTCCATATGCATAGTCCTACCTAGATTTGAAGAATCACCGACCCTCCTCTTGATTGGAAGAATTTATTGGCGTCCTCATGTTATGAGAAAAACATGTGGGATGAGATATATTGTGGTAGCCATCCTCAGTAGACACAATTTGCCAGTCTGCCCTCTGGCTCTGAGAATGTACATCCCTCTCACACTGCAAAATACATTCAGCTCTTCTACCAAGACTCTTAATTTACACTCCAGTGTAGCATTAGCTCCAAGCTTATCTATACCAAGTCCAGGTATGAATGAGGCTTGCATACAATTCCTAGAGAACCATTCCTCTTGATTTGAAGACCTGTGACTGAGAGAAAAGTTAGCTGCCCACATAACAATGGGACAGGCATTGGATAACCCCCATACACCCTCCCATCACAAAAGGGGGAAAACAAGATACATTGCAGGTACTGATTAATAGCACATGTTGCCAGTTCCCTAATTAGGGAGGGCTCCATATTTCTCTCCTTAGGGCTGTTTGCTAGATTCTTGGCTCTGCCCTCTTGCTCTTGATTCTGCTGAATCATCCTTGCTTTTGCGTAGAACTAGCCTATTTTTGCAGCCAAGTAACGCTATAGTTTCAGGAAGTCCATAGTCTCCTTCCATTTTGTTGTGTTTCTGTCTTTTTCAGTCCAAGTTGGTACAGTTTCTCTGAAACCTTTGTGGGCTCCTTACTGAGTCAGTTTATAAATTCACTCCATTAGACAAACTCACACCCGGCAAGCCCTCCTCAGCCCTGAGCTACCTGTGAGACTGCAGTGAGCCAATACCCTGATAATTCTTAGAAGTCCTAGTGTTGAACAAGAGTGTCTGTGAACTATGACCGTAATATCTTGAGACAGCCTTTTTATTTGCTTGTTTCAAAGGGTCTGTCAGGCACCACCTTAAATCTTTCCCAAAGAGGTCTTAATATAGGACCATAAAGGTTCATTCTGGCTTTCATGTTTGCCCAGAACCTATTTCTTACTTTGAGAATGGTTTGCCTTCTGTGGAGGTAAGAAATGGGAACAATCCAGCAAATCCTAAGTTTTGTATCTCCTTTAAATATTCCTTTAAAAAATGAATTTTTCTTGTAGCTTATCTCTTACACTTGTATTTTACTATAGACAGCTAGGAGAGAGGACAGATAATACCATTAAAACTGACCCAAAATCTTGTTAGCTAGAACATTGAGTTCATTAGGTAGATTTCCTATTTTCCACATCAACATAAGTGACAATATTGCCAAAATTTCCATCACATCTCAGAATCAGGGGCACATACTTTAGGTTTCTGATATGGCAGCACCCCACATGCAGGAATAAGGACTCTGAACTGGCAAATAGAAGTTGTTTCATAAGTAGTGCGCTTTAAGTAAAATGAGTAAAATTTAAAACATTTTCCAGTAAAACCAGTAAAAATTGAAAATGTGTAAGTATATGATAACTGGTTATGTTTTTTAAATAATTTTATCTTTTAGACATTAAAATATTAGTGTATAGCATGATATAATTTCTGGAACTTCAAAATAATATGTTAGCTGGAGAAATGGGGTGTGGAATGATGAAATATCAATCTTAAGTTGGTAATTGTTGAATCTGGGTGACGGATACATGGGATTCATTGTAGACTATATTTGTATATACTTAAAAATCTCCACAAGAACAACTCAAAGTAAGTACTTTAGGAGTTCTTCCAAGGAAAGAAATTTAAAACTTGAAAAGATTTTTACTTTTAAGTATACTTTTAAGCCCTTTGAAGGATGGGCTTTAGATTCATGGAAAACTCACTTCTTTGGAACATTGTTTTCTGACCATGACAAACAAATGAGGTATATGGTATATATGGTAGTTCCAGTCACCTACAATTGTGCACTGAAGATTTGTTTCCATTTTTTCCTTTTCTTTTCTTTTTTAACTTTGCAAATACTTTGTTTATCCATAAAAGCTATCTTATATCTACCTTCATGGATCGCCTCAGGCTTCATAACAAAATAAGTTACGATACCAGGTAATTTTCAAGCTGTTCTCAAGGACCCCTATAGAGAGTGAGACCTATATCCTCTCGGGATCCTAGGATGGCCTTGGCAAGTGTGAGGTTTTTCTGAAATACCATGTTGTACGTTTGAAGCTTCCATACATTTTTTTATTCAACTGTGTACTAAGTATATCTATTTCAGTATTAAATCTGTTATATTAAAGTTCTGTCTACCAGAACTCCAAGAAATACGCTCCGGGAAGTTGTGACAGATTTGTCGTCTAACACCAAGTAATACCTGAGCACACTTACTTACCCATCCCCCAGTGTGATCACAGCTCCTCACGACGAGAAATGCTAACTTCTGGGGCACCTGGGTGTTCAGTTGGTTGAGCATCCTACTCTTGGTTTCAGCTCCAGTCATGATCTCACAATTCGTGGGTTTGAGCCCCGCATTGGGCTCTGCACTGGCAGTGCGGAACCTGCTTGGGATTCTTTCTTTCTCACCCCCACTGTCTCAGAATAAATAAACAAACATTAATTAAAAAAATTAGAAATGTTAGCTTCTAATGAGGCATCTCTAATGTGGTATCTGTTTCTTGGCACAAGGGAACAGTTCGGTTAAAAAAATAACACCACTTAGGTGGTGCCTGGGTGGCTCAGTCAGTTAAACACCCAACTCTTCTTGATTTCAGCTCAGGTCATGATCTCACAGTTGTGGGACTGAGTCCTGTGTCAGTCTCCACGCGGAGCTGAGTATGGAACCTGCTTGGAATTCTCTCTCTCTTCCCACTTTTCTTTGCCCCTCCCCCACTGTCAGTCTGTCTGTCTGTCTGTTTGTCTCTCAGAATAAATAAACCTTAAAAAATGCCACTTTGTAACTGTTATAGCTCATTAATTCACCAGGGGTTTCTCATGATAACACTGGGAAACCCAGGTCTGTACTCAGATAACCACTGCCCTAAACCATATTCAGTACTTTAATGTTTCTCAAATAATAGAAACATTTAACTGTTGTAAAGATAATCCCATTCAATGTAAGGCAAGGCCAAAATCTTAATAGGGAAATTGAAACAATCCTTACTTTCTTTTTGACCAAGAATTGCTTAACAGAGTTTTAAAATTTCCAGATAGCACCTCCTTTTCTGATTTTTCGGGTAAATTTCAAGTTTTACTATACTATGATTAAAGAATTTTCTCTTTATTTTTGCTGCTTCTTAGAATTTATTGAGGTTTTCTTTGTGACTTAATGTCAATATCCGTAAGGTTTCATGGGCATTTGGTGAGGTGGTTTGTTTTTAATTTTCAGGGTACAGAACATACATGCCTACATGCATACATGTTCTAGTGTATTAACTAGATTAAGCAGACATTTCTTCATTATTTTTCTCTACTTGATCTTTGGAGGTCTAAGAAGTGAAAGTCTCCTGTTACTACTATGTTTCTGTGTGGGTTTAACTTTGTTTCTCCTACTGTTTTTTCTTGATGATAAATAGCTGCTATGTTATTTGCTGCATAGATATTCATACTTGTTATGTAGCAGGAGAGAGAGTGTCACCAAGGCTTTTCTTTCCAGGAAGCAATTTTATTCCTGTCAGCACTACTGAGTTGGGTTCATACCCAAAGAACTGAGCCCCGAACACCACATGGCATAGATTTTTATATATTTTTTACTTCTTTGTCTCCCATATATGGTAACACACAAACATGCAGTCTGATTAAGTGGTCTCATGTTACAGGGTCTTGAGGGATGTTGTCATGTACAACCAGGTTGCCTTGAGGTTTGCTTCTTTTTCTTTCCTTAGGGAGGGGACCCTACCACAATTATACCTTTGTTGTGAATCATTACTCTTGGGGGACTGCCTTAGTTATTCACTTCTAGCTGCGTGACCATCTATGTATTATCTAACCTCTATGAACTTCAGCTTGATAATTAAACAGTGTTACCATAATTCAGTATATTGAAGTTTAAATGTTTTTTAATTTTCCCCTAACTACAAAAATAATTCATATTCAATGAATATCTTGTTCATACAGTATGAACAATGAAATGCAAAAGGAGAAAGAAAACTACTCAGTGTGGCATTATTTTTTACTGCATTAAACGTATAGGGGGAAAAATATTCATCATTCCAGCACTCAGAGGTAATTTTGTATTTTTATTGTATCCTCCCAGAACCTTTTTCTTTGTGCATTTAACTTTTTTAATTTTCAGAAATCTTTCTTATTAAAATATATGTGATATTTTTAAGTAGACAGTACAGAAATGTTATAGAGTGAAAAGTGAAGGTCATCTCCCCTTAAAGATAAAACCATTAACAGTTTGATATAGATCCTTCCAGACTTTCCTCTATCATATACAAATGTGTGAATATATCTTAAGTGCAAATATAGAATGATACTATGTATTTTAACATACATTTAAAATCATATTATATTTAATTTTATAACTTCATTTTTATACCTAAGATCTCCAAGATATATTTTTCTCACAGATGCATATGTGGATCAACTTTATTCTTTTTAGCAGCTATGTGATATTTCATTTAAGTGATATATCATAATTTATTTAGATTGTTTCCAAATATTCACTATAATAGTGTCACAGCAATCGTTCATTCATTCAGTGTATATTGAATGAGTAC
Source organism: Suricata suricatta (assembly GCF_006229205.1). NCBI lineage: Eukaryota > Metazoa > Chordata > Mammalia > Carnivora > Herpestidae > Suricata > Suricata suricatta. The sequence goes on from NC_043701.1 coordinate 134,455,606, forward strand.
CCTTTGTGTGCCAAGCACTATTTTTGGTTTTGAAAACAGCGGTAAACAAAACCGATTTCAAGCCTTCATTAAGCTGTTCTCCAGTGAACACTTATATCTCTGTATACTTGTGACAAGTTCAGTACAGAAAACATTTAAAAGCAGACTTGTTGGAACAAAGAGCACACATTAGATACTGCTAAATCTCTTTATTCTAATCATATAGGGAAAAAACCTAACTCATTTCACTGTGATGTGTGTAATAAATTGCTTTTAAAATACATTGGTTGGATTGTCATAGTTTCTATTATTAATTGATTTTTTTATCATCATTCTGACAATGCAAAAAGATGGAAAAGCCTCTTATTCATGAATCAGCAAGTCAAGATTTATTTACTGGATGTCTTACTGAGTTCATACATCTAACCTGTCTAAAAATTACATCCTCTTATTCCCTTTATTTGAAAGCCTGAAAATCACTGATAATAAAGGCAAACACTCTCTAACAGAATGCTGACTAAAAGAGAAAGTTGTATTTCCCTAACAAAATATTTGAATCAAATTATGTTTGGATGATTTTTTAAAACCTTGCCTGCATGCATTTTAAAAAATGTTTTTAATTGAAATATAATTCACATGCAAATAAGGGCACAAATCTTAGGGTTAAATTATTTTTCAAACTGTTGCAGTGTAAGGAGAAACCGGAAAGTTTAGCATATTGTCATTGACTTGGGGAGACAGAGGTGGGTAGAGACCATGTAGATAGTGCTTTGAACACTTTCTTCTAGAAAATTGATAGTACTTTTAGTGTTATGATGCAATATCACCTATTAAGCTTGGTAACTATTACTGTGTGTTAGAAATTTAAACTGCTTTCCAAATGGATGTGACAAGGGATTCTAACTGATTAAATAATTTTTTAGATAACTAGTATTGACTCATAACACTTTCAGTCCTTTTAGCTGAAAGTATTTCCAAAAGATGTGTTCTGTTCTGTCATTTTTATAGGTATAGTATAGTTAATATAAGTGACTCTTGCTTGAATTATTATATTGTTAGGTACTTCAGGGACATTATTTTGACTGTAAGTTTAGTTTTCATCGTCTAGGATTATACTGTTGAAGCTGTAGGATCAAAAGTGTGTGAAAGAATTTTATAGTCAGGATCTTAAAGATCATCTAATCGAGTCCTTATATCACAGATAGAGAAACTGAATTTCAAAGAGAGGTTGAACTTGAGAGAGGTCACAGTTTTGGCCAGTTCTGGAGCTCACATTAGAACTTCGACTTTCTCACCCTGGTCAAATGTTCCTCCCACATACCCAACTTCCTTTTGAGAGGTTTGGACTGACTCTGACCCAGTGACTTCTTAAAAGATGATCTTTGGTAATTCTTTGCCAGTGTCTTTTCTTGAGAATTGCTACTTTATTCTAAAAGTCCTGAGGGGTCAAGGTAATTAATTGAAGGTAACTCTTAATTAAGCATGCTTTCCACATTCATGTACGATTTGTGTTAAGAATGCGTATGTGGCCTTAAGGAATTGTTGATATCAAGTGTTCAACTTAAAAATGGAAACTTCCACACTTGAGAAGTTGACCCATCCTATCCTGAAGGCCATAGGGCCTTTCCTGATGCAAATCATTCTCTAGGTAGACTCTTGGAGTGTTCTCAGGATTGTTCTGCCTCCTTTGAGGCAATCATCCGTCCTTGCTTCTGGAACTTCACCATTCAGTGAAGCTAGAGGAGGAATCAAAAAAATAAGACAAAGAAATTTTGTTAACCCCATTTCCATTTAAACATAATTTTGTATTTAATTGAGATATGAATCAAGCCTGTTTGAGTTTTCTTTTTAAAAGAAGGTAAAGGTTTATGAGTGACACAAAGCTAACAGCTCTGGCCAGGGCTTCTGAACAGTATCTTAAAAGTCTTTTAGTGAAACTTGGAAGAACCTAAATGAGGCCTATAAATTTGTAATTTCATTAGAAACTGAGAAGGAAAATTACGATAAAGGTAAATGCTTTAACTGCTCTAGGCTGTTGGATAGCCGCAGCTCTCAGAGCCCGCCCTACTCAAGTATATTTATTATGTATTTTTCTTCAGTGTTCAGCCTTTACTTCTAAATGCAAAAAGAACATTGATTTCTTTGCATAACCCTTAAAGCTTCATTTTATGTTTTGTGTTTTATGCCTTTATTTGAGCATTAAAATAATATTTTCTATTATTTCTCTTTATTGTATAAATGCCTATGAAAAGTGATATGGTAAATCTGTTCAATCCTTTACAAAAACAGCACCACTCAGTTTTATTCTGAAATATTTATAACTGCCAAGTAATTGCATTGAGTAGCTTTTCACTACACCTTAATCAACAGGGTTTTTGCTCCGTGTACAACCTTCAGGTCATGTACCAGAAGAATTGTATCTTATTTCATTTGTATTATTCATGACTCATTGTTTCTGTATTTCTCTTATAATAGAATAATATCCTATTTCCCCCTCTTTGGTCTTTGCGGGTTTTATTGTCAGAGAAGGTAGGCTTTAGCAGAGTACTTTTCAGGAGCAAAATTACGTGGGTCTTTCCATCTGAGTGATCCGTTTTGGCTTCTGTTATTATGGAAGACGGTACAGCTTCTACAGTAGATGGTTTGATTTTTTTTTTCCTGCTCGTGTCTTTGTTTTAGAAACCACTTCTTCACAGAAGCAGTAGCAGTTCTCATTTTTCCTGTGTTTCTTCTTCTAGTTGGCTCTCATTTCCCACTACTTTCCATTTGCCCATGAGAGCTTCAGGATTTTTATTTAATAATGCAGTAGTGGAAAGAATGAACAAATATTTGCCACACACATACACAAAAATCCAAACTCACAAACCCAAATTGTTCAATTTGTTCCTCAGTAGCATTCTCTGCTATTAATTTATCTACGCATGGCAAAAACTCTGAAAACACAGCTTGTTTTTGAAGGCTTTTCATAGAGAATCCCTAAACCTATTCAATTTTCCTATTCTCCAAGACATAACCTTAAGCTGTAATAAATAACCTTAAGCTTCCATTTTATATTCTTAATATTTTACTGTGAAAATTTAAAACTTTTATGAGAGTTGGAAGAATAATGAATCCCATGTATCTATTACCTATCTTAATCAGCTAATCATCCACATGGCCAATCTGATTTCATCTTTACCCTCACACATTTACTTGCACACACATACACACAAATACTAGATTGTTTTATACAAATTATTTATCATATCATTTTTTAAGGTTTATTTATTTTTGAAGGAGAGAGAGTGTGTAAGTGGGGGAGAGGTAGAGAGAGAGGGAGATACAGAATCTGAAGCAGGCTCCAGGCTCTGAGCTGTCCGCACAGAGCCCGATGTGAGGCTTGAACTCACAAACTGCAAGACCATGACCTGAGCCAGCTCGTCCCCCTATCATATCATTTTTCAAAAAATAGTTTAATATATTTCTCTGACATATAAGGAAAGCCACAATATCTTTGTATATAAGAATATCAATAATATATTTTTAAGATCATCAAATAACTAGTAATTATTCAAATTTTCCTAAGTATCCCATAAATATTTCAGTGCATTTGGTTCATTTGAAGGAGAAACTAAACAAAGACCATACATTAAATTCTCTCTTCTCACTTTAATTTAGCAATGTAAGTGAATATTTATTTAGAATGAAAAGAGAGGTCCAACAATTTACACCTTTTAAAAGCCAACAAATACATAGTCCCAAATAATAACAAAACATTTTTATTCATTACCTGCCTAACACACTTCTGTACTATGTTTTTATTCATACTTTTTTTTGGTCTTCATACTCTTAGATGACTTCTTCATATGAAAATTTTCTTAGACTCCAGGGTAAAAGCTAATTTAGCCTTTTTTCTAGCATGGTTGATTACTATTTGCTTTTTATTGTTGGTAGTTTGGATGGGGAAAAAAAAGCAAATTCACAAGCAGATGCCCTCGTAATATTACTCCTACAAGGAGTATTGATTCATTTTATTTTTGCTATTTCCAACAAAAATAAAGGTCTGGTGCATTATAATTGTATGAATGTGTTATTGAATATATATGAATGTGTTATTGAATATATTTCTGACAGAAGAGAACTTCCATTTTGACTAGGTGTAATGAGACTGAATCTCCCGCTTACCTATTTCCTTTCCCCTTTCCTTTTATTTTGTTGAACAATTCAGGCCATTTATGCTGTAGAAATTCCACATAGAATTTGCTAATCTTTGTGTCATCTTTTAATATATTTCCCTATCTCCCGTATTCCTACAGATTACTAATTAAATCTAGAGGTGAGATCAGATTCCAGTTTAGTTTTTGGCAAGAATACATCACAGTTGATTTTGTATGTTTTCAATTGTATTAATTAGGCGGTACATTGTTCACGTATCTCTACTTTTGTTAAGATGTATTAGCACTACCCCTCCAATTTTAGTTTAATTTTTTAAAGCAGCCTAAAAACTTGATGTTGAGATTTTGTTTAAAAGATATCAATTTGGGGATTTGGGCCCTGCCTGGCTCAGCCCATAGAGTGTGCTTGATCTCAAGAGTTGTGAGTTTGAGCCCCACATTGGGTACAGAGATTACTTAAATATAAAATAAAATCTTTAAAAAATATATCAACTTGGGGGCCATCTGACTGGCTCAGTCAGAAGAGTATGTGACTCTTGATCTTAGGGTATGAGTTTGAGCCCCCCATTGGGTGTAGAGATTACTTAAGTAAATAAACTTAAAATAATTATTTTAAATATTATTTTGGAACTTTTAATATCCCCCCCAAATTTATATTTTTCTTTTGTAATGTTACATATGTAATGTTTTCTTCTTCTTTTTTTAAGTTATTTATTTTGAGGGAGAGAGAAAGAGAGAGAGCACGTCCATGTGCAGGGGAGGGGCAGAGAGGAAGAGAGAATCCCAAGCAGGCACTGTCAGTGCAGGGCTTAATCCCACTGGCCGTGAGCTCCTGACCTGAGCCAAAACCAATAGGTGCTCAACCAACTGAGCCACCCAGGTGCCCCGGCAATGTTTTCTTTAAAAAGAAAAAAAAAAAAAAGACTCCAAGAACAATTCTAAGTCCCAGAATAGGCCTTCATTTAAATAAGAACTATACAGTGAAAAAACTTTTTACTTAAAGAAGGTTCTCTTAAGTTTTCTTTTCCCTTTTCATTCCACTGATATTTATACATGTAATAATGACATACTGAGTGCCTGTTATGTGCCAGGCACTGTAAAGGGGACATGGTTCCTGCTTCCATGGAGCTTATACTCTAGAAAAGGAAGGGATATTAATCAAATAATCCCACAATTAAATGTAAAATTATAAGGACATCTGGCTGACTCAGTAAGAAGGCTGATTCTTGATCTCATGGGTCGTGGGTTTGAGCCCCATGTTGGATGTAGGGATTACTAAAAATAAAAAACTTATAAAATGTATGTAAAATTATAATTTCCTAAGTGCTTAGATGAGAGGGATGAAAGAGCTTGAAGAGTATTAGGTAATGGGGTGCCTGGCTGGCTCAGTCAGAAAGGCATGTGACTCTTGATCTTGGGGCGGTGAGTTGGAGCCCCATGTTGGGTATTGAGATTACTTAAAAATAAATAAATGAACTTAAAAAAATTAGGTAAGGGGATTTGACCTACTCTGGGTATATGAGGGGGTGATTGAATGAGAGCCACAAAACTGAATATACATTAATCAGATGAGTGAATAAACTGAGGTCTTTCTCTAAATAGACTGAATGGGGAAAGACCCTGTCCCTAGAGAGGAGAATTACAAAAACACCAGTGTACGCTGAAGTATACAGTAAGGAGAAGGCTGGTGTGAGATGAAGCCAAAGACATATGGGTAGGCAGTAGGCGGCAAAGGGCTAAGGCAGCTATACGGAGGCCGCTAATTCATTAATTCATTCGAATATGCAGTGATTATTTGAATGAATGCATCTTAATATGTGCTGGTTACACTGCTCTTGGTGCCAGGAACATACAGTTGAACCAGTCATAGATCCTGTTTCCTAGTGGTGATGTTCTGTAGGCAGAAGGGAAGGGGATGAAAACAAATCAGTAAGAAAGAGTCACACAGTGAGAAGTGCCAAGAATAAAATAAACCAGAGTGTTCTGTTCATAGTGACTGCTGAGCTACTTCAGATTGAATGGAAAGAGAGGACTCTTCTGACAGGAGCTTTTTACTGAAACCTAACTGACAAGAAAGAGACAATCATGTGATGATATGTGGAAGGAATATTCCAGGCCGAGAAAAGTCATTAATGTGAGGCACTAAGGCCAGTTCAGGGAAGTCTAAGAAGGCATTGAGCTGGGACCCAAAGAGTGAAGATGACAGAGGTACAGAATATAGTCAGAGAGGCATGGCTCCTGTATTGCTATAAAACCATATTGCAAAACTAATAAATTTCAAGTGACCTTAATTTAAATGGTAGTGTTTTACTAACATTAAATGGCCAACTTGAAATATGATTATGGCATTGATTATCACTGCTCGGATTCTTTTGAGTTCTTTTGTTACTATGTGTGCTGTGATGACTCAATCTCCTACCATTATGTTTTTCTTCTCTTTGAAATAATACTAAGGTTTGTACTATCCGTCATGATGTCACTTGGCTGCAGAGAACTCCTTTGTACTAACACAGTGTAAAAACAAGAGTGGAGATGAGTTTTATAGCATTAGTTCAGTCATTCTAGGTTATGCTCTTTTACAGTTTGGATAGCACAGCTTTAAAGAGTGACCTTTGCTCTGGTAATTAATGTGGTTTCTTAAGTCATTGAGAAACAATAATTATTGTACTGCTTTTCCCACATAGGAGCAGCATTTTCATTCATTATTTGGATATCTAAGTGAGTTTAAAACCTGACTCTGGCCTTAAATAAATACTATGATAAGGTGATTCATCTTTAGGGAGTGACTTTTTAGTAATTTCTCACTAACACATTCACCTGAAATAAAACCTAAATGAGAATCTTGAGAAATGTATTGCCTATTATTAATATGTTAATGACTTCTCATTGAGCCAGTTGAGCTTCTCCTGAAATATTTTTAAAAAACCCCAAAACACTAAAGGTGCTTCTCCTTGGAGCCAGGAACTTTTTATGTGGTCTAAGCCAGAAAAAACAAATAAAATTTGCTCAACTTTATTGAGTTCTTTTTTCATAATTTTTATTAAAAAAGGAGACTTATCATTATAATATAATCAAATCCCAAATTTTAGCTCCCAGGTAACTCAGTTCTAAATTGTTTAGTGGAATAGTGAATCTGATTACTTTGATTTTTCTGCCTTTTATTTCTCTCTATATATAGACATGCACCCTCTGTCTCCGTTCCCCCTTTTCCCCACACACATAAGCTTTGCTAAAAAAAAAAAAGACCTTACATTGGGTGTTTTTAAGTACTGAGTGGCTGGCTTAAGGAATGGCCAAAAGAAGATAGGGTGCTGAGAATTTTTCCTGTTTTCTCAGCCAGGAACGTGTATAATTCATAAAATACCATATTCTACTAACCTGCATTTACAAATTATTAGGAGGGTAAACTAATGAAATAAAAAACTTAATAGTTGGGATGCCTGGGTGGCTCGGTTGGTTAAGTGTTGGACTCTTGATTTCAGCTCAGGTCATGATTGCAGGGTTCATGGGTTCTAGCCCTGTATTGGGCTCTTAGTAGCAATGCAGAGCCTGCTTTGGATTCTCTCTCTCTGCTCCTCCTCACCTCACACACACACTCTCTCTGTCTCTCAAAATAAATAAAAAAGCTTAAAAAAAGAAAAAAAACCTCTAAAATTGCCAATTCCCAACCAGATTCTGTTTACTTACTTGCTTAAACATCTAATTACTTTTCCGAATAAAAGCAAGTCAGTCAATATACACCACGAAATAGGAAACTTTGCAATAATCTTCAGATACTCTTATTATTTTACTCTTATTTTATGATGGTAAATAGATGATTTATGTGAGAAATACTTGGGAAGAGAAAAATATGAATTTAAAGAATAGTCATGTTTTACAATGAGATATCACCACTACTAATGGATATTAGGTTTCTTTTGTAATTATATTTAGTAGTTGGTTTACCTTTTCTTCCACCTGTTATTTCTGAAACTCAGCCAGATTCTCTTGTCTTTGGCTCATGATGCGGAGTTTATTACAAGCCAAATGAGAAAAGATTCAAGTAAATGTTTGCCCTCAAATTAAATAAGTCTACTATAGAAATTTGCTTGTGAAGCAGGAACGGTCATGGGCATCAGAACTTAAGAAGCCTTGCAGAGTCCAAAGAAAATATTTTACAGTTTTGACTCAAGAATGAACATGGCTCAGTAGGTTGAACGTCTGACTTCAGCTCAGGTCATGATCTCACAGTTCAGGAGTTTAAGCCCTGCATGGGCCTCACTGCTGTCAAGTGCAGAGCCCACTTCAGATCCTCTGTCCCTCCCCCCTCTGCCCGACCCCCACTCAGGCTCTTTCTCTAAAAAAAAAAAAAAGAATGAAGTTCCCAAAATTTTTGTTGTTAAATTTTTAGGTGAATTCCTCATATTCATGGGATAGACAGTTAGGTAGAGGAAATAAAACTTTAATGACCCACATTTTCAAAGTATGTTTTAGGAGGAAGTTTCCTTCCAGGACCTTAAGGAAAAGCTGGGATTGGTTAACTTTGTGGAAAGCCTTGAAACTCATAAGAAGTTTTGACTTTATCATGTAAACAAACAAAGAGAATCCAATGAAAGTGTTTTCAAGAGGATTGTATCATCTAGTTTTGTCCTCCCGGCAGAAGGACAGAGGATTAGAGGCTATTGCAGGAGTAATTTTTTTTTTATTTTTTTAAAATGATTTTGAATGTCGTTGCTTTATACATTAGCCCTTTGACATGTCACAATGTCTGGATTTATAGATGCAGAACCTAAGGCTTGAGGTAAAGAACTTGCTCAAATGCATAACTCTAGTAAATGAGGGAGGTGCAATTCAAATCCATTTGTGATGCCCGGGCCAACTAGCTAAGGTTGGATAACATGAATTTTTAGTATTGTTACTTAACACAGTTCTTTTGCCTTTTTAAAACAGTCCTTCATCCTGTGACAGGAGCTGATGGAATGGACTTATCAGAAGTAAGGGTTGGCAGAGTGGATTTAGGACCTCAACGAAGCTGAGAGAGACCCTAGCAAACACAACTAAAATAAGACTGACACTGAGTATGGAAAGTGGTAAGGCAAGGAGGTTAGGCCTACAGATGCTAAGGGAGAATATTGAATTGACGTGGTAATTTCTTTTGGTTTACACCCAGTGAGAAACCTCAAGGCTGTTCAGCACATGCTTTTAGTAAAAACTATTCAGTGTACATTTTATTAGTTGACTCCTTTGGGTCACACTTTGAACCAAGGTAATTTAGAGTCAGAATTTTACTGACAGTTTCTTAACACAAAAATGTGTAATTTATAGTATAGGAAAGATAGGCTATAAAATAGTGGACAATAAGATGTAAGTCCAGATTGCCTTTTCAGTTTTGTGGGGGTGGTGGTGATTTTAAGCAAAAGGTTACTGATATTCAAGAAAACTTGTGAGGCTCCTGGGTGGCTCAGTTGAGCGTCCGGCTTCAGCTCAGGTCATGATGTTTCACTTCGTGGGTTCGAGCCCCGTGTCAGGCTCTATGCTGACAGCTAGCTCAGAGCCTGGAGCCTGTCTTCAAATTCTGTGTCTCGTCTCTCTCCCTGCTCATGCTGTCTGTCTCTCTCAAAAAGTAAATAAATAAATAAAAACATTTAAAAAAAAAACTTGCATTGTAGCATTAGTGAGACAAAATACTATTTGTTGAGATCTTGATGTGTTCATATATGAATGTATGCTTTTTGCTAAACTGAATTGGCATTTTTATGAGATAAGTGTGTTTTTGTGCCTGCTGTAGTTATTTGGATATAGAGATCCAATGTCACCAGGAGACTTTGTCTTTTATTCATCTGTTTTAGTAGAATTTGTACTATAAAATCAGTGTGAGTCATTCAGATTATTCTTACATTTGGATTTTCTTTTATTGACTAGATTGCTGTTCAATCTTTGTTCTCTCGATGTATTATGTCCGAGTCGGGGGAAAAATATCAAACCCAGTTTAGTTTGATACAGGAGGCATGCTACTAATTAAAATACATAAGTTGTCTTTGAGCTTACTGTTTAATGATTGTTTCTATCTCTATTCAGGGACTGAGTAATGAGGATGTTTAAATTTTTGGAAAGTAAATTTCATATTAACCAACTTATCCTTGAAAACAAATGATAATTTCTCAAGATAAGGTATATGGCTTTTTTTTTTTTGCTGAGTTTTACCAAAAGACCCTATTGGCTTCTCAGTCTTATTTTGGTACCTCTAAAATTCTGAATGATGTCTTGTCCTTCATCACAGACATAAGCTAAAGCCTCCCCTTGTATATTCCTTACTTTTTAGGAGAGAAATAAATTTCACTCAACCAAGACTGTCTCCCTTGTCATTTAGGTACTAGATATACTTGAAGGCAATTTCCCATATAGAGCATATTTTAGGAAATGATATCATTTATCTATTCATTTTAGATGTGTTTAGTGCTTTTCCCTTTAGTGTGGAAAGTATAATGCTTTTAATTTGAAATTTCAGGGTCTCTTCTTTATCATTGTGAGGTAGAGAGAGTGGACAGAGCAAGAGACAGGACAAAAGGAAGAAAAGGGACCTTTGATCTACTGACCAGAAGGAACAGAATTTTATAAAAAGAATAAGAGGTTGAATACAGGATGTGAAGGGGCAAAGGAACTTGGTCTCTAGTGCATAATCTTTCGTATTCATTATTAAAAATACTCTCTAAAATAATATTTGGAATGAAGGGCTATTTTCTGACAATATACAACATAAGCTTACCATTGCAATTTGAAGCAAATTGTTGCAAAGCAATACAAAGGGGGAAGTAAGCTATCTTCCCATCACTGATTTAAGTAATGTTTTATCAAATACTTGAGTTTTCTGTTGTCTGTTTATTATTGTCCTGTGGGAGATTGGCAGAGTGCGACATCCAGTCTTTGAGCAAACATAAGATCTACAGTGTGATAATTTAGTCATCGCCAAGACTTGGAGCTTCAAAATGTGCTTTAACTGTCGCATCTGATTCTGGGATTACTTTCATCAGTGTCATTTCTACGCTGTACTAAACATTAAATAGCATGAGGGCTCACTGCTGCCAGCTCTTGGAACACAGTTTAGTTGTTAGCTCACTATCCCAGCCCCACATTCTGGATTTTTTTATAGATTGAGGATGACTCATGTCAGGAATCCAAACAGATTCCCAATAGGAAGCTGAAATGAGACAGCTTTTAGCAAGATGAGTAGAACCCATTGTCACACAAATCAAAGGATCTAGCCAGCCTTGGACTGCTAGTGAGAGCTGCTGACCAGCCAGGTTGGAAATTAACAGCAACAGAGGATCTTTTTATGTGCCAAGACATCAACAAGCAATAAAACGTAAGATACACAGCTGTAAACAATTCTGAAGACAGCAGTAAACAAAACCTTTAATTACAGAAGGTGATTAAATTCAGGCAAAATTTCAGAAAGAAGTGTAAAAGGGTTTGTTAATTTGATAACTTTTGAGATCTGTACTATAGCATATTTTTGTGATTTTTTTCTGATTGTGAAATATGTGATTACTGTAAATAATTTGGAAACTGCACAGACAAAATCACCCACAAGTCTATTTGTCATGTCCTTTAGTCCCTACATAGATGTATTAAAAATATAATTCAGCTGTATACTGAACAACTTGTATTATAACGAACAGCATATTTTAATACCTAGATCCAAAAAATTTTAAGAACATAACTCTTAAAAATCACCTAATCAAACCTCCTAAAATTGGAGAAGATATTTGAACCAGCATGGCAGGTGATGAAAAAAGAAACACTGTTGTACACATGTCAACAAATGAGGGCGAAATCAGGTGGAAGAGGGCAACAGGGGACTTTAAAGAGTGATGTTCAGGTGAAAGTGCTCATCCTAATCCTAAGCTTAATTGTAAACATGCTACGGATGTCTTACACTCCAGCATTCTGCAGCTTCTTCTAATCGAAGTCTCATAACTGATTTGGCACGGCTGCTTGAACAGATCTGCAAACAAATGTTGCTCCTGGCACAGGCTTCTTGTAAGCAATTCTTTCACGCTGCTGATGTTGGATTTTTTTTCTTTCATTACCTGATGCATTCCAACCTGTCAAGCCTATAATTTATTACTTTGAAGATTAGCTCATCTTAAAATATAATGTGTGAGGAGGAGCCTTCAGTTAAAGGTAGCAGAGTGAAGATATTTTTACTCCCCTCCTTTGAAAATAAAACCAAGAAAGGAAAATAAAAGCCCATCATTAGTGAAATTAGGCACAAGGCTAAGACCAAAATACAAACAATGAGATGTAACTTGTTAGATACTGTGAAATCTGTGCCACACATGGGAAGATGCTGAACTTCTGGGAACTCCAAGTGGTGTGCTGGTTTTTCTCTACGTCAGTGTTACATTACTTTAAAAGGTCTAACCAGTGAGGGGCATCTGGGTGGCTCAGTAGGTTAAGCATCTGACTCTTGATTTCCGCTCAGATCATGATCTCATCGTTCATGAGTTCGAGCCCCATGTGGGGCTCTGTGCTGACAATGTGGAGCCTGCTTAGGATTCTCTCTCACGCTCTCTCCCTCTAAATTTGCCCTTCTCCCATCACACTCTTTGTCACTCAAAATAAATAAACTTAAAAAAACTATTTAAAATTTTATTTTAATGTTTATTATTTTTGAAAGAGACGGAGACAGAGTGCAAGCAGGGGAGGGGTAGAGAGAGGCAGACACAGGATCTGAAGCAGGCCCCAGGCTCTGAGCTATCAGCACAGAGCCCAGTATGGGACTTGAACTCAGAACCATGAGGTCATGCCCTGAGCCACCCAGGTGCCCTCCCCCGTCAAAAAAAAAAAAAAACTATTTAAAAGGACTAACTGGTGAGGCTCTATTGGAGTTCTGATATGTCTTAAAGACAAAGAAATTGTAGACATGATCTGTTGCAGAAAATACAGTATAATTTTTTTAAAACCTCTCCAACATAAATGTTAAGAAGAAATAATAGGACAATAGAGGGAGATGAAAAATCAATCTGCAAACATCAGGAAAGAAATATAAGGGAAAAAGAAAAGCAACTAAGGTAATGAAAACCACATTAGGAATTTTAATTAGAGAGAGAGTACATGTAATCAGAGACATGGCAGAGGAGCACCTGGGTGGCTCAGGTGGTTAAGTGTCTGACTCTTGATTTCTGCTCAGGTCATGATCTCATGGTTTGTGAATTCAAGCCCCACAGCAAGTGTGGAGCCTGTTTGGGATTCTGTCTCTCTCCCTCTCTCTCTGCTTCTCCCCCACTTGTGTGTATGCACACACTCTCTCAAAACATAGAAATAAGCTTTAAAAAGGCATGGCAGAAAGGCTTGAGGAAATTACATGCCTTTAAATAAGAAAATATAAGATATAAAAATTAAAGAGAAGGAGTTAAAGGAACAAAGGAGAGGTAACATATGCATGGGGCCAGCAAACTCTTTCTGTAAAGGGACAGATAGTAAATATTTTAGGCTTTGTGGTGCAGTTTCTGTTGCAGCCAGTCTGCTCTGCCCCATAATGCAGAAGCAGCTGTAGGCACTATGTGTGGTTTTGTTCCAGTAAAACCTTATATACAAAGGCACATTTGGGGCTGGATTTTACCTGCTTGTGGTTTGCCGATCTGAAACTATAAATGGCACTGAAAAAAACCTTCGTGCTTATAACATTGAAAAATTTTTCCTGACATAATTAAAACCTTTAATCAAAATGACTCCCCTATGGCTTGGGAACAATTGCTATACAAGAATTGATACCAAGGCATAGCCTGGTTAAATTACTAACTTGGAAAAAGAATTCTGTGGACTTCTAAGTAGTGGGATAGGGACAGAACTTGGATCTACTTTAGCTTCTTCTTCAATAAGAGACAATGTTAGAAAACAATGGAGGAATTCTACCTTGTTCTGGGGTTTCGCCTGAGATTTTTTTAACCAAATACTTGAAGCATAAATACCACACATGGATGTACACTAGCATGGAAAAGCTGAAAAGTTTTGTTTGTAACATCCATAAAGCCTTTTGAAGCAAATTACATTATGATAAAATGGACGTAATCAAAAGAATTAAAGAATTCAGAAATAAACCATGGGGGAAAAACATGTGATAATAAGAAATTTAAATTCATTTCATTATAGAATTTGTGTACTTAGTGAAAATTACACTTTCAGAATAGACTGTAAATGTATAAGCTTTGATATTATAAAAGTATTGTAACTAACAAAGCAGGTGGGGAAGTGGATGACTGAAAGGATAAATGTGCTCCATCATTCACAGCAAGGAATCGATAAAAACTCCTTCAAGTCTGGGGCGCCTGGGTGGCTCAGTAGATTAAGCGTCTGACTTCAGCTCAGGTCATGATCTCCTGCTCATGAGATCAAGCCCTGCGTCAGGTTCTGTGCTGACAGCTCAGAGCCTGGAGCCTGCTTCACATTCTCTGTCTCCCTTTCTCTCTGTCCCTCCCCTGCTCATGCCTGTCTCTCTCCTTCAAAAATAAATAAACATTTTTTTTAGAAACCTCCTTAAAGTTTAACATGGCTAAAACATTGCTCCAGTTTCATAGTATTTTTCATAATTTTTTTCTTAACTCTAGATGAGTGTTTAGGGACCATATTCACTCATTAACAAGTCTTCCATTTTAGATTTTTTCTTCAGATAATTCAATGAAATTTTTTTTATATTTTTTTAATGTTTTATTTATTTTTGATACAGAGAGAGACAGAGCATGAGAGGGGGAGGGTTAGAGAGAGAGGGAGGGACAGAATCGGAAGCAGGCTCCAGGCTCTGCGCTAGCTGTCAGCACAGAGCCTGATGCGGGGCTCGAACTCACGAACGTGAGATCTAACCTGAGCTGCAGTCGGAGGCTTAACCAACTGAGCCACCTGGGCGCTCCTCAATGAAATTTTTAAATGAAATTTTTAATATATTCTAGAAATGACATGTAGGAATTTGTAGGACTGAGCAAAAAATTAAAGGAGATTTATTTGGTTGTAGAGTGGAATTCTTAGAAATCATTTAAGTAAAAGGAAATTTCCTCTGGCTTCCTACACTCCAGGCTGAATTACTTCCAGCCAATTGGTATATGCTTTTAAGTACCTAATTAAGAATGATTAAAACTACGACAGAATGTGGTGAAGTTACTGAGCTTCGTTATAAAAAATCTGGGGACACCTGGGTGGCTCAGTCAGTTAAGTGTCTGACTTTGGCTTGGGTCACAATCTCACAGTTTGTTCGAGCCCCGCATTGGGCTCTGTGCTGACAGCTCAGAGCCTAGAGCCTGCTTGGATACTGTGTCTCCCTCTCTTTCTCTGCCCCTCCCCCGCTTGCTCTTGTGTGTGGGTGTGTGTGGTAGGGTGGGTGGGTGCGAGTGCGCGTGGGCGTACTCTCTTTAAAATAAATAAACATTAAAAAAAAAATCTGGGCAACCAGGCAAACAAGCAATCCCATAAATGGAGTGAGGAATGGTAGCATAATGTTATAATTTAAACAGTTGCATTTAACAGTTTGATTAATAACAAATATTATACAGCAACATTATTGTTAATCTTTTTCTATGTCTTTTCATTGCTGTGAATTTATGTTTACCTCCCGGAGCCAGATTCCTTCATCCTCCTCCCCAATGTACACTCTATTATCAGTTTAATCCGTAAGCATCCAGAAAATAGTCTTTTGGTGGTTCTCTCCCTTTACCTTGTTACTCTGTTGTCTCTTTTCTGCAGAGCAAATACCCAGTGTGTGTGCACTCCATGTGAAATAACTATGGGACCGAGTCTTTGTTTTGGAGGCATGCTCTCCTCGGGGATGTTTGTTTCTTACCCTTCGAGCTGGCACCAGTCACTCAGTGCAGCAGCAGGACCCCTCAGTCCCCGCTCTTTCCATCCCATCACGTATGCCGCAGAGTGTCAGTGTTGTCTGGTGTTATTGACTTTACCACCTACTTAACGATAGCCTGAGGTATGCGGCTTGCTAACAGTTTATAAGGAAACTTAATTCTATTTTGGATAAGCATTTGAATCTCTCCTTTAGGGGTTGCTTGCTCGCAGTGGCCACTGGCCTTCGATATTAGAATTATTATTGTCTATATCCTTTCAGTTATAAAGTAGTTACTGTAAATGAGCATTAAAAGAAGTACATGACACTGTTTCTGCATTCAGAGGTCTTGCAGTCTAATCAGAAAAGTATTAAAAATGTCAGTAAAAGCTGGAAGTGTATTATTTTTTATTAATAAAGTAATAAAGGAAGAGTAGTAGAGACATGGATGGGAGTGATACAGAGGGTTCTGACATTTTATCCCAAAGCGAATTAACATTTATGAGGGTCTTGCATGTACTAACTACTTTAATAAAATTCAGTCGAGTAATAACTCTAATCTCTAAATGTAATACTTATTTTAACTTGCTTTATTCTTTTAGAATTTTGTAAAATGGAAAAGAGCTGTTTGAAAACAGACAAAACAGTGTCCAACTTCTCTCTTGAAAATAATGAGGTGATAGGACCATAGAGCAGAACACTGAAAAGACTTTAACAGCTTGTAATTGTGCGTCTGTGAGGCAGTTTTGGGGTGATGGTGGAGGGGTCCAGAGCCGATGGCCAAAAAAGAACCCTTGAAGATGTCTTTAGTGCAAAAAGGTGATTTCATTAAAGCATGGGGACAGGACCTGTGGGGCAGAAGAACCACACTGGGGTCACGATGGCTAACACTTTATATACCCTCAGGTTGGGAGAGGGGCGGGGATAGAGTAAGTCTCTCTGAATTTTGGAAGCAAGGTGTCCAGGACCTTGAGGGGCTAGCTGTTGCTAGGGAAATGCCACTTATTATGATTTAGTAAAACCTTGGTCATGAGATCCTTCAAACGTGTATCAGGGGGCATAAGCTTGAAGTATGATTGCCAGCATATATCTTGGGGCAGTTGAGATAAAGGAAGTTTCCAAAGGAATTTTTATATGTTAAAGTAGACTTACAGGTTCCTGGCGGGGGGGGGGGGGGGGGGGGGGGGGGGGGGGGGGGGTGAAGAGGGGAGTTGGAATTAGGTTAAGCCAAGATTCTTTTTTGCCCCTGGCAAAGTGTCATCATCCAGGCAGCTGAACTCCTAGAGGGAGGCCACTCTGCCAGTTTCAAGGACCTGTCAGTGGGCTGTAAGCAGTAAGGGAATTTAAGTTTTCATTTGCCTCAGTTTCCCACATCACCCTTTCCTTTATTCTTGGGTAGCCAGAGGTGTCCAAGGAATATCACACATATTCTACCTGGGTTGGGGTAGGGGGTCCCACCAGCCTGGACTTTGCCCTCAGCTTGTCCCATGCTCCCTCATCAGCTTCTCTGGCTTTATTACAGGTTTGTGATTTAGAATGAAAAGTGCGTCCTGGTAATCTAGGTCATTATCCTCTTCTGAGACTTCTCAGAATTTCATATGCTTCAAATGTAGATGCTTAGTGGGAGGGGATAGGCCGAGAGTGAGCAAAACGAACCGTGATCGCTCTGTTGTGGCAGTAGTGATCTTCACAGTGTTTTGCTAACTTACTCTATAAAAATAAAACCAAAAGTACTGTTACTAGAAGCCACTGAAGTTTTCCTTTGGCCTTTTTGATGTCTATGATTATTTCCATTTTAGAAACTTGAACTCCTTTAACACACCCTGATTATAGAACTGACCAGCTTTTATTTATTGCAGTTGTTGCGAAGGATCGCTTCGTAAATTATTTAGTCGTGTTGAATCCAGGGAGGGAGAATGTGATGTTCTGGCCATCCTCAAAGAGCTCGTGTTGTCAGGCCGCAGAGAGACAGCACTGACTCCAAGCATCGTCTTAGTGATGCTGTCCAATGACACTTAAACATATGGGCACTGAGGGTTATATACTAGAAATAAAAGTAACTTCTGACTCCTGATGCTCTTAATCCTCATTTATAGGAACATTAATACAGTGTTTAAATAGATGCTAATTTTGACTCTTGTGTTTCTAGAAAAGATATAATATATTTTGTTAGATGCCCTTTGAAAATTTGGTAACAGAGTAGTGTCTGGATCCTAACCAGCATCTCTCAGAATCAACAGCAGAGAAGGATTTAAGTCAATTTTCACTATTTTGACAAAATAAGGTAGGCCTTTTAACTTGCAAGTCATACACAGTTCGAAAAGCCCCTTTGAGGAGATAGCTTTACGGTAAGTTGGACATCTTGGTGAGAAGAGTGGTAATAGAGAAAGAAAGGAGGCAAGCAAACCATTTTTATTAGCCACACACATAAACTTCTCTTTTCTGTAATTGAAACCAACAGTACCTGTTTACATATTTATTTAACAGAAGGTGGGCCTTATGGGTTAACACCGGGTTTCATACAGAAGCACCAAAGGAAATCCTGTGAGACCCTCCATGGGGAGTAACCCTCCTGACCCACTGCCCGACTGTCATCACCAGGACTCCACTTAGGGGCTGCACAGCGTTTTGACCAACGAAATCACGCAGTGCGAACCTTGCAGCACCTATTTGACTTTTATAATCAAAGAAATTTATTACTTTCCCTTTCTCCTCTGCTTAGATTAGCTTTGGAATATCGAAGATCTCAGAGTGCCTCAAAGTTAAACATCTATTAATTTAGCCTAGGGTTTTAGGGAGGAACTCAGAAACGCGCGCACACACACGCACAATATTAAGACACAAGTTGTTAGTCCTTTCATGAATTGTTGCCAGTCCTTTTTCCCCGCTCTCTCTTTCATACTAACATAGTAAATACCCATCAGTAAGTTTAGATACCAGCATACTAAGTATAAAAATGCCAAGATAAATATAAGAAGTTAAAAAGGAAAGTTTTTTTCATTCAAGGAGCTTAGAATATTCTAGGTATTGAGCACCTGCAGATCCTGGTTTATAGTAGCCCATCTCCCACTTGGAGATTTTTAATAAATGCTTTCCTTTTTAACTTTTCATGTTGAAAATTTTCAAATCTACAGAAAGTTTGAAAGAATAACACAATGGACATCCTTATTCCCTTTATCTAGAGTCACTAGTTGTTAGTATTTTGCCAGTGTATGCTTTTGTTTTCCCACCGAGCCTTTTGAGACCTCATTGATTCTTCATAAAAAATTCAGTATGTGTCTCCTAAGAATAAAAACATTCTTTACATAATTATAATGTAATCATTACATTCAAGGAAATTGACATTGATATAAACATATCACAAGTAGATGGTTCTGTTGACTTAAGGAAAAATATTTTTTCTGTCTACCTGAAAGAGCAATGCATTTTCCCCCTTGAAAATAAGTCTGAGGGAAAAGTGTTTGCCATTTATTCTGTGAAGTTGAGTAGAATATACCTGTTACAAGGCAGGAGGTTATAATCATACTTAAAGTGAACATCTTTTATCAAAATATATCTATTTACATTGTACTTCAAAGAATATTTCATCTGCACTGCACATATATAAAACAGATGTTTCCATACCTTTTGTTTTTGATGCTATTGCTCCTAACATTTGTAGAAAATGTTGTCAGAAAGAAATAGGATATTGTGTGCCATGTATCATGAGAACTATTAATAACTTGATTCTTAATAATTTTTGTCGGGGCACTTGGGTGGCTCAGTCGGTTAAGCGTCCGACTTCGGCTCAGGTCAGATCTCACGTACGTGGGTTCAAGCCCCGCGTCAGGCTCTGTGCTGACAGCTAGCTCAGAGCCTGGAGCCTGCTTCCGGTTCTGTGTCTCCTTCTCTCTCTGCCTCTCCCCCTCTCATGCTCTGTCTCTCTCTGTATCAAAAATACATAAAACATTAAAAAAAAATTTTTGCAAATAATTTTTCTGATTCTCATATTAGAACAAGCTGTACCCATGAACTGCCCAGCTTAATTTTGGAAGTTTTGTTTGTATCTCCGTTTTACTTTGACTTCATTCTTATGTTCTCTGTAGGGCAGACATTAGGTGATTATTTGTCATAATAACTCAAGGTTTGGCTCTGGTCAAGATCCCTGGGGTTGTGAGATTAAGCCCTGTGTTGCGCTCTATAGTGAGTGCGAAACGTAGAGCCTGTTTGAGAGTCTCTCTCTCCCTCTGCCCTATTCTCCCTCTTACATGTGTATGCCTCCTCTCTCTCTCTCTCAAATTAAAAAAAAATTGAGAGACATAATAAAGAATTAGTATTTTACTGGCAAATGATCGAGTAGATATGTCCTTTTGAATTTCTTAGTCATCCATTTGGGTAGGATTTTTAATGAGATAATAGCCTGCAGTTTCACAGTGTTTTGGACAGTAGTAGGTTCCTACCACTTCCAGTACATGTTCCTTTTCCATTTTGTTTTTTTGAATAGTGACATGACTCTGGATTTCACGCAACCATCTGCCTTATAAGAACGTAGTACTGAGACCAGGACTTGAACTTTGTACATAAAATTGTATTTCCAGATTCATTGTCCATTCTGCCAATTGAAATTGATTTTGTTTTACTGCTAAAGCATTGTTTCATTTTAAATTTCCTGACTTCCTTGTGATCATTACTTCTGTCTAGGAGAAGCTGTGGGTTCCTATATTGCAGGAAACAGTAGAAAGAAAAAAAAAAGGTCTGTGATGAAAATTAAAGAGCAAAGGGTTTATAATTTATAAGGTTTAAAAAATGTTTTTCAAAATTAATTACTTTTTTTTTTAAGTACTTTCCATGCCCAGTGCAAGGCTTAAACTGAGAACCCTGATATCAAGACCTGAACTAAGATCAAGAGTTGGACAATTAACTGAGCCACTCAGGCGCCCCTAAAAAAATTGTTCAAACCAGAACATTTAGTCCCCAAACCCTGAATAAAATACAAGATTGGTATTTTTTCTAATAGTGTTTCCTTCATGTAAAATGAAGTGGTCAGCTAATTTTAAATTTCATCTGGTATTTACCTATTATGAGTTATATATAGTAAGCTCTTTGAAGAATATATACTGTTCTAGAAAACTGGTTTAAAAGCCAATCAGTTCGGGGCGCCTGGATGGCTCAGTCGGTTGAGCCTCCAACTTCGGCTCAGGTCAGGTCTCACGTGCGTGGGTTCGAGCCCTGCGTCAGGCTCTGTGCTGACAGCTAGCTCAGAGCCTGGAGCCTGCTTCCGGTTCTGTGTCTCCTTCTGTCTCTGCCCCTCCCCCTCTCATGCTCTGTCTCTCTCTGTATCAAAAATAAATAAAACATTAAAAATATTTTTAAAAAAATAAAAATAAAAGCCAATCAGTTCTGTAACTCTAGAGAGGAAAAACGACCCAGTCCAACCTTTGTTTCCAGTCTTAATAAGATTGATATGCATGGTTGGGTTCTTAATATGAAGTTGATCCTCCTCAGCAGAAGGAAACCCAACCAAACACGCGTCTTGCCTGCCTTTAACTTCTCCGTGTCTAGGGTAGCAGTTTATTTCACTTGGGAAACCCTCACCCTTTCTTGAAGGGTTTGACTTGCAGGGATAGATAGCCCTCTAGTCACGCATGAAACAATGTTAAGCCCTTAATTGTCATCCAAAATTATCAGCTTTACTCAGTTGGTATTTTTGTTGTTGTTTTTTAATTTTTAATGTTTGTTTATTTTTGAGAGACAGAGAGATAGAACATGAGCAGGGGAGGGCAGAGAGAGAGAGAGAGAGAAAGGGAGACACAGAATCCAAAGCGGGCTCCAGGCTCTGAGCTGTCAGCCCAGAGCCCGACGCGGGGCTCCAACTCATAAGAACCATGAGATCATGAGTCAGATGATTAACCGACTGAGCTACCCATGTGCCCCAGACCTCAGCTGGTATTAAAAGCCTCTGGCAACACCCCAACTGTAGGTACTTGGCTACTTTCAACGCACATATAGAACATTTTCCAAAACTGACCATAAGCTACACTGCAAAGCAATTCTTAATAAATTTCTGTAATTTCAATCATATAGAATATGTTCTTTAACCATGGTGGAATTAACCTAGAAATTATAAGTTTTATTAGAAAATCTCCCAATATTTGAGAAGTACATCAAAGAGGATATAATAATCCAAACTAACATGCTATCAGTGCAGAGCCCCACATGGACCATCCCGTGAACTGTGAGATCATGACCTGAACAGAGATCGAGTCGGAAGCTCAATAGACTAAGCCACAGAGCAGACTAAGCCCTATTTCTTTCTTTGTAATTCAGAAACTTCGTAAAGAAAATTACAAAGAATTTTTTAATTTAAATATTTATATTTTGTCATATTTTTTAGTTTTTCAATGTTTTTATTTTTGAGAGGCAGAAAGAGTGGGGAAGGGGCTTAGGGTAGGGGAGTCCGAGGATCTGAAGCTGGCTCCACACTGACAGCACAGAGCCTAATGTGGAGCTCGAACTCATGAAGTGTGGGATTATGATGTGAGCCAAAGTCGGATGCTCAACCGCCTTAACCACTCAGGTGCCCCACATTTTTCGTATTTGTATCAAATCTTTTTTACAAAGATAATAAACAGTATGTTGTGGTCTCTCTAGCAACACATGTACTAAAACATTTTTTTTTAAAGAAAATAAGCAGTATACAATACAATAAATTAAAGTTGCTTTTGTTCCCATCCCTAATCTCAAAACCCTTTCTCTCCAGAGATAATTGCCATAAAAATGATATCCTTCCCATATGTTTTAATATTTAAAATTTAAGTATGTCGAATATATTATTATACATATATATATGAAAAGTAAAATAACATGTTTTCTTTTAACTTGTACAGTATTTGTAATTTGCTTATCCTGCTACAATTTTTAAATCTTGAGATTTATCCAGTATGTCTATTAACAGTTTTTAATTTGAAGTGAATTTTACTATATGAAATTACACTTAATTACCCATAATATTTACACTGTTCCAAGTTATAATTTTTTCAAATCAAGCTGATTCTGCCCCAAAAATCCACACTCAGATTGGATTCTCTTATTCCCTCAAAGACTGACTTTACTCAGTTGTATTTTAAGATGAGAAAGATATTCTCATTTTTTATCAAATAGTAATGTAAGAGAAGCACCTGGGTGGCTCAGTTGGCTAAGTGTCTGACTTCAGCTCAGGTCATGATCTTATGGCTGGTGAGTTCGAGCCCTGTGTCGGGCTCTATGCTGACAACCTAGAGCCTGGAGCCCGCTTCAGATTCTATGTCTCCCTCTCTCTGCCCCTCCCCCGCTCACACTCTGCCTCTCTGTCTTTCGCAAATGAATAAACATTTTAAGAAATCTTTTCAAAGAGTAATGTAAGAAAAACTCATGTGAAATTTCTTGTTTAATATCCAGAATATTATTGGGAACCCTATATCCACTGTTGTTACTCAAAGTCTCCTATATAAAGTGCTGCATCAAACATTTCTTTTAGAACTTTGTATTAGAAAATATTTTGCCTTTCCTGATAAATAATTATACTTCTTCCCTTCTGTTAATGAGAATATTCACTGATCCTGTTGTCTTTTTTGTCTTGGAAGCCAGAAGGTTGTTAATAGCTTCCTATTGTTGCTCTAACAAATTACCACAAACTTTGTGGCTTAAAACAATATGCATTTTTTATCTTACAGTTCAGTAGGTTAGAAGTCAAAGACAGGTCTCACTGAGCTAAAACCAAGGTGTCAGCAATGCTGTGTTCCTTTCTGGAGGCTCCAAGAGAGAATCTGCTTTCCTGCCTTTTCCATCCTCCGGAAGTTAGCCACTTGCCTTGCCTCCTTCCTCAGCTACACTAGGTAGAATCTTCCTCAGTCCGTCTCACACTGCCATCTGTCTTGTTCTACATAACCACATCTTCGTCTAATTCTGCAAAGGCCCCTCTGATAAATTCTGCAAAGGCCCCTCTGATACCTTGTTTTATCCAAATAATCTAGGTAATCTCCCTATCTTAGACTCAGTTTATTAGCAACCTTAATTCCATCTGCATCCTTAATTTCTCTTTGCCATGTACGTGCCCACCAATTCCAGAGATGAGGGCATGAACAGCTTGGGGGTGGGCATTATTCTGGCTACCACACAGATTTAGAGCCAAATACAGAACCCAGTTTAGCAGTTGTGAAGGTATGTGAAGGCCCACATACTCTTTCCCCCCGATCTTTGTTTGCTATTATTTTTGTCTTCTTGGTCCTGGTTTTTGCATTTTAATTTCAGAGTTTTTTAAATTAACCACCATTTTGTCATGTGTTTGTGTTGTGGTTGGTTCCAGTTTTTTGTAGAACCAACCAAGTATAGGGGTGCCTGGGTGGCTTAGTCAGTTGAGTGTTTGACTCTTGATTTCAGCTCAGGTAAGGATCCTACTTAAGGCATTGTGTGTGTGTGTGTCTCCCCCTTTGCCCTGCTCCCAGTCTCTCTCTCTGTAAAAAAATAATAATAATAATAATAACAACCAAGGATAAATAAAATAATTTGAAAAATTGGACCCTGTGCATGCTTAGAAAATGAAGAGGATGGGAGTGATAGTGGTAATGGGGATCTCTCTGCATAGATGTGTAACGTTTTGACTAGGGCTGTTTGCTAAGAGATTGGTTCCCATATGATCCCTAAACAGATGGAGAGGTCAGCTGGAGTCAGAGAACGTGGGATGTGGACCATTCTGGGTTGAGTATTTTCAGTTTTGAATTATATATGGAAGTCATCTCAACAGTCTTATTTGATCTTACCCTTTGTATTGCATCTTTAACGACTATTATTCTTTGTATTAATTTTAAGTAATGTGTTCATTATCTGGAGTTATACCCTAGAAAGGCTTTGTTAATGCTATTTTTAAAAAGTAAGCAAATTGAAATAAATCTCCTTCCATAAAGGTAGATAAAGGTTATCAAAATCTGTGTTATTTGTATGAGGACAGAGTATTAAAGACAAATAAAGCTTAGGAATGTTTTTAAATCTCTAATTAATTGCAGGCAGATTTGTTGTTCTTATGGCATTCCTGTTGCAGGAAGTCTGGAGGGACTGCAGGAGCGTTATCGGCCAGTTGGTGCGTGAGTCTTATTACTTATCTGCTAGGTTGAGATTTACAGTTAAGCAGAACAGTTGTGTTAGAAATGCAGGCAGTGTGTTTACTTTGTTTTTAATTTGGTAAAGTGATTTACAGTAAATAGAAAAGGAATTCTGAAACAGACCAACTACTTTGCTCTCTCACTCTCCTGCTGTAAGTCTGTTACAACCACACGGCACGTGGGTGATGGAGAGTGATTGTGATTTTTATAGCAGCTGCTGTACCCCTCTCCTTGCAGGGGAATAAAAAAACCTGATATTTACATTTGAGTGGTATCTACCTTCTTTTTCATTACTGGCTGAAGCTGGAGGAAAAAATTGAAATCATACAGCGTCTCCTTTTGGTTTGAAATTGTTTACTTCATTAACATAAGGAAGATGTGAGGCAGCTTCTAACCACTTACTTTGCCTTTTATTTTATCCTTAGCTAGGAAGAAAATTAAGTCTGTAACCAAAAGACAAAATAAAGAAACAACATGGGAGTGTAAGTTACACTTACACTTCTTTATAATCCTTTGTGTGATGATTTTTTTTTCCCTTCTAACTTGACTTTCTTCTTGCATTTTGAAGGTTACAGAAAAATAAATAAAT
This sequence comes from Suricata suricatta, assembly GCF_006229205.1. Taxonomy (NCBI): domain Eukaryota; kingdom Metazoa; phylum Chordata; class Mammalia; order Carnivora; family Herpestidae; genus Suricata; species Suricata suricatta. The sequence goes on from NC_043701.1 coordinate 134,481,250, forward strand.
CTATATTTTACTTTAAAATAGAGAGAATGGGCGCCTGGGTGGTTCAGTTGGTTAAGCATCTGACTCTTGATTTCAGCTTGGGTCATGATCTCGTGGTTTGTGAGATCAAGCCCTGCATCAGGCTCTGCGTGTAGCCTGCTTAGGATTCTCCATGTTCGTTTTCTCTCTCTCTCTCTCTCTCTCTCTCTGTCCCCCCCC
>NC_043701.1:134481547-134562690 GCF_006229205.1 Suricata suricatta
TCTCTCTCTCTCTCTCTCTCTCTCTCTCTCTCTCTCTCTATGTCCCTCTCTCTCTCTCTCACACACACACACACACACACACAAATACAACAGGGTCATTTGAGGTTAGTGGGTAATATATTTATGTTAATCTTTTTTCTCTCAACTTTATTTGGCAAAAATTTCAAACCCACAAAAAATTACAGGAAGAGTACAATGTGTAGATTCATCAGTTATTAATATTTTGCCATATTTGCTTTGTTTCACCCTTCTCTCTTCATGTGTGGCATATGTATGCACATGCACACACATGAATTTTATTATTTCCTGATCCACTTGACAGTGTCAGTCATCATAATCCTTTACTTCTAAATGTTTCAGCCATGTTTTTCCCAAGAACAATAACATTGTCTTGCTCTTATGCAAAACACAAAATCTGATTTTACTTTTCCTGAATCCTGTCTATTCCCTATGTGTTATCAGCATTTAAGAACAAAGGAAACAGTGAGGGAAGTTATTAATAGCAGTCACCCACCTCACTTCCTAAGTTATTCACCACTGTCTATCTTCCAGAAACCAAGTATGAAAATAAAAGATAGACGTTGATTTTCAATCCTAAATAAACATAAAGGAATTGATGGATAAGGCCCCGAAAGCATTAAAGATAGGCCTGATTTCCTGAGATCCCTCATATAGTTGAGCCATTTCCCTAAATATCTATTGGTCTTTATTTTCATAAATTCACAGACAGAGTCAGAAGGGCCTTATGGTGCATCTTGTATAACCCATTCATTTTACAGATGAGAAGAACTAAGGTTCAGGATCACATAACTAGACTAGAATCTTGCTTCAAACTCTTAATGTCATATTTTTTTCTATTATGTCATGTTGCCTCCCAACAAGCCCTAGAAGCTTATGTTGGGGTCCTGATGAATGAGAAAGGTAAAATGTCTGGGAGTACTACATCCCTCTCTCCACTAAAACCCTCCTTGGGGTGCATCTGGTTGAACTACAGTGGTGCTGCTGGAACTTTCATGTGCATATGAATCTCCTGGTGGTCTTGTTAAAATGCAAATTATGATTAGAGAAGTCTGAGGTGGGCCTGAGATCTGCATTTCTAGCGTGTTTATCTGATTCTGATGCTGCAGATCCACGTACTATATTTTTGAGTAGCAGTTACCTTGAACCAGCACAGAAATCTCACAGCCCCCAGGCACTAGGCAAGTAGGAAAAAACTATAAAATATTTGTTATAGAAAGTATAGACAATAATATAACTAATACCTGTTTACTCATCATTAACCTAAAACAAAATATTTCTAAAATTCCTTATTTTCCTAACTTTTTATGTTTTATGTTGAAAAATTTCAAATCTACAGAAAATTTGAAAAAGTAACACAATGGACATCCAAATTCCCGTTATCTAGATTTGCTAGTTGTTAATATTTTGTTTTCCCACTGAGCCTGTAGAGACTAATACATTAATTTATAGCTGCAACTACCCTTTTTCCTGATGTTGTTATATCAACAGATCGTGAGTTCAAGATTTCCATGGTACTTTGGAGGGAAATATGAATTCAGGCGATAAACATGGAACTTTCAATCAAAAAGAGCAACCAATGAAGATAAGAACATCTTTCAAACCAGCTGTATTTATTCCTTTCACACTTACTGAGGATTTATGCTCCTATGTAATTTGTGTTCCAATTTCATTCCCTTACGTCTAAATCTTTATGCTTCTTTGAATTGCGCAAATGATTGTTGAAAGGTACAAATGCTAGCCAGGTTTTTTGGGATTGTAGTTCTTTTGAGGATGGGATACATTTACACAACTACAGTAGCTGAAAGTAAACAGATATTTAATGTATTTGTGAAAAAAATTTGCACTCCGTCTCCAAAAATGCTTACAGTAATCATAATTACTTCCTGTTTTCCTGAGTAGTTGAGCAGTAAAATAAAAGTCAGTAATAATTCCCAAGGGAGAGAAACTGGGAAATAAAACAAAGTTGTAAAACTTGTCAAAGATATTAAGGTATAAGGAAGAAAACAAAGACAACACAAATAAATATTTATTAAGCTTCTGTTTTCTTCTACGGTATGGGGAGTGGGACGAGTACCAATATATAAAGAAATGAAAGCAGTCTTCAGTGTGATCATTCCTCTGAAGGGGAGGGAGACATCTAGACAGATCATTAGAATACATCATGACAAACAAAAAAAGAACAAAATCTGAGAGCAGTGCAGGAGAGGTGTAAAGGAAACGGAGAGAGTAATGCATTTAAAAGTTATAAAAGAGGGGCGCCTGGGTGGCTCAGTCGGTTGAGTATTTGACTTTTGGTTTTGCTTTGGGTCATGATTCCAAGGTCCTAGGATGATGCATGCTGATGTGGAGCCTGCTTGAGATTCTTTCTCTCCTTCTGCCCCTCTCCCTGGCTCACATGCTGTCTCTCTCTCCTCTCTGTCTCTAAAAGTAAATAAGATAAAAGAAACTATAAGAATTAAGAGTAATTAAGATGTAGACTATATTGCACCAAAAGCATAAATCTGTCTTTTCTTTTCAAGGAGCTGTATTGACACCAAATCACTTTGTTCCCTTAGCGTTGATATTGCGTAGAGATTTACTCTTTCTCTCATGATTTCTGTATATTTGGGTATTTGCTTTCTTTAAAAGAATTTTTTAATGTTTTTTGTTTATTTTTGAGAGACAGAGAGAGACAATGTGAGCAGGGGAGGGTCAGAGAGAGAGGGAGACACAGAATCTGAAGGAGGCCCCAGGCTCTGAGTTAGCTGTCAGCACAGAGCCTTACGCGGAGCTCGAACCCACGAACCGTGAGATCATGACCTGAGCTGAAGCCAAATGCTTAACCGACTGAGCCACCCAGGCACCCCTGGGTATTTGCTTTCTTAACCTTAATCTCTGTCTCTGCCTATGAAATTTAAATGCATAAATAAATACATGCCATTTGCCTGAATGTGTTTCTTTTTTTAACTTCTTGAAATTTTTTTTTTAAACTTTAAGCATCAGTCAAGAATTTACTAAAAGCTTTCTATCTTCTTGTGATTTATTAAGACTATGCAATTAAAACAGAATATATATTCAATTTAGGGGAGTCATGGAATACAGTTTAGAATAGCAATGCCTCCTTGGTCTCTAGCACTTATATTCCTCTCCTTGGTTTTTGTCTTTGCTTTGGTTTTGTTGGCTTGTTGTTATTGTTGACACATGTAAAAGAAAAAAAGCAAGAGCAAAATCATTTTTGTTTCTATTGGCCTTATTAGACTGTAAAGTATTAGAAGATTTAAAGAAAGGAAAGGACCTATATGTGTGTTTGTGAACACTTAATAAGTTATATTTGATAATTACCAATATCTTTATAGAAGGAAGGACTGGGAAGGACTTTGGGAAAGTGATTTATCTCAGAACTATAGGCAGGGTTATACACCAAGGGTCAGCAGACATTTTCTTGAAGAGCCAGATGGTAAATATTTTAGACTTTCTGGGCCATAGAGTCTCCGTTCCAGCTACTTAACGCTGCCACAACTCCTCAATTGCGCCATTGTAGTGTGAAAGTAGACGACTGAGCTACAGATTGGAAGTAAATAAATGGGGTTGGTTGTGTTCCAGTAAAACTTTATTTACAAAAATGGGTGGTTGGCCCACCACCCTATGTTCTTTAGCAGCCTAACAAATAATGTTCATAAACAACCATGTGTTTAGGCAATTCTTTGCCCCACAAAAACACTTTATTGTTGAGGAGAACATGCAAAATCATAGAGGAACAGAGGACTTCCTTTTTTAAAACGGCCTAGGAGATTGTACATAAATATTTTCAGGTAATGCAATATGGGAGGTGGGGGGGAAACTAGGTGGATATAGATGAACCAAATCTGAGAAAATGTTGGTAAATATAGAAGTAGGTGATGGTACATAGAAGAAATTCATCACACTGTGCTCTTTACTTCTTTGTATGTTTTGAAATGCTCATGTTAGAAAGTTACTATTTAAGTCAATAATGGCCTGGTAAAGGCAGCTGTTTTTCCCTTCTCTTGAAATAACCTTAAAATAAGAAAGTGAATAAGAAAGCAAGCTCCATCTTCAGCACAACCAGAGAGATCTCTGCAATCCGAAAGCACAATATATGAAAAAAGGTTTACCAGTTCCAATGAAGATCAAATAGATCTGTGAGAGGACCCTGAGAGATGGGATCTATGTTTCCAGATCCCCAACAAAGCTGGGAGAGCTCAGCTCTCCAGAAGTGATTGGCCTCTGTTTTCTCCAAAGCAGCGTTCAACACTAACACTTTAACTAATACTTTCCTCAAAGAAAGATTTATTTAGGGATTTTATGCCAATCCAGATCATCTTTTAATATAAAGGCAAAGACATTTTTTAACATGCCAAGTTTCAGGGAACTTTATTCTCATGAGCCCTACTTCTACAAGATGAAATTCAGCCAACCAAGACATGAAAGGGGAAACTAGAATTTCTTATAGAGCACAGACTCCATTGCTCTATAAAATTAAGACATAGCCCCTGTGAATAAGAGGGCACGACCGTATTTACATTTTTAGTACATGTCAGTCTCATATTTCTGCATGTTTTCTTAAATTGGAAGGAGGTGGAAATTGAAGTTCACATGAAGGATATAAAATCTATTATGCATCATGGTTGTGTTAAGGTATGTCTTAGAGTCCTAAATGATTTTTCTTTTAGAGATGATGGAATGGAATATACTATCTGGCTCAGAGGCAGATGTTTTAGTTAGTTAATGCCTTCCTTTAATACTTCCTGTGGCTGGGAGGGGCGCCTGGGTGACTATGTTGGTTAAGCATTTGACTCTTGATTTTGGCTCAGGTCATGATCTCACAGTTCTGTTTGTGAGATGGAGCCCCACATTGGGCTCTGTGCTGACAGTGTGAAGCTTGGAATTCTCATTCATTCATTCATTCTCTCATTCTCTCTCTCTCTCTCTCTCTCCCTCCCTCCTTCGATCCCTCCCCCTCAATTTGCATGCATGTGCACTCACACTCTACCTCTCTGAAAATAAAGAAATAAACATGAAAAAATTTAAAAAATACTTTCTGTAGATGGGAAAGTAAAAGGTACAAAGGGATAGATTAATCATTTGACAAGTCAGAAACATTTAATATTCTTTTTGACAGTTTAATTGTGAGAAACCAAATTCCAGACCTAAATCTTAAATGGCACTACTCTTTGAGAAAGTAGTAAGATTGTGAGTGATTTCCTTCTTAAATTTAGAAAAAGGAAATTATTAAGGACTCAAGGAGTGAGGCTGCCTGACCAAATTAAAAATAAAAAGGAAAGTGAACAGAAAGGTTAGATTTCTACCCAATAACAGCAAATCCATGATACATCTACTTGATAGCTGGCTTACACCTAGTTATGAAGGAAATGCATGTCTAATCAGGAAGAGGAAGCACAAAGTTTTTGACTTGATAGCCCTTAAACCAGTATTAAGTATTTAAAAAGCAGATGAAAAAACAGTTTGTGTGATGTGTGTGTATATAAATATGTTTGTATAAACTCTTGAAAACAAGCCAAAATAAAATGTTCATCATTGTTGTCATAGGATGGTATGAGTTTGAGAGACTTCTTTAAACTATATTTTTAAACTTTTCTACAAAGAATACATATTACTTAATCAAAAAGTTATTTATTGTATACATACAATTTCACATTTGTCATTCTGTCCTGACAGTGGCTGTGCCTTTTTGTGTTTTCTAGGTGCACCAGAGGCTCTCTTCTTGGCAGAATTTGGGAGTTGTTAATTGCAGTACTGTTGTGCCCTCTGATGGTGAGTTTAGGCAAAGCCATTTTTTATGTCTAATTTTTTTCTTAACTCAATGTTTCTCATTCTCTAACATGCAAATTTATATATCATACTCTTTCACTGCAGAGGGACTTGGAGTCAGAAAGAGAAAGGGGGTGGCAAGGCAATGCTAAAGAAGAGAAATAAAATTTGAATGAAGATTTAGTGAATTTAGAGGAGAAATCAGTCAGAAAAGCCAATAGACCCATCAAGTTGTCGTAGGTCAAGGATTATTATTATTATCTCATATCTTCAGTTGTGTTTTAAAACTGGGGACAAAGGGAATGTGAAGATCACATTTTCTCACCACTGGGTCTTCATACTATGGGTCATGATCAAACTCTCCAGCCCCTCCATGTCATCGGCCTAGAAAGAAGCAATTCAAAATTTGCAGCCTCCTGCCCTGATTGGTTTTTTTCTTCGCTTCGACTTAGAGCTGTGTAATATCCTTCTTTGATGTGGGAAAGAATGAACAGATGCTTGGGGACCACATGCAGTCCTTTGTCAAAGTCCATAATGCTGCGGAGCAACACCTGGGTGGAGGCTGTTGTTACTGGAGCGGAGGAATATGATTACAACTCTTCCTGTCGTTTCTCCTAGTATTGCACGCTTGCAGTTTATATTGTTTGCTTAATAGGGTTGAGTGGTAAATGTATTTCCTCTGTATAAAGTTTAGTTTGATGGAATTCTAATTTCAACCTTGTAAACATTAATTTATAGGCAAAGCAACCATCAAAAGAGCATCTAGCAAACTTAAAGACACCTAAAGTGAAGAAATCTCGGCAGAAATTTTAAAGTTCTAGGATCCTCCTGTTATTGATCAGAATAGATATTTAGAGAATTACCAGAACCCTCCCCTTCAAAGCTGTTTAAGTGTAATGCAGTTGCTATTATCCAGTTTGGAAGTATTTCAGTAATGTAACAATGGTACAGTTACTGGGGAACGTGGATGAATATTATTCCAGGACATATATGCTAGTTGGTTGCCTGTTTGTTGCATAAGGGTTGAAGGCAATGTTTCTGCAAAAGCTGAAGGGATACATACTTTAAAAAAAGTGTGACTTCCCAAATTCCCACCAATACTATTGTACTTCTTAAGAAAACCAATTCATATTAGTTATCAAGAAATAGAAGCACATAATTGGTTTAATGCAACTCATTGTCCCGACTGTCCCCAAATTATACACCTTTCCCTAGTTTTGCTTCTAAACTAATTTTACGTTAGGTCTATATAGTGTGTGAGAAAACTCTACTTGATACACAGCTACTTCAGTAGAGTGTAGCCTGCCATCTATGATCATTCGCTGTTCTTAGTTGAAACTACTGGATCATATTCTTTATCAAATCATTTTTTAAAAGTGCAAAATCTAAAATACCACATTATATTTATATACCTAGTGTATATGCCTAATAAATACTACCTTTCAATAATTGCGTGTTAATTATGTTGTTTGACAGGTCTTCTATTTATGACTATAATACCACATATAACAGATATATATTATTTTAAATGTTTAACCTTCTTACCAAAGCAATCTAAAGGTTTTTAGTTTTTCTTATATCAAATACCTTTAAAGATCTGGTAAAATCTCTAGACTCTTTCTCTAGTAAAAAACTACACACACACACACACACACACACACACATACACACTTACATATAACATACACACACATAGGATATATTACACATAATTTCTTAGTGATAAAGGCTCCCTCAGACCAACTCCTGGACTCCCCAGTCTGATGGCCCTCAACTTGAGAACTGCTTTAGATACACTGTATACAGGTGCACAGGGACGTGCCTGTATCTGTGCCCATGTTCCCTTTCATGAGACTCGTTATGCTTAGAGGTTAAGTAAGAGACGGTCTTTGGAGTCCAGCAGATCTAGGCTTACATCCCAGTTTCACTATTTAACCACCTTATAACCTTAGGCAAGGTAATTAGCTGCTCAAAGCTTCTTTTCTCATCTGCCAAATGGAGATAGTAATAGTTACCACCTCTGAGAGAAAAATGTACTTACCCTGCAGAAATAGTACTTATCCACCAGAACCACTTACTCTCTAAAGAGTGCTTGTGGTAGTGTTAAAGACCTCTAATCTAAAAACGATGGTTTGGGGCTTCTCATTTTAATTCCCCTGTGCCCCTGATTCTCAACTATAAAATGACCAACCACAAAGTTTTTATGATTGTATTGTTTGTACCTACTTAAGCTCTCCCAAGTCTTGTTTTACCTACTTAATATTTCCAAAGCCTTTAGGGCATTCCTCTTCACAGCAATGAAAGTTAGGGATGAGATTTAGACAGGTTGAATGTATAATTTATCATCCAACCCAAGATACTTTTGAGAATAAAACGGGGGCAACCAGAGTTTACCTGACAAATTTTAATAGTGTATATCAGGACATATCATCCCCTAAGCTCTTGTGTGAGTGTTAAAGGTGAGCTAGCGTAAGAACAGGGAAAATAGCCTTTTCTAGCTGCCATCCTTTCTCTATCCAGAATGTAATGCTACTCAGTTAACCCTTTTCTGAGAATTGTGGTAGAGAGTTGTGTTTACTTTGTAGTTAACAAAAGATGTAAGATTTTATTACAAATTGCTTAAGAGCAAATAATTTTAGTAATGAAGCACTATTGAAAATTCCTGTTTGGCACCTGTGTGGCTCAGTCAGTTAAGTGTCCAACTTTGGCTCAGGTCATGATCTCATGATCCGTGAGTTTGAGCCCCCCATCATGCTCTGTACTGACAGCTCAGAGCCTGGAACCTGCTTCAGACTCTGTGTCTCCCTCTCTCTCTGCCCCTCCCCTGCTCATGCTCTGTCTCTCTCTGTCTCTCAAAAATGAATAAATGTTTAAAAAAATTTTAATTTCTGCTTAATAATAAATAATCATCTGTTTAATCAACACAAGTATCAATAACATATAAATTCTTAACCTAAGGTCTATGGATGGTTTGGAAAACTAAGTATTGCCCCAACTTTTTTTCTTTGGTTTTTGTCCTGTTACTGTTTTCAATTGAAAAACAATTTTTTAATTTTTAAAAAATGTTTATCTTGAGAGAGGGACGGGGGGGAAGGGAGGATCCTAAGCAGGCTCCACACTCACAGTGCAGAGCCCAACTCAGGGCTTAATCCCATAAAGGGTGAGATTATGACCTGAGCCAAAATCAAGAGTTGGATGCTTAACCCACAGCCACCTAAGTGCCCCTGTCCTGTTGCTTTTTTGAAAAAACTTTATTGAAAATAAATAAATAAAAATAAAAAAACTTTATTGAGAAATGTTCTGCATATCATAAAGTTCACCTGTCATTTCAAAGCATGATAACAATCCTGTGTTAGAGTACATCCTTCACCCCTGAAAGTTTCCTTGTTCTGTTTTGTAGTCAGTCCCTTCTCCCATCTTGTGCCCCCCGCAACCGCTAATCCACCTTCTGCCTCTAATAATTAAATGTTTCCAAAAATGTCATGTAAATGGACTCCTACAATATGTAGTCTTTTGCATCTAGCTTGTTTTACATATCATAGTGCTTTTGAGGTTTGTCCCTATTATAGATTGTAGTGGGTGTTGCAACTCTTTCCTTGATTTTTATTGCTGAGAAGTATTTTGGTATATGGAAACACCGCATTTTGTTTATTCACCAAATGAAAGATATTTGGATTGTTTTCCATTTTGGCCTGTTAATACTGCTGGTATCAACATTGGCTTATAAACCTGGGTGAGCATATGTTTCCGTTTCTCTTGGGTACTTAGTGGGATGGCAGGGTTATATGGTACATGCTTAACTTTTTAAGAAATTGCGAAACTGTTTTCCAGAGTGGCTGTACCACTTTGCCTTCCTACCAGCCAGTTTCCCCATATCCTTCCCAGCACTGGTTTGGATCAGCCTTCTTGATTTTAGATATTTTAGTGGATATGTAGTATGATTTCATTGTGGTTTTAATTGGCATTTCACTGATGACTAATGATGTTGAGCATCTTTTTTTTTTTTTTTTTAAGAGAGATTGCACAAGTGGGTAAGAGGGACAAAGGGAGAGAGAGAATCTTAAGAAGGCTCCAGTCTCAGCCCAGAGCCTACTATGGGGCTCAATCCCATGACCCCCTGGGATCATGACCTGAGCTGAAATCTGAAGTCAGATGATCAACGCACTGAGCCACCCAGGCGCCCTGTGGAGCGTCTGTTAATGTGTTTTTAACCATGCACATGTTTTCTTTGGTAAAACTTCCAAAGTTTGCCCGTTTAAAAATGTTGACCATCTTAGTAGTGATTTGTAAGGATTCTTTATATATTCTAGAGCTTTTCCTGTTGCTTTCCAAATAATTTGAGGGAAAAGAAAGATTTGTTTGAGTCATCTTACTAATGGCCACTTTTATACCCATTTGGAAATTCTGTCTTTATTGTCATCATCATATTGAAGGCACAAACTACCACACCACTGTGTTTCATTCCAACTGTTTGAAAACTTGACAACAAAAAAGAAATGAAAGTAATGAAACCACTTAATTGGCAAAGATGCTAGAACGCAAAGCTTTGGTGTTTTAATGTGGCAGAGGCCTCACCAACCTAAAGATGAGGTCGGGCAAGCTGAAACAGCCTTTTGTTTTCCATTTTAAAGAGTGTGTTTTACACTTTGGACTTTTGTTGTAAGTAGAAGTTTCAGTTAGGAACTACCAAATTGTGACTGAACTTCTTCTATCACAAAACCCTTCTTTGAAGGATCTGTAAAACTGACTTTCACATTGCTGAGAAAAGCTGCGACATGAAATTGGAAAGACCTTTAAACTTAATGTGCTGACAGTTTTGAACTGGCTTAGCGTGAAGTAGAAGCAAAGTTATGTCAACTTTCAGATGATGTCTTCCAATCTAATATTGCTGTCATTTCTCCCAAAACTTCGAAGTAAGTTTTGAAGGAATTGGAAACTATCTCATTTTCCTCCAGAATGCAGCTTGATGAAACTACTGATTTGCTCTAAAGACTTAGTTCCTAGTTTTTGTCTGTTAATAAACATGTTGACACAGTCAAAAAAAATCTCAAATATGTGAGATTCTCTTACAGAAATTAGAAAATCTGTTAATGTTAATGGCTGTAACCATCTTTGGAAGATTGTTAAATTTTTTTGCCAAAATAACTACCAGAAAAAAAAATTTTTGACGCTAAGGAAGATCTTGGTACTCTCTGCACAGATGGTACATCTTCCAAGCTTAGTAACATGCATATTTATGTTGCCTCAGAGAAGAAAGGAGCCCCACCCATTGTAATAATGCATTGGGTTTTTTTTTTTTCTCACTGCACATACTGGCACTGAAGGCTTTTCCCAGAGTCCTGAAAGAAGCTTGCCTGCTGCCACAAAGTAATCACTATCATAAGATGATTTTATCAAAATAGAAAATTTTCCTTTGCTTGGTTAAATGTTGGACAGAGTTTTGCTTTTATTTTAATTTATTTGTTTTTTGAATTTTTAAAAATGTAAATCCAAGTTAGTTAACATACAGTGTAACAATGATTTCAGGAATAGAATTTAGTGATTCATCACTTAAGTATATGCTCATGCAAGAAGTGTTCTCCTTAATGCCCCTTGTCCATTAGCCCATCCCCCCACCCAGCACCCCTCCAGCAACCCTGTTTTTGCTCTGTACTTAAGAGTCTCATATGGTTTGTCTCCCTCTCTGTTTTAATATTATTTTTGCTTCCCTTCCCTTATGTTCATCTGTTTTGTATCTTAAATTACACATATGAGTGAAATCATAAGATATTTGTCTTTCTTTGACTTATTTCGGTTAGCATAATACACTCTAGTTCCATCCACATTGTTGCAATAGGCAAGATTTCATTCCTTTTGATTGGCAAGTGTACTCCATTGTGTATATATATCACATATTCTTTATTCATTCATCAGATGATGTACACTTGGGCTCTTCCCATACTTTGGCTACTGTTGATAGCGCTGCTGTAAACATTGGGGTGCATGTGTCCCTTCAAAGCAACACTCCGGTAATCCTTTAGATAAATACCTACTAGTGAAATTGCTGGGTCGTAAGGTAGTTCTATTTTTAATTTTTTGAGGAATCTCCATACAGTTTTCCAGACTGCCTGCACCAGTCTGCATTCCTACCAGGAGTGCAAAGGGGTTCCTCTTTCTCTGCATCCTCGCCAACATCTGTGTTTGCCTGAGTTGTTAATTTTAGCCTTTCTGACAGGTGTGAGGTGGTATCGCATTGTGGTTTTGATTTGTATTTTTCTGATGATGAGTGATGTTGAGCATTTTTTCATGTGTCTGTTAGCCATCTGGATATCTTCTTTGAAAGTGTCTATTCCGTTTTTTGTGCATTTCTTCACTGGATTGTTTTTTGGTGTTGAGTTTGATGAGTTAATTATAGATTTTGTTTATTAACCCTTTATCCAATATGTCATTTGCAAATATCTTATCCCAGTCCATTGTTTACCTTTTAGTTTTTCTCATTGTTTCCTTTGCTGTGCAAAAGCCTTTTATTTTGATGAGGTCCCAGTAGTTCATTTTTGCTTTTGTTTCTCTTGCCTCTGGAGACAGGTCAATTAAGAAGTTGCTTTGGCCAAGGTCATAGAGGTTGTTGCCTGTTTTCTCTGTTGCCTGTTGACAGGATTTTGGGTTTTTTTGTTTTTTTTTTTAAAGCAAAGGGCATTTATTATTATGGCTTAGGCTCTCCGGGCCTAAGTTCAGTCTCACAGCCTTCACCAACGCAGTGGATCCGTGCTGAGAGCCCTGAACAAAGGCGGGGCAGGGTTTTTATGAGTTTGGGAAGGGGGAGTTACAGGAAATTGTGACATAGGTACAGTGATCCTATTATTATTATACAATATTATTGATAGCAGGTTTATCCAATTACAACATTTAGAGTGTTAGCCAATCACAGAGTAGACCCAGGACCCAGGATCCTCACATAGGGTGTAACTAGCCTTAAGCAATAGCTTCTATTTCTAGGCCTGCCCTTAGGAATGTTAAGGGTATTACAAGGGTGGTCCCTCTTGTCTTGGGCAATGTGTGCCCTTCTATTGTCTCAAACCTGCGTGTTGACAGGATTTGATAGCTTCCTGTCTTACCTTTAGGTCTTTCATCCATCTTGAATTTATTTTTGTGTACAGTGTAAGAAAGTGGTCCAGGTTCATTCTTTTGCAGTGTCCAGTTTTCCCAGCACCATTTGCTGAAGAGCTTGTCTTTTTTCCATTGGATATTCTTTCCTGCTTGGTCAAAGATTAATTGGCCATACGTTTGTGGGTCCATTTCTGGGTTCTCTGTTCTGTTCCATTGATCTATTTGCTTGCTTTTGTGCCAGTACCACTCTCTTTTAATGATTACAGCTTTGTAATACAGCTTGAAGTATGGAATTGCGATGCCTCCAGCTTTGGATTTCTATATTTGGATTGCTCTGGCTTTTCAGAGTCTTTTCTGGTTCCATACAAATTTCAGGATTGTTTGTGCTAGCTCTGTAAACAATGCTGGTGTTATTTTTTTAGGAATTGCAGGAATTTTTCTCTTTAAGAGAAGAGAAAATTTAGTTCAAGGAAGAGTTTACTTATGCCTTGATTTATTTGGAGATATTTGGAACTCTATGAATGAGTATAATCTTCCAATTCAAGACCTTTCAGTCATTATTATGAATTTGGTAGAAAAATCATACAAATTCTTTTAACCATGCTGAAGCTCTGAAGTTAGTAATTAGAAATAGACAACCCTGTGAATTTTCCAACTGCGGGAGGTGGGGAGTTTCTCTGCGGCTACTCATAAATGAAAAGCTTTGTCAGTTTTTCTACAAGAACTGAAAAAACTCAGGGCTCTTGAAAATTACTTCCATCCAGAAACCTTAAAATTGAATTTTGGATTTATAATCTTTTCTCTTTTGATACTGCATCAAAACAGTGATATGAATTCAATGCTTAGAGTCTTATAACATTCTTAAGTTTCTTGCACACATCCACCCTTCCATCATCATCTGGCAAAGGAGCTGAGATTATATTTGTTACCACATCTTTGTCAGAGTCTCAGAGTGTTCACAACTTCTTTTCCTGAAAACTGAAAGGCACAACCCTTTAGATATCAAAGGTGATATTCTAGTTAACATTGTTCCCAAACCAGGCTATTATGGAACTACTTTATTCAAATCAAACAATAGCAGTCTTGTAATTGAAATGGTTTTTTTTAATATAGTATTAAAGTTTATATATTTTTTAACTTGTACAGTTTTGTTTTACCTTTTTTTTATTAATTTTTTTTAATGTTCATCTATTCTTGAGAGAGACACAGAATGTGAGTGAGGGAGGGGCAGAGAAAGAGGGAGACACTGTTTACTGCTTTACCAACTGAGCTACCCAGGTGCCTCTTGTTTTATCTCTTTATAAAATAGGAAATGGCCATTAATTTTGGGTTAAAAATGAGGAAAATCAGTTTTTTGTTAACGTTTATTTTTAAAACATGTCAGTTAGAAGTCTGCTTGGGCTACCATAAAACAGCATAGGCTGGATGGCTTAAACAGCAAAAATTAATTATTTTCACAGTTCTGGGTGCTGGAAGTCTGAGGCCAGGGTACCATAACGGTCTAGTTCTGGTAAGAACTCCATTAGCTTGCAGATAGCCACTTTGTCTCGGTGTCCTCACATGGTGGGGGTTGTGGGAGAGCTCTTACCTTCTTATAAATCCACAGTCCTATCAGATTAGGACCCAACCTTTATGACCTTATTTAACTTTAATCACCTCCTAAAATTCCATCTCCCGATAGGCAGACTGGGAATTAGAGCTTTCACCTATGAATTTTGGCAGGGAGGCACAATTCAGTCCATAGCAGGCAATATGAAGGAAATTGGTTTCTGATACAATAAAATAAATTATATCTAAATTTTTTATGTATAAATTATTTGAATTTTTCAGGAAATGGGGCTAAGGGAGGAATCCATACTTTTATCAGTGTCTCAAAGAGGTCAGTTACCCAAAAATACTAAGGAACGTGGAATTGGTTTACATAGCAGTTACTGATTTCCTTCCTTCTTGTTGTCTTCAGTGGAACAAGTCAGTTTTGTTTTCTTGAGATTTAAAGGCATGATTGGAAATTTTCCATGGATGTATTACATGCATTTAGACTTTGGGTTTTAAGACTTCAGTTTTTAGGAAAATCAAGAGAAACTCTTAAAACAGGCATTTTTTTCATATATTCTCATTGACTTTTCTTCACAGCCCTGTGAGATATTAGAATTCCTACACTATAAGTGAGGAAACTGAGTTAACAGTTGTATTCAGTAATGTACCCATGGATTTCAGTGTCTCCTGTGGTAGAACTTGAAGACTATCAAATCTGAGATTCCAGAACCATGCTTTTTCTGCTGCACTCCACTGTTTATACTTTGGGATTGTATTCTGCTTCTCATCCAGAAATTAAAGTAGACCAAGTGCCAAGGTTTAACAAAGTTACTTTCATAGCAGCAGCACCATAAACATTAGTTTTAAAAGGGAAAAATGTTACAGTACTATATTAGGACAGGATTTTGTTTTTACAAAAGCAAAAGAAAATTTTTAATTCTCAGTAGAGTGAGTACATGAATGGAAAGAAAGGGAGAGAATGACCTTTACTTAAAACAAATGGTTTTGACTATTCTGAGAAATATTTTCATGAACTCATTTTAAAAGAACCTGAATTAACATGAGGTACCTAGGCTATAGAGCTATTTAGCATCAGACCAATAATACCATGTATTAAAAGATGATTTGTCACTTTGTATTTTTCCAACTTTTACTATTTAAGCCCCATAATAACTTCACAAAAATAATTGTACCTAGTTTACAGAAATTCACTTGTACAAATACTGATTCACCAGAGGTACAAATTGAAATATATAGTTGATGTGATTAAAATGAATTTATACTACTGATTAGAAAGAAACAACTGGATTTATCAAACTACAGAAGTTATGATTATATAATTGGGCTTTCTTATGTTGCTGTGGAAAATGATCTCTACATAAATATTTACAAGGTTTCAACATGAGTATTCTTCAAATGCTGTTAATATGTGACAGATTTAGTATGTTTAATATATTATGAATACTATAAGGAAAATTTCAATTATCTATATTTCATAGTTAAATAGAAACTTCTGAGGTTATTGTGAAGCAAGTACATTTTGTTTATACATGTTAATTATTGACAACAAAGATATTCTTGACATAATGTATCAGGAAGGGCCTTACTATCACCAAAATAATATTTAGTTTACTCAATTAAATGGTAATCTTATGTTTTGTCTAACATATAATTCAATGAAAAAGTCTATGGGCTTTTAGAATTGCATTTATGAACATAGAAATGAGTATTAAAAATAAATTGTTTGAAGCTATTTAGGCATGGAACTAGTAAAAAAAATCTGTAAAGCATATATTAAAAAGAATAAACTTTATTGAAGGACATAAAAGAAGATAAAAATAAATGCAGTTATAACATGTTAATGAATGTGAGGACAACACTGTAAAAATTGTCAGCTTCCCCCACATGAATTTATAAACTCCAGTGCAACACCAGTCTACACTAAACTCCACCAGGAACTGCTGAACTTCTTCAAAAATTCATATGAAAGAATAAAACAACACAAATACCTAAGATAAATTTGGAGTGGAAAAGGGGGAAAGGTGTGCCCAAACTATGTATTAAGATGTATTTTTAAAACCATAATAATCAAAACACTGAAATACTGGTTCAGGAAAGATTGTAGGGTCAGATTAGAGAATCCTTGCATATACAGAAATTGGACATGTGATAGAATTAGCATTGTAAATCAGGAGGAAAGGGAGACTATTGAATAAATGCTGCTGTTACAGTTGACTTCTTACCTCACACAAGTAAATTCCAGACAGCATAAGGAGTAAAATGTGAAACACAGAGCTCTAGAAGGAAAAGAAAAGTTGGCCAAATTCATATTGGGAACTAAAAACAAGGAGGGCTGCTAACTTTCCTAACCTTTTTATTTACAATAAAGAAGAAAAAAGTCTGGTTTTTCCAGGGATAAATAAATTGTGGTATATTCATATAATGAAATGCTACATAGGACTTTAATGATCCAGAAATCTGATTCACTTTGGATAAATGTCAAAGCATTATTGAGCATAAAAGGCAAGTTGTAGAAGGTTAAAATAGTGCAACCATTATGTCATGTCTAAATACAGGCAAAACCCATGCCATGTTTAGTTATTTAACATCGTGTAGCAGATTATGACAATACTTAGTGGCTTAACAATAATAATCCTTTATTATCTCGTGTTTTATGGATTTGGAACTCAGGAGCAGTTTAGCCGGGTAATTCAGATTCTCATGGAGTTACAATCCCGTGCCCATTAGCGCTGCAGTCATGTGAAGGTTTGACTGGGGCTGGAGGATTCAGTTCTAAGATAGCTCACAGTATGACCTGAGAAGTTGTTACTGGCTCTTGGTAGGAGACTCCACGGGGAGCCACCTGGGTGGCTCAGTTGGTTAAGCGGCCAGCTTCGGCTCAGGTCATGATCTCATGGTTGGTGAGGTCAGCCCCCATATCGGACTCTGTGCTGACAACTCAGAGCCTGGAGCTTGCTTCAGATTCTGTGTCTCCCTGTCTCTCTGCCCCTTCCCTGCTACTGCTCGCTCGCTCTCTCTCTCTCTCTCTCTCTCTCTCCCTCTCCCTCTCCCTCTCTCCCTCCCTCCCTCCCTCTTTCTCTCTCTGTCTCTCTCTTCAAAAGTAAATATACATTTAAAACAAGAAAGGAGACTACACTTCTTCTCAATGTTGGCTTCTGCTTAGGGCTGCAGAATTATCTTTGTGGCTACTGGGTTCCCTCAGAGCAAGTGATCCCAAAGAACAAGACAGAAGTCACACAGTCTCTTATGGCATAGTCTGGGAAGTTACACACCATCACATCTGCTGCATTCTACTGGTTTTACAGACCTGATTTGATGTAGAATGGTATTAGACCTTTCTTCCCAATGCAGGTCACCGAGAATAGAATCCACAAGAAACTGGAGTTGATTAATAGCGTTTTATCTTAGTTCAGCCGAACGCCCCTTCCCGAGTAGCTGGAAGTCCTCGGAAGAGAGCCCCGCCGAGCAGAAGCTCAGGGTTTTTAAGGGTTTTGGCAAGACAAAATAAGTCATCATTTAGTTAACCAATCATAGTTGACAGCATTCTTTAGTGGTCAATCATATTTCGACACACAAATGTTACTTTTGGGAGGAACCTATCAATTTTAGAGTTCTTTGTCTCAAGAGGGGTTCAAAAGACCAATCATAGTTAGAGGGGGGAGGCGAAGAGGTTGCTTAATACAGAATCTTGAAAAACAAGTTCCGCCATTAGATTACAATCAATTGTTCCATCTTAGGACTTTTTTCAGAGCCCAGTTGCTCATCCTTAAAAAAAATTATTTTTTTATGTTTTTTATTTATTTTTGAGAGACAGAGAGAAAGCGCGCGAGCAGGGGAGGGTCAGAGAGAGAGGGAGATACAGAATCTGAAGCAGGCTCCAGGCTCTGAGCTAGCTGTCAGCACAGAGCCTGATGCGGGGCTCAAACCCACAAACTGTGAGATCATGACCTGAGCCAAAGCCGGACGCTTAACCGACTGAGCCACCCACCCACCCCCAGTTGCTCAACCTTTAATTATTTACCAGGGTTGGAGAGTAAAACGATGGTTGGTATTTTAGGGTCCAGTTTGACCTGAAAGGGTAGAGTCTTACAATGGGACCATATAAAAATGCGAATACCTAGAGGCAAGGATCGTAGTAAGCCTCCTCAAATGCTGGCTTCCACAATATTGTATAATATATTGTATGCTAAGCTGTTCTCTGTCTGTGTGTGTCTGTCTGCCTGCCTGCATGTATGTGTATCATGGATGAGAATGCTAAACACCAAATACCAACTTCAAGATAGTGGTTTTCTGTGGAAAGCGAAAGATTACTCTGCTAAAGTGTGGATAATTTTTTGAACAGGAGCAAGGCTGGCATGATGTAGGGAATTCTATTACAATATAACTGATAGAAGAAAGGTGGTGGTGGCCTGGGCTAAGAAGATGGTGGTAATGCAGAGAATTGGAAGGCTTAGAAATGTTTAGGAAATAGAATGAAAGAACACGGTGACTGATTAGATATGAGGGTGTCATGTTCTGATTCTAAGTAGTCAGGGATATCAGACAATTTTCTGGATTGAGCAATAGTTAAATAATGGTGTTATTATTGACTGAGATGAGAAATGTCAAAGGTGGGTGGTTCAGGGAAGATTAATTCAATTTTAGGCTATTTTTAGTTTGAGGTATGCATATAGGAAATCCATCTGTTCAGCAGACAGTTGAATATAGGTTTGGGACATCATCAGCATTGAGATGGTAGCTGGCAGCCAGGAAAGACAAGATTGCCTAGAGAGTATGTGGATTGAGAAGCACACAGGCCTAGGACAAGCACTTAGGAACTTCCCAGGACTGCACACAGGAACAAGAGCCTATGAAGGAAAATGAGAAAGTGTAGACAGAAAGGTGCAAACAACCAGCAGAGTATAGAATCACAGAAACCAAAAGGAAAGCTTTTAATAAGTGAAAGAGTATGTTTGATGAAGTTTTGGGGTGATAGTGGAATTCATGGGGTCTAGAGCTGATGGCCAAGAAAGAATTCTTGAAGACGTCTTTGGTACAAAAAGGTGATTTTTTTAAAAAGCATAGGGACGGGATCCATGGGGTAGGAAGATTTGCACTAGGGTCGTGATGGTAACTTCAGGTTTGGGAGGTAAGTCTCTAAGTTATTTTCAGAAGCAAGGTGTCCAGGACCTTGAGGGGCTAGCTGTTGCTAGGGAAATGCCACTTATTACCATTTAGTAAAACCTCAGTCATGAGACCCTTCAGGCGTATATTGGGCGGCCATGAGCTTGGAGTATGATTCCAGCATATATCTTGGGGCAGTTGAGATAGAGGGAGTTTGCTTACAGGATCCTGAAGTTAGGATAATATTAAACTAAGGTTCTCTTTTGCCCCTAGCAAAGTGTCATCATCGAGGCAGCTGAGTTCCTAGAGGAAGGTCACTTTGCCAGTTTCAAAGACTTGTCAGTGGGCTGTAGGCAGTAAGGGAATTTAATTTTTCATTTGCCTGTATTTCCCACATCACCCTTTCCTTTGTTCTTGGGTAGCCAGGTGTGTCTGAGGAATATCACACATATTCCATTGTGGTGGCATGGGAGTGGGGTGCCAGCCTGAATTTTGCCTCAGCTTGCCCCACACTCCCTCATCAGGTTGACATCATTAGATGTCATTAACAAGCAAGTTAAAGGCCAAAATTCCCACTCAATTTAGCAACCTAATGTCATATATGATCTGGGAGAAAATGACTTTTTAGTCGAATGATGAGATCCAAAATCACTTAGCATTGGGTTGAGCTGTATCAATTTAGGATATCATTTAACCTTGCCAAACTTTATTATTAGCTGCAAAATAAGGACATTAGTAATGAAAACTTGGGGTGATGGGAGAGGTGGTCTGGAGCCAATGGCCAAAAAAGAATTCTTGAAGATCTCTTTAGTGCAAAAAGGTGATTTTATTAAAGCAACTGGGACAGGACCCTTGGACAGAGGGAGCTGCCCTGGGTTGTGATGGGTAACTAGTTATGTGCTATGAAGTTGGAGGAGGTAAAGTCAAAAGGGAGGCCTCCAGAGAGACTTTGATATGCTAACGAGGACTCCTAACTACTGGAGGCCTTGCTATTGTCAAGCTAAGCTTGTTTTTCCTCTAGTTGGCATTAACATTAGGACGGTAGAGCGTTCCTGTAGAAATATTGTACTCTGTATTTACCTCAAGTATTTGTCAATGGGTTGCAAGTCACAAAGAAATTTAATTTTACCCGGCATTTCCTTCTTGCCTTTGTTCCCCATATCACTATGGAGGAGTAGTGTTGGGGCTCCAGAAAACTGAGTCTACAGGTTTCTGGAGATTAGGCTATTGATTAGATTGCTTTTATTTTTTTGGGAAGTAATGTACGAGGATATTTGTAAACTGATGGAAGACCTGTGTCCTGTATGACTATGATCTCTATCAGTTAACTAAGTTTCCTTTCCTTTGTTCTTGGAAATGCCTGAGGAATATCACACGTATCCCATGGGCTAGGGCGAGTGAAGGGGAATGCTAGCTTGTTTGACCCTCAGCCTGCCTTATGCTCCCTCATTATTAGTCTGTATGATTTCTTGGTCTCTTCCAACACCAAGTCTATGCTTATAGTTCACATTCTTGAAGCATAATAATACAGAAAAGGGGAAGAAAAAAAACAGACAAGATCATAAGCCGCTGAAATCATCCATTATACATAAAGTTCAGCTCTAAGTAGGTTTGCAGAAAACATCTTATATGTGTTTCCTTATTGTACCAGTTCCCTTTCATAAATCCTTAAGATACATACAGTTATGTTCACTTTGAGATGATCTATTATGGATGGGATTTTATGCATTATTTTGGACACCAAATAAATTTCCTACTGTGAACTTAACTTTCCTACTTACCAACTGGCTAAAAAACAAGCACTTAACTTATACTTTGCAAGTTTTTCTGTATCTGATGCCCCTAAGACCTCTTTGGTCTTTATTCCTTCCTCAACACCAAATGTCTATTGTCCTTGCTCTTCTTAGTCTGGAAAATTCCCTGCCCTTTTGTTTTTATGCCTAAATCGGTTGTCATATTGTGTTTCTCAATAATCATATTGGTTGACCCATAACTCCTGGGTTTCTTTGAAGCACACTGTGCTAGATATACTTAGATTATTTCTTTTTATTGAAATGTAAATCAAAGCAAAAGATTAAAAATAAACCCAAAGAAAGAACGACCTGATGCAATTCACACTTAAAAAGAATATTTGTCTTTAAAGAATAATAGCTGACAATTGTCATTAGCTTGTAAATACCCATTGTGACTTTCCTACAACCAGCAGCTATTTTACATATTGTTAAATTTGAGGAACTTTGGTAATTGTTCTTTGGTTGCAAACTGAGAAATCTGACATTTACATTACAATGTAGTTTGGGAAAGAAGGAGACCTAGGAATTCATTTCAAAAGCAGTATTAAAATGAAAGTTTGTCAGTTCCAAAATGTGCTATTTCATGCGGAGTTTCTCAAAGCTTTCATATTTCACTCTTTTGAAAGGCTTCATGATCTTTAGTGTAAAAAGTTAAAGTGGCTGAGAAAGACTTTAATTTTCTCTGTTTACTTTATCTCAGTTATTTTAGAACAGCAACCCCTAAGCAGTTACTGTGAAACTGATGCTTTAGTGAAATCTCCCATGCTTTATTGTTTAGGATTCACATCTTTTATTTAAATTTAACACTATCTGCTTCTTGAAATCTGTGGCTGAATAGTTTTTTTCACTATAGGAAAAAGGTGATGGAAAGGAGGAAAACATATAAACAAGTTAGTTACGAAATTTTATGATGCCATCATCTTTATTGCCTATAGAAGAAGAGAGAATATTCATGTTAATGGCTCTGACTCTTAGGAAAGACTGGATTGCTAAGGATTATTTTAGAAATGAGAAAGGAAGTTTTCAAATATCTTTATAGACGTTAAAAACTTGAGATAGTACATAATATGTATTAAGTTCATATTGCTATTTTTGGCCTCTAATTCCTTAGGAAATATAGACTACATTTCTGGAAGAATTAAAGAAGTAGAGATTTCGGTCTTTTAAATTTTTATAGAAAAATTCAAATCATGTATCCACAAAGGATTAACTGCTATGGGAATGGCTGTCTTGTTGTCAACAACTAGAATAACACACAAAATGTGTAAAATAATTGTTTTTAGACATTGAACAATAAGGACAAGCCTGATCTCTGAGAGAAGAAAAAGAAATTGGATGGACCCTCTATTGCCTCAGCTCACACCCTGAGG
Source organism: Suricata suricatta (assembly GCF_006229205.1). NCBI lineage: Eukaryota > Metazoa > Chordata > Mammalia > Carnivora > Herpestidae > Suricata > Suricata suricatta. The sequence goes on from NC_043701.1 coordinate 134,504,247, forward strand.
CTTTCTAAATTCTGAACCACAAGACCAGGCTAGAATAACTTATAATAATAATTACCAGAAACTGTAAAATGAATACTTCTTAGTGCTCATATAGGGTCACATAGGAAATCATTTGACTTCCCTCCAGCCAGAGAAGAGACATCACTGAATATATGAACATTCAGTGTAGACTCCCAGAAGAACCATATCTAATTAGTAGGGCCAAACTGGCCATATAATAAAGGAATCTCTAGATCTGTCCTAAGAAACATTCTAAAAGACTTGAAAGGATCAATATAATATGCAAACAACTATACAACAGAATCCAGCACTCAGTAATGTAAAAGTCAACAATGTCTAACCTCAAACCAAAATGACTAGGTATATGAAAAAGCAAGGGAGAAAAAAACAGAAGAATAATTACTCAACAGGAATAGATCTAGAAATGACAGACAAGGATTTTAAAATAGTTATTAGAAATGTTTTCATTATATTCAGGGAGGAAAAGGAAAGGAAGCATAATATGGGGGAAAATAGAAGATATAAAAGTAAACAGATGTAACTTCTAGAGATGAAAAGCGATATAGATGGAATTAATAGATTAGATATTGCAGAAGAAAATACCAGTGACATTAAAGTGTGTAGCAGTTAAAACTATCCAAAATGAAGGAGGTAAAAAAAAAAAAAACCCTGATATATGAAGGGCCCCTCAGTTCCCTGTGAGACTATATTGCATAGTCTAATTAATATAGGTATAATTGGAATCCCAGGAGAGGGGTAAGAGCCAGAAAAAATATTTGAGTAATGGCCAAAATTTCCCCAAATTTGATGAAAACTATGAGCTCACGGATCTGAGAAATTTAACAACCCCCAAACAGAATACTTACAAAACCATAGAATGGAAAATTATCACCAAATCGCTGAAAATCAATGATAAAGAGAAAATATTAAAGCAGCCATAGGGCAAAAGACGTATAAGGGACAGAGGAACAAAATAAGAGTGTACATGAACTTATAGCATACTATGCAAACCAGAAGACCTACATTGTTTAGAATGCTAAAAGGAAAAAGAAATCTGTCTACCTATAATATTTTACACATCAAAGTGTTCTTCCAAAATGAAAGTGGGGGGACCTAGGTGTCTCAGTTGAGCATCCGACTTCAGCTCAGGTCATGATTTCATGGTTTGTGAATTCAAGCCCTGTGTTGGGCTCTGTGCAGACAGCTCATAGGGAGAGGCCTGCTTTGGATGCTGTCTGTCTGTCTGTCTGTCTTGTCTGTCTGTCTGTCTGTCTGTCTGTCTCTCTCTCTCTCTCCCCCTCCCCTGCTTGTGCTCTCTTTCAAAAATAAATAAATAAATAAATTTTTAAAATGAAGGTAAAATAAACTTTTTCAGACTTACCAAAGTTGGGACAATATATTATCAACACATCTGCCTAGTAAGAAATGTTTAAGGAAGCTTATCAGGCAAAAGGAAAATGATGCTAAATAGAAATTTAGATCTATACAAAATGAGGAACACCAAGAGTAACTATATGTATAAATATAAAAGGTCTTTCCTCATTTTAAGATTTCTTTAGGGGGAAAATAAGTAGATAGAGAAGGAGGGAGGCAAGAGATTATGAAATACAGAAAAATGGGTGATGGGCATCAAGGAGGGCACTTGTTGGGATGAGCACTGGGAGTTATATGTAAGCCAATTTGACAATAAGTTATATTCATTAAAAAAGCTTTATTTAAAATGTAATTTTCATTGTCAAGGTAAAAATAATGTGTGGTTTATAGCATGTAGTAATAAAATGTAGGAGGACAATAATACAAAACAAGGGGAATGGAAGTGTATTGGTCTGAGATACTATACGCTATACTTAAAGTGATGTATTATGTAAAGGTCAACTATAATAGGTTAAAGATATAAACTCAATAGTCCAATTCCAGGCTGCATATTTTTATAAATAAAGTTTATTGGAACACAGCCATGCCCATTTGTTTACATACTGCCAGTGGCTGCTTCTGCCCCACAGTGCAGTCCGTACTTGCAACAGAGATCTTTATGGTCCACAAAATCTAAAATATTTAGTATCTAGGGGTGGCTGGGTGGCTCAGTCAGCTAAGTGTCCTACTTCGGCTCAGGTCATGATCTCGCAGTCTCTGAGCTTGAGCCCAGCATTGGGTTCTGTGCTGGTAGCTTAGAGCCTGGAGCCTGTTTCAGATTCTGTGTCTCCCTCTCTCTCTGCCCCTCCCCTGCTTGTGCTCTCTCTCTCTGTCTCAAAAATAAATAAGCCAAAAGAAATTAAAAAATAAAAATAAAATATTTAATGTCTAGCCCTTTACAGAAAAAATTTGTCAACACCGACTGTAGGGAAACCCCTAAAACCATAGAAAGGCATAGTTAATGAGCCAATAGTAGAGATTAAATATAATCATAAAAATAGTTAATATGGGGCACCTCAGTGGCTCAGTTGATTAAGCTTCTGACTTTGGCTCAGGTCATGATCTCATGGTTTGTGACTTTGAGCTCCGCATCAGACTCTCTGCTATCAGCACAAAACCTGCTTCAGGTCCTCTGTCCCCCTCTCCCTACACCTACCCTACTCACACGCTGTCTCTCCCTCTCTCTTTCTCTCTCTTGCGAAAATAAATAAACATTAAAAAATTAGTTAATCTAGGGGCACCTGTGTGGCTCTCCGTTGAGCCTCCAACTCAATTTTGGCTCAAGTCATGATCCCAGGGTCCTAAGATTGAGCCCTGAGGCTGTCTCCATGCTGAGTGTGGAGCCTGCTTGGGATTCTTTCTCTCCCTGCCCAACATGCCTCTCCCCTGCTAGTGCTCTCTCGCTCGCTCTCTCTCTCTCTCTCTCTCTCTCTCTCTCAAATAATATATATATAAAGATGTTTTTAAAAGGGTGCCTTATTAAGAAAGTAGTTAATCTAAAAGAGGGTAAGAATAAAGAAAAAGTAAAAGAGAGAACAGTTTGGGTCAATAAATTAAGTAACAAGACTTATACACAAATAGATTTATATACAACTATATTTATAATTTATTAAATGTAAATAATATACATACTTTAATTAAAAAGCTGAGATTGTTAGATTAGATAAAATAGCAAGACCCATCTATGTGCTATCTATAGACAAGCCTCTTTAAATATAAGACACAGGTTACAAGGACGAATAAAGTTGTAGAATAAAGTCCTATGTCTACACAAAGCCTTGAAAGTGGCTACTTCACTCGTAGTAGCCAAAGACTGGAAACAGTCCAAATGTCAGTCAGAAAAATGGATAAATAATGGTGTATCCATACAGTGAAATATTAGCAATAAAAATAAACTACCAATGCATGCAACAATGTGGGTTAATCTCAAAATCACTACGCTGAGAGAAGTCAGATACAAAAGAGTCCGGAGTATATGATCCCAGTAATATAAAACTCCAGAAAAACTAAATATACTCTGTGGCAACAAAAATTGAATCAGTGGTTACCTAGGGATTTACTGAGATGGGGAATAAGGGAATTTGGGGAAGTAATGAAAGTGCTCTTTATTTTGATTATTGTGCCAAAACTCATCAAGTGTCCATTTAAAATAAAAGTATATTTTGTTATTTACAAACTCTTTCAGTCAGGATTACTTTTAAAGTTTAAGTACTGAAAGAATGTGGTGTGAGGCTATGCATACACTGCAGTTCTTATAAATGGCTAGAATAGGCAAGGAAATAAGATGTAAATTATTTCAGCATTGCTGAGTGTGATGCATTGGGCATATCCAGAATATTAACCTATAGACATTTCCTCTCAATTCTTCAATATTGAGGGGTATGAATCCTTAGTAACATTATAGAATGTATATTTGGACTCTTTTTTTTAAATAATAGTTTATTGTCAAATTGGTTTCCGTATAACACCCAGTGCTTCTCCCCACAAGTGCCCCCCTCCTATATTTGGATTCTTACAAGAAGCTAATAAACATTATCACGTATATATCAAGCAGTGTGCTAAGTGTTTTAAGTGGTTTATTTTATTTGTTCCTCACAACAATTCCATGAGTTAGGGATTAAATCCATGTTACAGGTTAAGAAAGCAAGGCTCAGAGAAGTCACATAATATGCCCAAAGTTATAAAGCCAAGATTCCATTCCAGATTTGCCTCCAAAGCCTGTTTTTCTTCACCCTCTAGTGCTAACTTATCTTTAAATATTTGGTCACTAGGGGCGCCTGGGTGTCTCAGTCAGTTAAATGTTTGGTCGCTTATGTAAAAAGTTCTGTTTCAGAATTTACTTATAAATTTCATTTGAAAATTATTTCAAAAGAGTTAGTTAGACATTTGTTTTAGTGACTAAGGCTCTGTAAATCAAGACAATTAATGAAAAAGATAAGGAAATGGGAATTCTTTCCATTTAATAGCCTATGATAATGTTTCCCCTAATAACTTTTTGTTAGAAAATCCCAAATAGTTGAGTTGTGGCTTCTAGCTAACCTCAGGATAATGTTTAAGAGAACATAAAAATAATTTTTTGATTATATCATACTATGTATTATGTAAGAGAATATTTATCAAGCACCTTGGATATAATAAGTATACTATAAATATGAAGTGACTTGCTTTGAATAAGAGTCTCACTTATTAGTGTATTTTCACATATTATTCTCCAGGGATTCTTGAGGTTATGGAGTCTGGCCCAGCAATCTCTGGCTCCTTAGTAAAATCTTCCTCGGTAGAACTAGGCTTTAATTCCAAACTCTTTACCTCAAATTCCTAGGAAAGCCTCTCCCTGACCTACTTAGAAGATATCCTTTGCATGTTTTCTTTTCTCTGAAAAGTGAATTGCGTGATCCGTGTGATTGATCTTCCATAAGCCAGTTCCCAGAATAACCTCCAACTAAAGCTAAAGGGCATATTCTTAAACCTTTGAAAACATTTTAAACCATGTTAATAATAATAGACCCTGTGTAAGGATAGTAATAATGTAGCTTTAACTTACAATGAAATCTAATTATCGTATGATTATGGATCTTTTTCATTCAGATGTGACAGTGGTGTATCAAAATGGGTTACCTGTGATATCTGTGAGGCTCCCATCCCGGCGTGAGCGCTGCCAGTTCACACTCAAACCTATTTCAGATTCAGTCGGTGTGTTTTTACGACAGCTTCAAGAAGAGGATCGGGGAATTGACAGAGTTGCAATCTATTCACCAGGTATAGTTACATTCGTTCTTAATTCTCCCCCACCCCTCATTTCACCCCAGAACTCTTACACACGCACACGCACACGCACACACACACGCGCGCGCCTGCACCACTGCAAAAGAATCCCATACTCTTAACACATATAGAACACATTTTTTTGGCTTAGCAAACCTCAGAAGAGACTGTGGTTTTCTCTCCCAGTTCTCAGAATGTGTAATTGTTCAGTTTTAGGAGCTGAATATACATAAAAAGTCTCATTCAGAAGCATCTCACGTATAATGCCATGGGCCAAGAGGAGCAGTCAATCACATTTTATGTTATTGAAACCTTTTATCATTACCTTAGGGATAAAATCAATTTTTCTAGTTGTTGGGCCCTCATCTCTGGAGATATGAAATATTAGGACTTCTTTTTAGATCTTATTCTGTCCTGCACGTAGTTTATAAAATAAAGACATATGTGACTGGAAAAGAATGTAAAACTAAAAAATTCCCATTTGACATGACATCAGTCCTCTTTATTGATTTAAGTGCCTTACATTTTTTCCCACTTTTTGAAAAATTTTAAATCTACGAAAAGTACTATATTGGAAGTACCCATATACCCTTGGATTTACCAGTTGTTAACTTGCCTCATTTCTATGCTTTAAGTAGTTTAAATATATTTAACTTTCATCTTATCCAGTAATATAATTAGTAGACCAGCATGATGTACTTTGCTCACCCTAACATCTGTCCCTACCAAATTATTGGTGACGAATCAGGAATTATACCAGAAGTACCATATGCTAGAAAGCATTGTTTTTTTTACTTCACCAACTTCCATCATGAATTGATATATGACATCCATGCAGCTCTACCATGACCCGAGGTTTCCAATGGACACCCACAGAGCTATGTAATTATTTTACTTGTTGATAAAGTTTTGGCAGAAAAGTGTATTCTTAAACCTCCATAGACTTGATCATGAAAGCAAAAAAACCCTCAGATAATATGAGCTTTGGGGATGAGGCAAAAATGAACTAGAATTCAAAAGAGAAGATATAATTTTTAAAATTGATTTGAGGATTGCTTTTACCTGATCATTCTCAAATAATTATGGATATATAATGAATTTAAATTTTCACATTTAAAATTTTCACAGATGGCGTTCGAGTTGCTGCCTCAACAGGAATAGACCTCCTACTCCTTGACGACTTTAAGCTGGTCATTAATGACTTAACGTATCATGTACGACCACCAAAGAGAGGTAAAAAGTAACGTAACCTTGATAAGATCAGAGACATGTGAAAGGGCTTTTGGAAAGAACTTTATTCTTGCCTGGATGACGTTGAGAAGCAGACAGAATTCGAAGAACACTGAAAAGTCTTACATCCAGGTAGACTGTTTTGAAGAGCTCACTAAGTGCCTCATGCTTGAGTACCTGGCTAGTCCACTGATGAAAACTTAGATTCTACCCAGACACCAGAATGCTTTAGTATTGGATATTGTCACTCTGTTTCACATAAATGAATGTTCTGTGTAACTTAAGCTCCTTCCTTCCGAACAGGCTAAAAGTCATATTATTTTAATAACTTCACAGGGGGAATCTTTTTAAAAATAAATTATGGACTTCCCTGTCTTCTTAAACATTTATAACAGGAATGAATTAATCTTTTTTTTAAATGTTTATTATTTTTATAGGAATAATAAATTCATTTTTTAAAAATAGTTTATTAGCAAATTGGTTTCCATATAACACCCAGTGCTCTTCCCCACAAGTGCCCTCCTCCATCACCACCACCTCTTTTCCCCCTCACCCTCCCCTTTTAACCCTCGGTTCATTTTCAATATTCAATAGTCTCTCAGGTTTTGCACCCCTCTCTCTCCCCAACTCTCTTTCCCTCTTCCCCTCCCCATGGTCCTCCATTAGGTTACTCCTGTTCTCCTGTTAGACCTATGAGTGCAAACATATGGTATCTGTCCTTCTCTGCCTGACTTATTTCGCTTAGCATGACACCCCTCAAGGTCCTTGCACTTGGCTACAAATGGCCATATTTCATTCTTTCTCATGTAATACTCCATTGTGTGTGTGTGTGTGTGTGTGTGTGTGTGTGTGTGTGTGTGTGTGTACACCACATCTTCTTGATCCATTCATCAGGTGATGGACATTTAGGCTCTTTCCATGATTTGGCTATTGTTGACAGTGCTGCTGTGAACATTGGGGTACATGTGCCCCTATGCATTAGCACTTCTGTATCCCTTAGGTAAATCCCTAGCAGTGCTATTGCTGGGTCATAGGAGAGTTCTATGGATAGTTTTTTGAGGAACCTCCACACTGTTTTCCAGAGTGGCTGCACCAGTTTACATTCCCACCAACAGTGTAGGAGGGTGCCTGTCTCTCCACACCCTCGCCAGCATCTATAGTCTCTTGATTTGTTTTAATGACCCTATTTTTTATATTCTTTATTTCTCTAACTCCCAGCCAACCAGAAGTGACTAATCTGTTCTCTGAATTCTTCTTATGACTCTTTATTAATGCTCAGACAGAAAGCACTGTGATTTTGAATTTTCCATTGATTCATGTGGTCATACTATGTTGAGTGAAATAAATGAGTTTAGTTGGTAGCATTTTGGTTGTTCAAAAGCCAGATTATTTTCTGTATGCAAGCCAGTTGAAAAGGAACTAGTTTAGAAAAAGTATAGTAAATACAGCAAGAGTGGGAAAAGTTTCCTTTAAATAGTAAGACATTAGTAAACCAGACTTTATTACATTGGAATAATTGAACATGTAGACCAGGGATTCTTAGCTATATATTAGCCAAACTAATATGTTTTTCTTTTTTATTCCCTGATTTTTGGACTAGAAGTTCCTCTTAAGATAACAGAGGTACAGGCTTATTGTTGTCAGTTTTTTATTGTTCTTTAAATTTGCTCTTTCTTTTCTAGCCTTCTTAGCATAAAATTGACATATAGCTTTGTAAGCTTAAGGGATCCAGTGCGATAATTTGATACACTTTAATGCTATAAAATGATTACCATAATAGGATTAGTTAACACCTCCATCACCTCACATAATTGTGTGTGTGCGTGTGTGTGTGTGTGTGTGTGTGTGTGTGTGTGTGTGAGTGTGGGCACGCACGCACGTGCCTGTGTGCACTTGGGGTGACACTTAAGGTCTGCTTTCTCAGCAAATTTCTAGCATACAATATAATATTGTTAACTACAGTCACCATGGTATACAATAGATCCCCAGAATTTACTCATCTTAGAATTGAAATGTTTGCACCTTTGACTGATGTAGATTACTGTATGATCCAGGAATCCCACTTTTGGCTGTGTATCCAAAGAAAATGAAATCAGAATCTCAACAAGATATCTGCACTCCCTGTTCACCACTGTAGCATTATGTACTTTAGTGAAGATGTGGAAACAACATGATGGTCTGTCTACAGATGAATGATTAAGAAGATATATATACCTATAATGGAATATTATTCCACTATGAAAAAGACGGAAACAATTTGGGTAGATCTTGAGAGCATTATACTGAGGAGTATTTTGTGTATGTGAGAGCTCATTCTACTTCGATTTTCTATTTGGTATTAGTAAAATTTTTTAAGTTGACTAATATACCCTTTTGTAAAGTATAACAGGCAGGAAAATAAGCTTCCATATATTATGTTGTCAAAAACTAGAGGCCTTTAATCAGTGACTAATTCTAACCATCTTATCTAATGCTGTTTTTATTTTTTTATTTTAAAAAATTTTTATGTTTTTTTAATTTATTTTTGAGAGACAGAGAGAGACAGTATGAGCAGGGGATGGTCAGAGAGAGAGGGAGATACAGAATCCTAAGATAGACTCCAGACTCTGAGCTAGCTCTCGGCATGGAGCCTGACATGGGGCTCGAACCCACAAATTATGAAATCATGACCGGAGCTGAAGTCAGAGGCTTAACCAACTGAGCCACCCAGGCGTCCTTCTAATGCTGTTTTTAAAGCAGAAATGAGGAGTGTCTGAGTGGCTCATTCGGTTAAGCATCTGACTCTTAATCTCAGCCCGGGTCATGATCTCACAGTTCATGAGATTGAGCCCCATATTAGGCTCTGCACTGACAGCACAGAGCCTGCTTGGGATTTTCTCTCTCTCCCTCTCTCTGTGCCCCTCCCCTGCTCATACTCACTCTCTCTTTCTCTCTCTCTCAAAATAAATAAATAAAATTTAAAAAATAAAGCAGAAATGAATGTTTTAGTGTTTTAGATTGGGCTATTCCCAAGTTGAATAAGGGAAAGTAAAGGTAGAAACTGAAAGGGAGAGAAGTTATATTTAATTCTCCGGGAACCAATTAAGCAGTCTACTCAGCTTCCTTAGATGTCAGTTAGAAAATGAGGTTTGCAAGGGTCAAAAGTCTATGAGTCATGGAATAATTGTAAATTGAAGTGAAATTCAGTAAGCTCAATAGCAGCATTTTAGAATTTTAAAAGATCTTTTCAATATTTAAAATATTTTCATGCATCAACACTCCCTCACCTCTGTTCTTAGCCAATGAGAGATCTTGTCATCAGATACCATTTCACATAGAAGTTTCAATAATACTGTTTTAAGTCCATAACTCTTCTTCCCAAACTTTAAAAACACAGCAAAAATCAAAAACACAATAAGCAAGTGTTAGGTTGTGGAGAAAAAGGAGCTCTCTTGCACTGTTGGTGGGAATGCAAACTGGTGCAGCCACAGTGGAAAACAGTATGGAGGTTCCTCCAAAGGTTAAAAATAGAACTACTCTGGCTAAAATGAACAAATCAAGAGACTATAGATGCTGGCGAGGGTGTGGAGAGACGAGCACCCTCCTATACTGTTGGTGGGAATGTAAACTGGTGCAGCCGCTCTGGAAAACGGTGTGGAGGTTCCTCAAAAAACTACCCATAGAACTCCCTTATGACCCAGCAATAGCACTGCTAGGGATTTACCCAAGAGATACAGAAATGCTGATGCATAGGAGCACATGTACCCCAATGTTCATAGCAGCAATGTCAGCAATAGCCAAAACATGGAAAAAGCCTAAATGTCCATCACCTGATGAGTGGATCAAGAAGATGTGATTTATATACACAATGGAGTACTACATGGCAATGAGAAAGAATGAAATATGTTCATTTGTAGGAAAGTGGATGAACCTTGAGGGTGTCATGCTAAGCAAAATAAGTCAGGCAAAGAAGGACAGAAACCATATGTTTGCACTCATAGGTCTAACAGGAGAATAGGAGAAACCTAATGGAGGACCAGGGGGAGGGGAAGAGGGAAAGAGAGTTGGGGAGAGAGAGGGACGCAACACTTGAGAGACTATTGAATACTGAAAATGAACTGAGAGTTGAAGGGGGAGGGGGAGGGGGGAAAAGAGGTGGTGGTGATGGTGGAGGGCACTTATGGGGAAGAGCACGGGATGTTGTATGGAAACCAATTTGACAATAAACTATTAAAAAAATAAATAGAACTACTCTGTGATCCAGTAATCGAGCTACTGGGTATTTACCCAAAAAATACGAAAGCACTAATTCAGAAGGATATATACACCTCTGAATTTATAGCAGCATTATTTACAATAGCCAAACTATGGAACTGGCCCAAGTGTCCATCACTGGATGAATGGATGAAAAAGATGAATATATGTAGGTATGTATATATGTGTGTGTGTGTGTATATGTGCATATATATGTATCATGCAAACACACACTAGAATATTTAGCCATAAAAAAGAAATGAAATCTTGCCATTTGCAGTGATGCAGATGGAGATAGAGAGTATTATGCTAAGTGAAATAAGCCAGTCAGAGAAAGACACATACCATATGATATCACTCATATGTGGAACTTAAGAAATAAAACAAAAAAAAAAGGCAAACCAGAAAAATGACTCTTAACTGTAGAGAACAAACTATGGTAACCAGAGGGGATGGGTAGGGAGAAGGGTTAAACAGATGATGGGGATTAAGGAAGGGAAGTGTGATGAGCACCGGGTGATGTATGGAATTGTACACCAGAAACTAATACTGTATCTTAACTATATTGGAGTTATAAGTTTTAAAAAGACCTTAAGAAAACATAGTAAAGAAAATCATTTTTTTCTTTTGATGATATATAAAATAGGTTTTAATTTTGTTTCCATCATAAAATCTCCCTCTTCCTGTCTGAGGAAGATACTGCTGGCATCCATGTCACCGCTCATCTTCAGCTGCATCAAGTGAGAGCAATTTGAACTTCCGTATTTGAGAAGGTTGGCAATTATCCACATAGATATTCCTCTTCCCCACATTGGAACCCTTTTTATTAAAAAGGCTAAACAGAAAAGAAATTGGAAGTACTAGGGCTTAGGTGTCAGACAATGAGGAGGAGCACGAGGATTTTATATACACAGGGAGCAGATGGGACAGATCAAATAAAAGTTAAAAGAAGGAATGAAGAAAAACTTTTCCAGGACAGTTTTTTAAGTGGTGAAACTATTTTTTCTACTCACCCCCTCTAACTTTCACATTTCTCTCCTATTTTTCTGTTCCCTGTTGATGGAACTAAATATGCTGTATGAATGCTGTGTACCAGTACACATGAACTTCACACACTTCTATCGGGCACTAAGGTTAAAGAGCTTATTGATAGAGGATCTAATAAAGGCCCGTTTAACATGACTTGGGGGGACGCCTGGGTGGCTCAGTTAACATGACTGTGGGGTTGACAGTCTGTAAGTATTATGGATAATTAAATGTTGAACCTAACCCCAAATGTGAAAAGGAAGAGGCAGAAAAACTGAAATGGAACCAAGGTCATAGCAGCAAGGCTTGCTCCAAGCTCCAACACATTCTCTTGGTTAGCGTAGCTGTGCGTGGCTGGATCGCACTCTGTCCGCTGCAGGATGAGCAGAGGAACTGTTTTAGCAATTAAGTGATTTTAAAACCTAAGCTAGGGGCGCCTGGGTGGCTCAGTCAGTTAAGCAGCCGGCTTCTGCTCAGGTCATGATCTCACGGTTCATGGGTTCGAGCCCCGCGTTGGGCTCTGTGCCGACAGCTAGCTCAGAGCCTGGAGCCTGTTTCAGATTCTGTATCTCCCTCTGTCTCTGACCTCCCCTGCCCGTGTGCTCTCTCTCTGTCTCTCAAAAATAAAAAACAAAAAATACAAAAAAAAAAAAAACCCTAATCTAAATCTGGAATGGAGGTAGGAATATGGAGAGGGAGCACAAAACGTCTTTTTTCTCAGTCCATGTTGAAGTAGTAGTTAACTGCCTTCCACTTAATATTGGGAAGGAACGGAATATAATCTAAATCACTGGTTGTTGAAAGTTGTGCTAAGAAGAACCATTTTGATCAGCACTGATAAGCCCTTTTCCCCATTTGTCCTTCCAGAGGATATTGGAAACCTTGCTTCTCGCTTAATGATATAAGTAATTGGAGAGAAATGGTTGAGCAGGCAAATACGAACAATAAAAAATACCTGATCAGAGACTAAAATGGCCAACGTCCTTCGCAAGCCATTCTAGTAACTAAAAAGACTTTTAATCTCCGGTAATTAGCACATCTCCTTGCCTTTCTGTACCTTAATTTCCTGGCACTAATGACATGTGCAGAAACATTAATAAACACCTCACTGCATTTTTAATGATGCATACACACATCATTCAAAAGTTGTGTTGTTAAGCCATTAGCAGATTTATCTGCTCTTTTCTTATAATTTCATCTCCAAATACGTGGGCAAATTTTTCAGGGTAAAAGGTTTGGAATTGATGTTTTCTTCTACCATGACAATAACTTGGAACCATATTCTTCTTGACAAGAAAATCAAACAAAATAAAGCCAAATCTCTTGAGTTTACTGGGGCTTTAGTGATGCCTGATCAGAGTTGGTGTACACACACACACACACACACACACACACACACACACACACACACACACGACTATTACTCAGCCATAAAAAATGAAATCTTGCCATTTGCAACCACATGTGTGGAGCTAGAGACTATTACGTTACGTGAAATAAGTCAGAGAAAGACAAATACTATATGATATCACTCGTATATGGAATTTAAGAAACAAAACGAGCAAAGAGAGGGAGGCAAACCAAGAAACAGACTGATGGTTAGAAAACAAACTAATGGTTACCAGAAGGGAGAGGGGCTAGAGGGATGGGCTAAACAGGTGAGGGAGGTTAAGGAATGCACTTGTGCTGAGCACTGAGGACCGTATGGAGTTGTTGAATCACCATATTGTACACTTGAAACTAATATTATACTGTATGTTAACTAACTGGAATTTAAATAAAAACTTCAATGAAAAAAAGCATGAATGAAAATGGGAGCTTCGAAGATGAGAGAAAAATCACTAATTTTAAAGTGATGGCACAGGGAGATTAATCAAAGCTTGCCACAGAACCTGGAAATTCAGATGCATCTCTTAGGATAGAGCTGCAAAGGAGGACTGACAGAGAAATCCCTAAGACGGTGCTGGCAGATAGATACGTTATCTGTGATAATTCATGTTCCATTTCTGCACTGTCCAATATGGTAGCCGTTAGTCACATGTGGTTATTGAACCCTTGAACTGTGGCTACTGTGACTGATGAACTGAATTTTCAATTTTATTTTAAAATATTTCTTTTAATGTTTTTATTTATTTTTGATACAGAGAGAGAGCATGAGACAGGGAGGGGCAGAGAGAGAAGGAGACACAGAACCGGAAGCAGGCTCCAGGCTCTGAGCTGTCAGCACAAAGCTTGACACGGGGCTCGAACCCACGAACATGAGATCTGACCTGAGCCGAAGTCGGAGGCTTAACCGACTGAGCCACCCAGGCGCCCCTCAATTTTATTTTAATTAATTTAAATTTAGATAGCTACATGTGACTCATGGTTACTCCTTTGGACAGCAGAGCTCTAGAAGACCGCATCTGGTTGTGGGCCTGGAGGTACCTACCACTCAGCAGAGGTGGCAGTTGAGGAGAAAGAGCTGGATGCAGAGCACGGGAAAACAAGCTCGGGCTGGCAACCCTAGGCACCTGCGTCTGTCTCTCTCTACCACAGCCGTCAGGGCATAGCGGCTTCTGTGTCGCTTATGCTTCCAAAATCTCGCTTGAAATTCTCATTTGTTTAACGCCAACTTTGAACCATTCAAGGGATGGGTATTTTGGAAAACATAATTCCAGTTTAGCTAGATCGACAAGCTAAAACTTTTCTCAGCTAATGGTGTATTCTGGAAATCTTATCATACCATACATAAAGAATTCCTCATTCTTTTTCACATTGTATTGCACATACACACTGCGTTGTATGAATGTATATCACTGTTTCCTTAACTGCTTATTTTAGAACTTATTGATGGACTTTGATGTAGTTTTCACCTTTTGTTATAGTATATATTGTAGCATTGAATAATCTTGAATATGTGTCTCTTAGGAAGTCTCTGAGTGTATATGTAAGAAAAATACCTGAAAGTGGAAGACTGTATCAAAGAATATGTGGGATCAAAAACAGATTTCAGAGAAGAAAAAGAAATATTAAAAGTAATGAAAGACAATCAAAAGAAATATTTTTATAACCTTGAAGAAAGAGAAATATTTTATAACCTTGAAGAGAAAGAACTTTCTAACTATAACATAAAACCCAGAAGCCATAAAAAAAGACTGATACAAAAAATAAATTTTCTACACAGCAGAGCCCATAATACAAATATTAATTTTTAAACTAACAGGTTTTCAATGAATGATATTCTCATAGAGACTTACTTTTTTGTAAACCAATTTCCAAGCCTGATTTCCAATTTTATGGATTTTCAGAATAATCATAACCTGAAATGATTATCTCTACATGTTTGATCATTAACATGTCCATGCTCCATTAGGAAAAGGAAGAGAAGAGATTCTGTTTAGTTTTGCATACTTGCTTTTCCTTGTTTCTTCCTCCTCTCCCTCCCTCCCTCCCTTCCTTGAACTCCTAAGCAAATACATTACTGTTCTAGACTCTGGGTCTGGAGTTCTCTCTTGTCCAGTAAGAGAGCAGACACAATTAAAATGCTAGAGAGGCTAATGTCTGAGAGGAGACAAGAGCCCCGAGTAGGGGTCCTTGCTCCGTTTTTATTAGGATCAGAAGGCTTACATGTGTGATGGACACACAGAAAGCGACAATGAAACTGTGAACATTAGCTCATGTGTGAGAGAAAGGGGGTTCTGAAGATATGCAGTGTAAGGGGTTTGGGTCAATACAAAACAAAATCCTGGCAGATGGTTGCTTACAGCAGGCACTATCCAAGTCTGTTTATCTTAGCTTACCTAGGGGATTAGGCAGACCGAGCTTGCTACCTCAGGGTCAACAGGGCACCTTTCTTTTGCTAATTAGCTCCAGGCAACTTCACCCAGCTGTGGTCTCTAGCCTATTTACCTGTTTACCTATTCTGGTCCTTCCCTCCTGTGAAAGCAGCTTTCTGCTGTTGAACTAAATTGGGGGGAGGGGGTGCCGCTTCCACAGCCCTGATTACCTAGCCTTGACGACCTAATCTTGGATGCTTTCATCTTGTGGCTTCCTGTTC
Organism: Suricata suricatta; assembly: GCF_006229205.1. Taxonomy (NCBI): domain Eukaryota; kingdom Metazoa; phylum Chordata; class Mammalia; order Carnivora; family Herpestidae; genus Suricata; species Suricata suricatta. Next base: position 134,519,953 of record NC_043701.1, read on the forward strand.
CTCTATGCCTTTATGCCTTTGTTCTGTACTGGGGGGTGCTCCCACCCTGTGTACCTCATGTTGGATGCTTTCATCCTAAGCCTTGTTAACCCATTGGTGCAAGTTCAGGGAATTCCTAAACTTTTCCCCCACACAGTACCTAAAGTATTGACAATTAAAATGGGAAAAGAGCATAAAATAGGAAAGCCAGTGGACTCCCAGTCAGATCTTTGTCCACTCTCTACTAGTTCTGCAATTTCATGAATATTATTAGACCTCATTAAGGAGAACAACCACCTCACATTTTATTTTTTATTCCTCTGTATTGCCTAGATCAGATCTAGATCAGATACAAATACATTTGTGAATCTTATCTCTCGGATTCACGTTCCTCATTTATAAATTTTGGGCACCAAGTTTACTCCTGTTACTGTGAGAATAACATGAGATATAATATATGTGAAAAGATGTCATTAACCATAGGTAACGGATCACTACTTAAGGAATTGTCTTTTGAAAGGGGACCACGCTTTCAGGAGGATATTACTGTACAGTAGTATAAGATTTAATATGTAGAGGCAGAGACAAGAGGAAAGAGAGAGACCAAGTTATGGAGCCAAGAAAGCCTTTATTAGGGTCTGCGGCCCTCAGGCGAGGTTCCTTGACTAGAGTAGGGGTTGAGTCAGGGAGGTCGCACCCGGTTTGGAAGGGGCGAGGTATTTTATGGGTGAAAGAGTTCCGGGTTTGGTCTTGGGAGGGCAGATTACCACATAAGGGCATTTTAGGGCCATGGCGGGATGGGATAGGCTGCCTCCTTTGTCGGGGTGATGGGAAGCTGGAGCTTCATGATTGGCTGTTTTCAAACAGCACAGGACATTCCAGGTCTGCGGGTGGGGTGGGGGTTGTCGGTGCATGGAGTTCTTCTCCCACGCATGGCAAAATGGCCACTCGATGGCCATCTTAAGGTAACTCTTACAGGAAGAAACATTATAACTCACTTCCAGTCATGGATCAGGAGACATGGACCCTACCACTTTACTGTGATATTCCTAACAAACTACTGCCTTCTAGAATGCAGCTTTCATGCTCACTTCAGCAGCACATATACTGGAATGCAGCTTTCTCTTCTGGTAAATTTGGAAAGTATAAAGCCATATGCAAACGTGAGCTACAGCTTCAATGCAAAGAAAACCCTGTTGACATAGATGACTTCTAGAACTCGAGTCCCTCTTGCTTTTGTCTGTTCCCATTAATTCAGCATGCATTTACTGAAGTCACAAGATACTGTGCTAGGTGCTGTATCCCATTTTACTGTATCAGCTCTTCTGTAATCCAGTTTACTGTCCTTATTTGAATTTTTCATTGATTGAATTTTTTGATAACTACTAAAGGACATCCTTGAGAAAAGTTTAAATACAAAGCTAGTTCTGACTGTGGCTTATTTTGCATTAGAAGAGGATTGACCTTATGCTGTACCCAACAAAATGTCACTTTTAAGGCTAATGATATTTTTTAATAGTTTAATTTTTGTTTTGTTTATTTATTTACATTGGGAGAGATGTACATGCACATGTACATGCAGGGAAGGGCCAGAGAGAGAGAGAGATGGAGAGAGAGAATCCCAAGCAGGGACTTGATCTCACAAACTGTGAGACCATGACCTAAGCTGAAATTAAGAGTCAGATGCTTAACTGACTGAGCCACCCAGGCACCCCAAGGCTAATAAGATTTTAAAACAAAATTTTTTATTTCTTGCTTTTTTTTAATTCTTTGACAGCTAAGATAGCTGATTTTGTGTTATATTCTCAAAACATAATTTTTAGATTTCTGAAAACATATGCTATTCATAGACAAGAATATTGAATTAAATTCAAAAGAATTTAATCTTTTAGTCTTTCAGTCATTCTCTTAACTTCATGTCCTCTAAAATATGATATTGAAATCCAAACTGCTATTCTGTGTCTTTTCCCAACAGGAATAAATAAAAGTTGATATGAAAGGAAGGCATATGGAGGCTAATCTTTTTTTTTTGTTTTTTATTTATTTTTGAGAGACAGCATGAGCAGGGGTGGGGGTCAGAGAGAGAGGGAGACACAGAATCTGAAACAGGCTCCAGGCTCTGAGCTAACTGTCAGCACAGAGCCTGACACGAGGCTTAAACCCACGAACCGTGAGATCACAACCTGAGCCGAAGCCGGCAGTTCAACCGACTGAGTCACTCAGGCGCCCCGGAGGCTAATCTTTTTACGATAACTGTATTTTTATTTATACATTTGTATTCTCGAATTTGAAATACTGTGTATTTTTTCCTGAGGTATTAAAACAGGAAGAAAATCACCAATTGAAATGGCAAAACCACAGATAAATTCTAGATAAGCATTTTAATGAGCATAATAATCAGATTGATTCTGAACCTCTACTAGTTTTTAATATACTGCCTTAAATTTTTTTATCTAATGAAGATAATTATTATTTGTAGCCCTATCTGTAGCATTTTGATTTCCAAGAATATAATGGTAGATGTTGGCTTCAAAATTTTCAAGTTGCCCAAATACGAACTTACTTTCTAGGATTTGCAGATGCCTCTTTTTAAAAAAGGAACTTTTGGGGTCCCTGGGTAATTCAGTCAGTTAAGCATTCGACTTCGGCTCAGGTCATGATCTCACAGTTCGTGGGTTCAAGCCCCACGTTGGACTCTGTGCTCACAGCTCAGAGCCTGGAGCCTGCTTCAGATTCTGTGTTTCCCTTTCTCTCTGCCCCTCCCCCGCTTACACTCTGTCTGTCTGTCTGTCTCTCTCTCTCTCCTAAAAATAAATAAACCTTAAAAAAATTTTTTTAAAGGAACTATCACTTTCCTTCAGTTGAACACTGAAGGAAACCGATGGTGATTTCTCTGTATCGGATGACTGTCTTGTTATTATCATTGTCAGATAGCCCCAGGAAGAGCGACTCTCCCGCGAAGGCACGCCTTTTAAAAAATGTAACCCTTCTTTTTCAGACCTCTTAAGCCACGAAAACGCAGCAACACTGAACGATGTAAAGACACTCGTCCAGCAGCTGTACACCACCCTGTGCATCGAGCAGCACCAGTTAAACAAGGAAAGGGAGCTCATTGAAAGATTAGAGGATCTCAAAGAGCAGCTGGCTCCCCTGGAAAAGGTGCCGATTCAAATCTCAGAACTTCCTCTTCGCCAGTAATGTTTCAAGAGTGTATACGTTTGCTTTTTCCCCATCCATCTTTTTTGGTAATTGAGCTGTGTCGATCAAACTACTCCCTTAGCATTGGGGACTGAACCATAAAACAGTTCCGGTCAAAGCTAAGAAAAGGAATTAGAGTACGTAGAACTTTGAAGTCTAAATTTCTGCCCTTAAGCAGATTTACCTCCTTTGCAACAAAAATTGAAATAACTGCTGATTGGGAAAAGTTCTGAGTGTGATGGGTAACGATTTTAGCCAAGTTAAGAATTAATATTATATGGATTATTATGGAGCTGTTAAAATGATTATATAGACCTAATATGCAATAGAAGAATATTCAATGATAATTTATCATTATTTTTAATGATGATGCAAACACTTTCATTTTAAGAAATTAGACTATCAGAGATTAAGAAAGGCAACAAATAAATTTGTGCTTTTTCTGACTTCTTTAAAAATAACCAGTATCTTAAGATTATCCTCAGTAAATTTAAGACCATTAGGAATGTGATCAATTAAACTTGAACTGTTGTAAAGAAGGAAGAGTTTTAAATTTGGTCTTTTCAAAATGGAAAGTGTTTTTTAATGTATCAGCTGTAACAAAATAATTATCCTTGATTGGATGTTTAGTAGGTGCCGGAAATTGTGCTAAGTATTTTACCTGTACTGCTATTTAGTCCTCAGAACAACACTATGATGACACTGACAATGATTTGCATATTAGGGCCTGAATGCAGCCACTCTAAATCCAGAATTCACACTGTGACTCACTGCCCTCTTGCACGCCCCTTGCGTAAGGAATGAAACAGATTCAATCTTGTATACCGCAGTAAGAGAACACTGGCCTGTTTTCATGTCCCTCCTGCAAAGAAGATAATCATGTAGTTGGATGAAGAGTTGTAGACACTTACTTATTTGCTCCCATAGTTTCACCATATTTTCATTGACTTCTAGGGTGAAACACAAAGTACAGGTGGCCTAAGAAAAGTGTTACTCCTATAAAATATTTTATCCAGTAAAAACTATAAATACTATTTAGGAAGACAAACTACATTTGTTAGAATTGAGACTAACATGTCTTGATTGTGAGCCCTATTTCTTTAATGAATGTAGAAGAGTTTAAATTTAAAATTGGTTCTATGTCAAAGTGCCTTGCGGCTGACTGATCATGTGTGCCCCTAGGTACGAATCGAGATTAGCAGAAAAGCTGAGAAGAGGACCACTTTGGTGCTATGGGGTGGACTTGCCTACATGGCCACACAGTTTGGCATTTTGGCCCGGCTTACCTGGTGGGAATATTCCTGGGACATCATGGAGCCAGTCACCTACTTTATCACCTATGGAAGTGCCATGGCAATGTATGCATATTTTGTAATGACACGTCAGGTAAGAAGTCCTCTTCGAGTAACTTTTTTTTTTAATGTTTTTTATTAATTTTTGATACAGGAGAGACAGAGCATGAGAGGGGGAGGGCCAGGGAGAGAAGGAGACACAGAACTGGAAGCAGGCTCCAGGCTCTGAGCTAGCCGTCAGCACAGAGCCTGACGCGGGGCTCGAACCCACGAACGTGAGATCTGACCTGAGCCGAAGCCGGAGGCTTAACCGACTGAGCCACCCAGGCGCCCTGAGTAACTTTTTATGAGATGCTAATGAAGTTTTGGTTGTCAAATTCGTTTTCTCTTCTCTCTTGTTCCTGTGTTCTTTTTTTATTTTTTAACATTTATTTCTTTTTGAGAGAAAGAGGCAGAGCGTGAGTGGGAGAGGGGCAGACAGAGAAGGAGACACAGAATTGGAAGCAGGCTCCAGGCTCTGCATTGTCAGCACAGAGTCCAATGTGGGGCTTGAAGCTTAACCAACGAAGCCACCCAGGCGCCCTGTCGTGTTCTCATTTCCTTCTAAGGCCAGTGCCCTTTAAGTGCCAATTTATCCTACACACACACATACACACATATACAAGTATGTGCACATGCATGTCAATTGTGTACTAGGCACTGTTTTAGATGCTAAAGATAGGGAGGTATATATAAGACATGACTCCTGACCTCATGAACCTAACATATTATAAAGAGAGCTGTATGAACATTAAAAAATATTTTACAATAAGTTATAGGAAAAGAGAGGAAAGGAGAAGAATGATCAGTTGCCTGATAATTTGTTCAGCTAAGTTGGCTTGGATTTTTATTTACTATGTGATTTAACAAACAGTTGGATAGGATAGTCTCAATCTTTTTGTTTTTATTTAATTCTTGGAATAGAAAATTGGTGATAACTAATCAGAGAGTTAAACTAAATTCTGAGGTACTTCTGAGTTTATTGACTGTATAGGTGGCTTCTTTATTAATCTTTTTACTTCAGGGAGGAGAGGTGACAATTAGATATCTACTCACTTTATACTCCTGGCCTATTCTTTATCAGCCATTTATTAAATATCAGTATCTGGAACTAATATTTTTTGCCAGCTTGAAAAATCCCCGTGTCACTCTAGAAGGTATGAAGGATCTGTTATCACTTACTGCTATTTATGTGATACCAACACAGATCTAACCTCTCTTGATAAAAAGACATTTGAAATAATTGAGACAGGAGAAACTCTTATTTTCTTAGGCATCAGAAAAAAGCTAAAAACTGTTTCTCTTACATATTTTTAATTTTTTTAATGTTTTATTTATTTTTGAGAGAGGGAGACAGCGTGAGCAGCAGAGGGTCAGAGAGAGAGGGAGACACAGAATCTGAAGCAGGCTCCAGGCTCTGAGCTAGCTGTCAGCACAGAGCCTGATGTGGGACTCGAACCCACAAACCGTGAGATCATGACCTGAGCCAAAGCCGGATGCTTAACTGACTGAGCCACCCAGGCACCTCCTCTTATATTTTTTATATGGCTGCTATTGAACATAGGCATTTTGTTTCTGTTGTTAGACCACTGGTCCCAGGCCTATTTATGTGTGAGAGAATGAAAGTCCAACCTTTCTGGTAGAAAAGAGAGACCATAAACTGTTCACATCCTGCCATTGTTTGCCCAGAGTATCCAGTACCTAGTCCCACATCTGGCTCATACTCATTACTCTGTGTGAAGAGAACCAAACAGCCTGATCAGTGTGTCTAATCATGGCTCTGGACATGGCTTGCTGTCTGTCTTTGTTTCTTTACATCTCCCTCTCTCCTCTTCCCTGTTCCTGTTCCTTATATACACACCCTTTAATGGTTGTTGCTTTTTAGCTATTGATTGAAGTCCAAACTCCTTAGCCTTATATTCATAACTATCTGTCTTCTTCAAAGGCCTGTGAGTTTGCACAGTGTACCTACTGTGTATTCTGAACAAATTATAGTCTTTATTCCCGCAAATGCCCTGAATTTTCTGCCACTTCATTCCTTACTTGCCATCATTCTATCAACTGGGAAAGTTCTCCCTGTTGATCTCTACCTTTCCTATTTCAAGGTTTCTTAAATGCTTATATTTCATGAACCTTTGACCAGTTCCCAATAGCCAACTTTGAACTCTCCTTCTGAATACTTATAGCATATTGTGCCTCTCATTTCACTCATCCTTTGCTATCTTTTTATTATTTTTTTAATGTTTATTTTTGAGAGAGAGAAAAAGAAAGAGTGCAAGTAGGGGAAGGGCAGAGAGAGAGGGAGACACAGAATCCAAGACAGGCTCTAGGCTCTGAGCCATCAGCACAGAGCCCTAAGTAGGGCTCAAACTCATGAATCATGAGATCATGACATGAGCCAAAGTCAGACGCTTAACTGACTAAGCCACCCAGGCACCCCTTTTGCTATCCTGTACTATAGTTATTCATGTATAATGTCTTCACCACACTGCTAGACTACAGTATCCTACTAGGTGAAGCATTCAGGTTTTTTTTTCAGTTTTTATTTCCCTTTAGCTACTATTAATCTATTACCTGTCATCATCAGTAATTCAGTATTTACTTCTGCTTCTTCTATGGCATATGAGGCAATCAGGCCAATCCACCCATTAGGAAATTAGAATAGTTAGACCAAACATAAAACACATCCAACTATAGAGAGCTTATAAGATAACAAAAATTGCCATGCAAGAAACTGAAGAAGAGGTAGTCCAGGGAGGTGAGTCTGGTGTTAGGTGGGCTTCTTCCTTTGGAGATTTATGCTGACTAAAGAGGGTAAGGCTGAGAGGCCAAGAAGCCAAGCCATACTAGATAATCTAGAAGGATTAGAGATTAGAAACCATAGAGATTGCTTTGGTTTAGAACCTCTAATAGCCACCATAAGGATGAACCTTTTGTAAGTTCTCTCGGAACTATAGTCCAACTTCAGTCATCTCAATCTCATAAATTACACTAAGGTGCCCCTAGAATAGTGGCAGTCCCAAAGTTCTGGTGCTCATACATTCCAGGCAGAACCAAACATAAATCATCTCTGGAAGCAGAAGGCAAGAAAAAGCTATGAGAGATATAAAGATGGAAAGAAATAAAATCGACATTATTCAAAGATTTTGTACATAAAAAAAATAGAAAAACATGTACATGTAATTGATTAAATTCCTTAAGTCAGTTTAATAAGGTTTCTGGATACAAGTTTAATATACATAAGTCTACAGCATATTTATATGCCAATAACAATTATGAAACTTTAAAAAATGTAACTTAAAATGACTTTTAAAAATATCTAGAAGTACAACATCATAAGGGCTGTATATAAAAGACCCACACTAATATCTTCCTCAGTGGAGAAAAACTGAGAGCTTTTCCTCTATAGTCAGGGACACGACAGGGGTGCCCACTCTCACCACTGTTATTTAACATAGTGCTGGAAGTCCTAGCCTCAGAAATTAGACAACAAAAAGAACTAAAAAGCATCCAAATTGGCATGAAAGAAGTCAGACTTTCACTGTTTGCAGATGACATGATACTCTGTAGAAAATAGAAAATCTGAAAGACTCTGCCAAAAACGTGATATAATTGATACATGAATTCAGTAAAATCACAGGATACAAAATCATTGTACGGAAATCTGTTCCATTTCTATACACCAGTAATGAAGCAGTAGAAAGAGAAATCCAGGGCCCAATCCCATTTACAATTATACCAAAAACCATAAGATACCTAGGAATAAACCTAGGTGAAAGATCTGTACTCTGAAAACTACAGAATTCTTACAAAAGAAACTGAAGAGGACACAAAGAAATGGTAAAACATTCCACACTCATGGATTAGAAGAACAATTATTAAATGTCTATACTACCCAGAGCAGTCTACACATTTAACGCCATCCCTTTCAAAATAACGCCAGCATTTTTTTTTACAGAGCTAGAACAAACAATCCTAAAATTAATATGGAACCACAAAAGACCCCAAATAGCCAAAGCAATCTTGTAAAAGAAAAGAAAAACTGGAGGCATTACTATTCAGGACTTCAAGTTATATTGCCAAGCTGTAGTGCTCAAGACAGTATAGTACTGGCACAAAACCAGGCACATAACAATTATGATCAATGGGACAAAATAGATAGCCCCCCAATGGACCCACAACTCTATGGTCAACGAATCTTCAGCAAAGCAAGAAGGAATATACAATAGAAAAAAGATAGTCTCTTCAACAGATGGTGTTGGGAAAACTGAACAGCAACATGCAGAAGAATAAAACTGGACCACTTTTTAAAAACGTTTTATTTATTTTTGAGAGAGACAGAGAGAGAGAGACAGAATGAGCAGGGGAGGGTCAGAGAGAGAGGGAGATCCAGAATCTGAGGACAGGCTCCAGGCTCTGAGCTAGCTGTCAGCACAGAGCCTGATGCAGGACTTGAACCCATGAACCATGAGATCATGACCTGAGCTGAAGTCGGACACTTAACCAACTGAGCCACCCAGGTGCCCCGAAACCAGACCACTTTCTTACACCATACACAAAAGTAAATTCAAAATGGATGAAACCCTAAATGGGAGACAGGAAACCATCAAAATCTTAGAGGAGGACACAGTAATGTCTTTGACATCAGCCTTGGCAACTTCTTACTAGGTATGTCTCCTGAAGCAAGGGAAACAAAAGCAAAAATAAACTATTGGGACCTCATCAAGATAAAAACTTGTGCACTGCAAAGGAGACAATCAACAAAACTAAAATACAGTCTTCAGAATGGGGGAAGATATTTCCAAATGAAAGGGTTAGTATCTAAAGCCTATAAAGAACTTATCAAATTCAACACCCAAAAAAACAAATAATCCAGTGAAGAAATAGGCAGAAAACATAATAGACACTTCAAAAGAAGACATCCAGATGACTAACAGACACATGAAAAGATGCTCAACATCACTCATCATCAGGGAAATACAAGTCAAAACTATAATGAGATATCACCTCACACCTGTGAAAATGGCTCAAATTAACAACACAGGAAACAACAGGTGTTGATGAGGATGCAGAGAAAGGGGAACCCTCTGTTGGTGAGAATGCAAACTTGTGCAGCCACTCTGGAAAACAGTATGGAGATTCCTCAAAAATGTTAAAAATAGAACTAACCTATGGTCCAGCAATTGCACTACTAGGTATTTACCCAAAGGGCACAAAAGTACTGATCTGAAGGGATACATGGACCCTAGTGTTTTTAGCAGTGTTGTCAACAATAGCCAAATTATAGAAAGAGCACAAATATCCATCAACTAATGAATGGATAAAGAAGATATGGTGTGGATATATTTGTGTATACACACACACATATACACACACACACAACAGAATATTACTTAGCCATCAAAAAGAATGAAGTCTTGCCATTTGCGATGATGTGGATGGAGCCACAGTATATTATGCTAAGCAAAATAATTCAGTTAGAGAAAGACAAATATATGATTTCACTCATATGTGGGATTTAAGAAATGAAACAGATGAATATAGGGGAAAACAGAGAGGCAAACCAAGAAACAGACTCTTAACTAGAGAGAGCAAACTGAGGTTGCTAGAGGGGAGGTGGAAGGAGGGATGGGTTAAATGGATGATGGGTATTAAAGAGGGCACTTGTGATGAACACTCAATGTTATAGGTAAGTAATAAATCCCTGAGTTCTCCTGAAACCAGTATTACATTGCATGTTAACTAACTGGAATTTAAATAAAAACTTGAAACTACAAAAAAAAGGTCAAAATTATAATAAGCTGTGCAGATTCAACATATACACAAAGCCGTGTGGTCATGCAATTGTTTCTTTAATCAGGAGAGTAACAGAAATGCGTTTGGAAGTGTGTACCGTTCTGCCTTTTATAATAACATTACTGGAAAGTAGCATTTTTTGCATTTGGGAAAATGTCTTTTCCTTCGCTTTTATGTCTGTCATTCATTAAGACTAAGGGCAAGCATTATATTAATTTCCTGTAAGTATGCCCACTGGAAAACATACACACACATATATATATGGATATTTGTGTGTATACATATGTGTGTGTGTAAATCATGCAAAACATGTGCAATACCTCTATACAGAAAAACATAAAATTAAAGGAAACTTAATAAGTGAAATAAGCATGTTCATGGACTAGAAAAGTAAATATTAAAAATGTCAGTTGTATCCAAATTGATTGATGTGATCCAGTGCAATCCAGTAAAAATCCCAACAGTTTTGGGGATAGGGGAAGAGATTTGAATAAGCTGTTTCTAGAATTTCTATAAAAATGTAAAAGAGTAAGAAAAATCAGTAAGTTCTTGAAGAGAAACTAGGTAAGAGGACTTGCCATCCTAGATATGGAAGACTAAAGCTTTATTTATCATACTGCAATAATTCAGACAGTGGCACAAGGATAAGCAAATAGTCCAATGGAATGGATGAAAGAATGTAAAAAGAGACCTTGTATAAATGAACTTTTGACTTTCAAAAGAGCACTGCAAAGAAAGGAGAGTCTTCTTTCTATAAATATCCATATTTTAAAAATGAAATGACTTTATACATCTTTAATTAACAAAAATTAATTCTAGATGGATTATCAATCCAAATATGAAAGGTAACACAATAAAGCTTCTGGAAGATAATATAGGAGAACATGTTAATTACAGTGGAGTAGGGAATGGCTTCTTACCCAGAAGTGCTAATCATAAAGAATAATATTGATAAATTCCACTATCTCGAAATCAAGAACTTCTGTTTATTAAAGAACACCATTAAAAGGGCAAACAGGCTGGGAGGAGATACTTGTAGTACATATATCCAATCAAGGATCCATAACCAGAATATATAAACATATCTTATTAGTCTGTAAGAAAAAAACAGACAACTCAATAGACAAAGAGGGCAAGAGATTTGAATAAGTACATCTTAAAAAGAAAAGGCAAGTGGCCAGTAAAAAGGCCTTAGCCTCATGAGTGATCAGGAAAATGCTACAGATATCCAAGAGAAATGAAAACATGTTCACACAAAAACTTGTGTGGGAATATTCATAGCAGCATTATTCATAATTGCCAAAACGTGGAAACAACCCAAATGTCTATCAGTTGATTAATGGATAAATAAAATGTGGTACTGAATGGATATTCAGTAGAATGGATTTATTACTTGGCAATAAAAAGAAGTGAAGTACTAATACATGCTACAGATGGGTGAACCATGAAAGAAGGCAGACATGAAAGGCTCAGGTTGTATGATTCCATTTATATGAAATGTCCAGAAGGCAAATCTGTAGAGGCATAGATTAGCAGTTGTCTGGAACTGCAGCTGTCAAGGGAATAGGAAGTGACTACCGAAGAGGACAGGGCATCTTGTGGGGATGATAAAGATGCTCTAAAATCGACTGCAGTGATGGTGGTGCCACTTCATGAATACGGTAAAAAGCATTGAACATTTTACTTTAAATGGATGAATTGTATGGTATATGAATAATATCTCAGTAAAGCTGTTTTTTAAAAATGAGGTAGTACTTCTACACAGACACACCAGAATGGCTAACATTTTCTTTTAACTGGCAATACCAAGCATAGGCAAGGATATGGAATGATGCCGACTCTTATATCCTGCTGGTGAGAGTATAATTTAGAATTATACTTTTAGAAACCTGTTTGGTATCACTTCCTAACTTAAACACAGGCATACCGTATGAGCTAGATCTCTACTCCGAGGTATATATCCAACAGAAGAGAGAAGCCCAGAAATGTTCTTGGCGGCATTATTCATAATAACCAAAGCTTGGAAACAACCAGAAGTCTATCAGTTGTGCAACAGATAAATAAATTGTGATGTAGTCATACAATAGAATATAACATAGCAATGGAAATTAGTAGACTACAAAAGGATGAATATCACACACATAATATTAAGTGAAAGTAGCCATACACAATATCTACTGTATGACTCCCATTTTTATTAAATTCAAAAAACAGGTAAAACTAAGCCATAGAGTTGAAAGGGATGCATCCTTAAGTAGGAAAGCTATAAAGAAAGAAAGAAAGAAAACAATTATCATAAAACGCTAGACAGTGATTAGTTTTGGGGAAAAGGAAAGGTTAATAATTGGGAAGGCACAAGAAAGCTTCCTTCATTGTTGGTAGTGTTAGATTTTATTTATCTGGTGATTAACATATTGATTTTGTGATGATTCATTGTGACGTATATTTTTGTTTTGTATACTCTTACATGTGTATTTCACAATAAAAAATGTTTAAGAAATAAATATTTAACATGGCACATATCAGTATGTATCTTTATATGTGTATACATATATTGAATCTGATCAACAGTTAGTAGATCCTTATTTTGTAAAGATAGTACTCTACAGACTAATAATTTAATTTCTCCTTTATTTTTGTAGGAATACGTTTATCCAGAAGCCAGAGACAGACAATACTTATTATTTTTCCATAAAGGAGCCAAAAAGTCACGTTTTGACCTAGAGAAATATAATCAACTCAAGGATGCAATTGCTCAGGTAAGTTTTCCAGAAATAAAATAAATTCCAGCCCCATTTTGTATGGTGCTATAGTGCTTCAGTAGGTAAATGCTGAAAAAATGAGCCAACTCTCTTCTTTCTATAAATTATTCCTCAATTGACAAAAATGACTATTTTAGCACGGATGCCTCTCTGGAAAGTTTTAGCACACAAGCAGACGAAAAGATGATGGGCCATGTCTGTCCTATTAACTCTAGCATATTGAAATTTGTAGAGCTATTTTTACTTCTTTTTGTGTTTCTTTAAATTTGTCTATTTTTTAATGTTTATTTGTTTCTGAGAGAGAGAGAGAGAGAAAGAGAGAGGGAGAAAGAACAAGCAGGGGAGGGGCAGAGAAAAAAGGAGAGAGAGAATCCCAAGCAGGGCTCAGTCTCACAAACCATGAAATCATGACCTGAGCTGAAATCAAGAGTCAGATGCTTAACTGACTGAACCCCACCCAGGCACCCCAAAAGTCATCTATTTTTACTTTTCTCCCTTTTATTTTCTTTTTTAATGTTTTATTTATGTTTGAGAGAGAGAGAGTGAGACAGCATGAGGAGAGGAGGGTCAGAGACAGAGAGAGATACAGAATCCGAAGACAGGCTCCAGGCGATGAGCTGTCAGCACAGAGCCCGATGTGGGGCTCGAACCCATGAACTGTGAGATCATGACCTGAGCCGAAGTGGGATGCTCAATCAACTGAGACATCCAGGCGTCCCAACTTTTTTCCCTTTTAAAAATCTTAGTTTCCAAATGTTTTCCACCTATCATGGGTGGTAGCAGTGGGGGAAAAATAAAATCCAGGTAAGAGAGACTACTAGAAGTGTTTGCCAGGCACAAGCTAGAATTTATTGAACTCAAAGATGCCTTTTTAATTTTTTTTTATTTAAAATTTTTTCTCAATGTTTATTTTTTGTAAGAGACAGAGCATGAGTGGGGGAGGGTCAGAGAGAGAGGGAGACAGAGAATCCAAAGCAGGCTCCAGGGTCTGAACTGTCAGCACAGAGCCTGACACGAGGCTCAAATTCACGAACCGTGAGATCATGACCTGAGCTTAACTGACCGAGCCACCCAGGAGCCCCAAAGATGCTTTAAAAAAAAAAAAGATATATTTTATTTTTCATAATAGTTACCTTTCAAATTTCTGAGTGTGCCTCCCTCTGATATCTTTGATTTTGGTAAATAAATCTTCATTCCCCTTCTCTGTAGTCTTATATGACTTTAGAGACTTTTCAAAAAATTTTAGAAGCTCTTCCATACTTTTTAGTGTTTGGTTGCCTGTCCCTTTTTGGTGATGGGTTGTGCTTTGAGTAGGCTTGGTCTGCCTTCCTGCCTTGGCCTAAGTGGACTGGCGTCTCCTGTTGCTCAGTATGGTGGTCCTCTACTGGAGGGAATGCACCAGATCATCTATGGAGCTGTTTGGTTTTTTTATTTTTTTTATGTTTTATTCATTTTTGAGAGCAAGAGAGACAGCATGAGCAGGGGAAGGGCAGAGAGAAAGGGGGAAATACAGATCTGAAACAGGCTCCAGACTCTGAGCTATTAGCACAGAGCCCAATGTGGGGCTCAAACTCACAGACTAGAGATCATGACCTGAGCCAAAGTCAGACGCTTAACTGAGCTTTAAAACTACATAAGCTTCAGCCCCACCCTGAGCCTATTAATTCAACTCCTCAGGGTTGAGTTCCTAGCATGTGTGAGTTTTGAAAGTGCTGTTATTGATAGCAAATCCTGTTGGGTTTTTTTTTTTTTTTAACTAAGTGAAAAACTTAGACAACTATTGGATGAACAACTAAGGTCTGGAGCATAATTGAAATTATAAATTTCAGTCTCCATCAATTAAAGTTCTGGATCCAGGCAAAGGTTTGTGAAAGGACTTTTCTCTTGAGAAATGCCATCAAGGTCCATCAGATGCTCCCCATGTTCTTGGGTCCCTGAGTTCTGGCCTGTTGACAGCATAGCCTTTTCTGAAGGCTCTGTTGACAGCTGAAACTGTGGGGACAGACTTCCATTCTGGTCCCCCTTTGTCCTATGCCTTCAAACTCCTTTGCCTCTGAGGCACTCTGATTTTTAAGTAATTGAGATGATTTCCGTGATTCATAGTGATGCAGAAAAGACCATTTCCTTTTCTCTGGAGACCATATTCAGTGAAATCTTCACTAGCCAGTTTTTCTCACCTTTTGTTTCTATTTTAGGCAGAAATGGACCTTAAGAGACTGAGAGACCCATTACAAGTACATCTGCCCCTTCGACAAATTGGTGAAAAAGATTGATCTGCAAAGAGCCTCTGAAGCCTGGCAGAAGAACACCTGTTTATAACTATTGCCTTTTTAATTAAAGCATCGCAGGTGGAAGCTGGGAGCCAAGTCAGGGTAGAGGGTTTTTACCTTTAATTAAAAAACAAAAACAAAAAGGATCTTAGGGAAAAAGGGAATGTTAAAATCTGAGGATCAGGCTTTGTGGAATACAAGCTCAAAGGGCTTAGTGAATATTGTCTTAATCAAGCATCTTAGTTTCTGGGTGAAAATGATGCATTATATAGTCGAGAGATTCATAAAGAGAAAAGGACGCTGGGGGTGTTCCTTTCTTGCATCTTCTTTGCACGGTCAGCAAAACAGTAACACACCAGCACCCCACTCACCTCTAATTGTTTTTTAGTTTAACTTTTCTTATTTTTGACATAGGAGTAAATAAATATACCCGAAGAGCAAATCCTCAAGATATGTGGGTGGCAAACAGAGTCTGAGCCCGTGTCATTAGCATTTATTTTAAATTGGACCCAGTCTCTGCAACGTTACCAGGAATCTCTCCTCTTTGTGCCCTCTTCCTGACCACCCACTCCTGTTGGTTACACTAATTTTATGCATATGAGAGTTGGAACCAACTTATGACTGTTTGATAATTGACATTTGGATTATACCATAATACCTTCTTAAATGTCTGTATATTCCAGTGTCTGGATCAGTATCTAGGAATCATTGGCAACACTGCATGAGGTTGTTTTGTTTCATTTTGATTTTTTTTTTTTTTTTTTACTAATTAATCTTTAACAGGAGGCAGAATTTTCCTCCTTTATTTAACTATCCTATTGATAGTCCTCTCTCCCTCCACAACTCAAATCAGGGTTGGGCGGCGGGGCGGGGGGTTCAGCTGTATTACCAAATCAGTAAGATGTAAGGTTTACAAATTGGCTAAAAATCATGGCTCTCTAGCCACTTGAGAACCAGAATAATCTCAGTGCTGTCGGTCTGCTTGTGTGACCGCATTCCAGCCCACCCAGGAGGCGTTGCCCTGTCTGGAGACTTCGTGAATCTGGAAGGACACACACCTCCCGGCTGTTTGTGGGCCCTCCCGCCGCCACCACTTCAATAGTTGTAAATCAAGTGTGTGGGTCTCAAAGGGTGCAATTTATCTTTATACAGGAATACATTTCTATGGCTTCCTTCCACCCACCCTCTTCACCCTATTTTTTCTTATCTTAAATTGAGAGAAGGAAGAAGTAATCTTATACTCTATCAAAATATTTTCTACCACATTTCCAGATGACATCTGCACTTGAAGAGTCAAAGGAATCTTGTGTCTAATATCCTGTTTTGAACTACGGTGGGGGCAGGATGGAAAGGATGGTCAGGCTTGCCGCACGGCCGATTGGCTTTTTCTTCCCCATGATTCATCCCTCCTCATTGTGGCAAGGAGTTTTCTTCCTCATTTTCTTCCTCCTTTGGGATCATTGTGTGTGAAAAGAAACACTTTAGGTGACAAACCCAGACTCCAGGTGCCTTGTAGAAGTTGAAGGCCAGCCAGGACCGCTGCCGCGCCGCCGCCGCCCCTCCCCTGGCATGACGGATGGGAAGGGCGCATGGCCCCTCCTTCCCCCTGTCGTTCAGCCCCTCCCCTCATTGATTTTTGTTAAGTTATGTGCATCATTTTTAAATCACTTAGCCTGTTTATGTGCAGGGTTTTTAAGAAGAAACAGCACAGTGCAATGTACAAATCCTTTCAGGGTGTGTGGGAAGCAAGGGAGGGAAGATGGGGGGCAAAGTCCTTTAAACAAATAGCAAAATACTGAACATGTGTAAAATCCTGTATCATTTATGAAATATGTATAAAAAGCAATGTACCTTCTGGAACAATAAATACTTATTCGATTTTTGAACTTTAGCATCTTATTCTTTAAAGCAAAACCTCATTTTCCTGTGATTCTAGGTGGAAAAGCATTTACTTCTAAAATTAATTCTCATAAAACTACTATTTTGAAATTAAATTTGGTTTCTAGGGCCCATATTTTAAAAACAGGCATTTCACTAATGCTTCCTGAATCTAAGATGGTCAGTATTTTCCTAATTTTTCCAGAGCCACCAGAGCTTGAGTGACTTCTACAGCCGTAATAAAGCCAATGGCAAGACTGAGACTAATAATAGCCTTATAGCCTGACTACCAGGGGAACTTTTCATGGTCTCAGAGCACCAGCTTGCCCAGCGTGGTCTTCTAGATTTCAGAAAGTTGCTCAAGAATGAACCAAGATTAAATATTCATTATTTTAAGAGTTTGTATCAACTTTATAATGATCACCAAACAGGAAAATATCACATGCAAGTCCATTGACGGCCCATCAAAAAGCAGATGTTAAATGTCAGTTGTCTGTATTTAGTGCAGTGTGAGATGTACTGAGAGCAGACATTTCTGAGAACAAAGTAAAATGGAAGAAGATAAGATTGAAAATGTTAAGCCCCCTGTTTGGTTTCAGCAAATAATGTCTCCACATTCCACAACATTGTTAGGCTTTAGTGAATTTTTCAGTGGAGATAGATAATAGAGACTTAAATCCATCAGTGAGGGTAGATAATGCAGTTTTGCTAAGGGATAATAGATTTTTAGAGCTGGAAAAAGTAAAAAGGGCTCTCACTGTATGATCGCTGGAGCAGAAGCCTGGTATGTTCTTGTTAAAAATGCAATTTCTCTGATCCCCAGTGAATCAGAAACTAGGCACAGAGCCAGCAATCTGTGTTTTTAATAAGCCCTTCTGGTGATTCTGATGGGAACTGTTGGTCTAGTCACACCAGTGCTTTAAAGAGAAGGAAACAGGCACAGAGAGGACATCTGTGTCCCCCAGCCCATCAGTGAATTCCTATGACCAAACAACCAGGCCGAGTGACGGAGGGTTGGTGAGTGTAGTGAATATGGTAAACGGAAAGAACAGAGCTCATGTCACATACGCTGTTGTATCTTGCTTATCGAGGGTTGTGGTGAGGACATATTAGATGCTTATGAAAACAAACAGGTCGAATTTTTAAAATCAATCTAGAGAGATTTCACAGAAAAGTGGGACTTCTTAGTTTGTAGAACTCCATTTCACCAAAACTGCTGAGAGTTGTAATTCATTTTTATCACCGCCAGTGATCTTTAGTTTGTTGCTCTCAGGAAGTACAAGCTCCTTATCTTCCAGAATGTACTACATAGTTACTTCCTCAGGATAAATGTATAGGCTAATTTTTAATGAACTCTACTGAATATAAAATGACCCACTATGTAAATTTTCATTTGCATATGTTTTATAAATGCATCATCCACTAAGCAATCCCTCCTCAAATTGTCCTCTGCTCCTGTGACTGTACTCTTGGGTTTCCTTCTTTAAATCTCTGACTACTTCTTGACCTCATTTGCAGCATCCCCTTCCTCTGCCCACTTCTTTGATGTTTGGCTTCTCCAGGGTTCCATCTTGGATCCTATTTTCTTTTTTTTTTTTTAATTTAATTAAATTAAAAAGAGGGAGACACAGAATCCGAAGCAGTTTCCATGCTCTGAGCTGTCAGCACAGAACCCAATGTGGGGCTTGAACTCACGACGAACCGCAAGATCATGACCTGAACCCAAAGTCGGACACTTAACTGACTGAGCCGCTCAGGCACCCTTAGACCCCATTTTTCATAGATGATATCACTCACTCCCCTTCCCCATTTGTAAACTGGCAGCTCTCAGATTGCTAGGCAAGCTCAGATCTCTCCTGAACAGCAGAATGGTTCATCTAGCTCCTACCTGATCTATTTCCTGCACTCCCCTAGTGCATTAAATTCCTTCAGTGTCACCAGAGTATTTTTGTTTTTAATTTCTAATAGCACATACTTTAGAAAAATAAGAAAATATGAACAAGAATTAACATTAAATATGGGAAAGGGGATACTATAAAACACACCAAGGAGCAGTCAAACCTAGAACGTGAGACATTCTATAGGTCAAATGACTGGCTTTCTTCAACAAATCTTGTAGGGGTTGAGGAAAGGCGGGGTGGGGGGGTGGAGCCTTCTAGATTAAAAGAATTTAAAAGATACAACTATATGCAATGTGTGGCTCTTGTTTGAATCCTGACTTCAAACTAGCCATGCAAATGTTGAAACAGTTGGGGAAATTTTAATACGAAATGGGTATTAGTACTAAGTTTTCATAGTAGTAATAATGACATTACAGTTATGTGGAAAAGGCCATATGTTAGGAAGGCATGTTGGTGGATAAATAAGATTGGCAAAATATTAGTAATTGCAGCTGGGTACGTTTGAGATTTTTCGTCATAAAATATTAAAATGAAAGGGCAGGTCAACCAAAAAGGAAAAAATAGGAATAAGAAAAAACAGTTCTACCATCCTGGGAATGCTTGTTTACAGAACCCAGGGGCTATCTGGTGAAAGTCCTTGACTCTGGCCATCAATCCTGGCAGCAAATCTGGGTTTATCTCACGCACACGTCCTCTGTTCCTCTGCAGCACATATGAAGCCTCAGATGGTCTCTCAGGGACAGGAAACTGCAGGGTTTTGTTTTTTTCTGTTAAGAGCACTAACTCTTAAATGCAACGAGACAGGTCCTCAGTCCCAGAGTCATCCATTGCTGTCATCAAATCTCAATAAGCTAAAAATGGTCGGATTGCCTGTGTTCTGTTATCATCAGCTAGTGATAAAGTAGCTAACTGTAAGTTTAGATCAACAGAAACCCCTGGCTAGAGCTTTCCACTCTAGAGCACTGTAGACTCTGTGCTTGTGGGAACCACTTTTACCTTTAGTCACTGTCAAAAACGAGCGACAGCATGGCACGTGGCCCCTAGTAAGCCCTGACATTTAATTGAACTGAAACCCTTAGAGGAAAGTGGCCACATTAATTTGAGTGCCACTGAGCATAGGAAAAAATTTGATAAGAGATTAAGAAATATTTACAACCTACTTCCTAAAACAAATATTACTTCCCTAGTCACTAAAAATTAGGCTATGGGACAAGAAATATAAATGGTGTAGGAACGATAGGAGCCCAAAGAATCAGGTCAAGGTAAGACTAGGGGAGAGAAACTTTGATTTCATTCTGATCCTGGTTGAATATAGTATTTAAAAACTCAATCTTTTGGGAGACCTGGCTGGCTCCGTTAATAGAGCATGCAACACATGATCTCAGCGTCATGAGTTCAAGCCCCATGTTGGGCGTGAAGCCTACTTTAAAAAAAAAAAATGGCAGGGTACCTGGCTGCTCAGTCCGTTAATCATTAGACTCTTGATTTCAGCGCAGGTCCTGTTCGCATGATTTGTGAGATTGAGCCCCACATCAGGCTCTGCACTGACAGCACAAAGCCTGCTTGGGATTCTCTTTCTCCCTCTCTCTCTGCCTCTTCCCCACCTCAAAATAAATAAATAAACATTTTTAATGGTTAAAAAAAAAAACCAACTTGTCCTCTACCCTTCTCTTTATTCTTCCCCTTCACATTATGGTCCGTTTCAGTGCTTGCCAATTCCCAGGCGTCCACACACTGTAGATCGTCAGGGAGATGGGAGACTCTGGACCTATAATTACTAAAAGTTGTCTGAGGACACATAATATGCAGGTCCCTTCATTTTCCCTCTTTGTCTAAAAGTGAAATTCTAGTAAACATCACTTCTCAGTGTTGTTAATTTAATGAGTCATTCCTAATTTGAAGCCTCTACTCTATCTTAGTGTGAGAATTAGTAAAATAAGCAACACTACACCATTTTAATTTGGGACAGAAAGGCACTATGAAAACATGAGGTGTTGCTGCTTTACTTGGTAAAAACACAACTTAAACCTCCTTTCTTTAGGAAGCTTTCAGACCAAAGACCATCATAAAGCACACTTAGGAGTTTGCTTCAAGAGACTGTTGTTCCTGATCCACACCTCTCCTTACTACTTTGTTGTGTGCCCTTATAAACTCCTTCACCATCTGACCAAGACATTTCCTAACGACCAGTGCCAACAATTTGACTTTATCCCATTCTCATCTCATAAGCAACGGTACAGTTGCAACCTCATGAAATTAATTCCTAGAAGTCACAAAACAAAATTCTGACCGGAAGGGATGTCCCTCACTCAGAGTTCCCTTCTGGATAAGATACTGGAGGCCTTGGTGCAGGGAGTTCTTGAGGGAAAACAATAGGAGGATGAGGGATTGTGAGGGGCTCTCTCTCCCACTGAAGAAAAATATCAATAACCCTGTTGACAGCATAAAGTAGTGCTTCTATCTGGGGTCAAGGCCAGAGCAATGGGCACCTTATCCCACTCATCCTTTTCCTCTGATAAAGCCCCAACCAGAACTGTAAAGTCTTTTTTCATAAGAGCCTAGTGACCTTTTTAAAAAAGTGCTTGAAAGAGAAGAGACGAAGGACAACTGGACTTGAGGGGCCTCCAGTCTGTCGTGCTGGCTGGTCTGGAAGGATGTCTCAGTTCCTGCTTCTCACCTGCGTCTTCATTGCCATCACACCTGCATCACCAATGGGTGAGTCTTGTGTCACGTCCTTGGCACAATGCACTTTTTGATGTAGGAATTCACTATTATGAACAGATAACTAAGACTAGTTTCCAATATCTTACTTACTGGTTCTAGAATAATGTAAGAAAGTGTTTCAAAGAATTTCTGTTTCATGTTCCAATTAGCCTCTTGCCTCGGTATCCAGAATTTCCATGGATTTACCATATCCAACAGCTTTCCACAAGCTAAATGTTTCTTGGAGTTCATGTAAAAAGAATTCTAACTTCTTTATATTATAGGCACTTGTATAACTCCAACTTTAAGGGGGAAAAAATGATCTTTAGAGTTGAGGATAGAGGTTTTTTTTCTTTAAAGAATTCAAGGGACTGAATGAAAGCTTTATCCCCATGAAAGGCACAGATCTGAATAAATCGAACTTCTCAGTCTGGACATCTGAAAATAAGAACTTTATGCAGAGACTGAATGAATCTTAAACTCTTTCCCTTCTCAGGCTTGGCACAAGACTGGCCAACGAGGCAAAACAAAGTTTCAGTTCCAGTTACTAACCCATTTCTCCTTTTTCCAATAGAATTTGGAAGGGAGAGTGAGGAGATTGAGATGGACAAAGCCATCCTGCTTGGCACATTTGAGTAGCTCTGTTTAGTTGACCCTGATTTATTTCTTCAGGGTAACTCAGCTCTTGCTCTAGCACCTTTAAGGGTAAACATTAAAAATAGGCTTGAGACCCCAAGGAGATGTGAAAATTAAGGTAATTTGGTATCCTGGATGAGATCCTAGAATATAGATGGGCAAAAATTAAGGAAATCTAAACTATGGACTTGAGTTAATAATAATGTATCACCTCTGGATCATTAATGGTGGAAAAGGTACTGCGCTAATGTACAAAGTTTCATAATAGGGGAAACTGGGCACGGAGTATATGGAAACTCTTTGTACTATTTGCTCAATTATTCCCTAAATCTAAAATTGTTCTTAAAAAATAGTCTCTTAGAAAAGATAGGCTTGAGCTAAGTTTAATCACCCCGTATCTGCTGCCAATAACTAAACAAGATTTGTCCCAACAAAAGTGGCCCCCACCTCTGCACAACTTCCACTTGCCTTCCTTCCCATTCTCTACTGCTTACTCTCCCCCTAGTACCTCTTACATCTTCTCTCTTCTGAGATCTTTTGTTATTTTATTTTTTTATTGCAGCTCTTCTAGAACTTTGACTCAATGCCAGAAGCGAGATAAATAAAGGGAGGCAAACCATAAGAGTCTTTTAAATACAGAGAACAAAGAGGGTTGATGGGGGTTGAGGGGTGGGGTAAATGGGCGATGGGCATTAAAGAGGGCACTTGTTGGGATGAGCACTGGCTGATGTATCTAAGTGATGATTCAAAGGGTTCTACTTCTGAAGCCAAGACTATACTGTATGTTAACTAACTTGAGAATTTAAAATGAATGAATGAATGAATAACTTTGGGGGCTGGAGAGCCAGGAAAGGGGTCTTCCCCTACAGGAGAGCAGAAATGAAAGAAAAAAGGGAGGGAAGGGGAAGAAGAGGAGATGAGAGCACAGGAAGCCCAGGGCAAGAGTGGGAACAGGGAGCACAGAGATGGAAGGAAGGACACTGGGGAGCTTCCGGACCCAGCCTGAGGAGGGGCCACGGCCCCCGACCTGGAAGGCTGGGGAAGGCAGGGTGGGGACGCTGACTGACTTTGCTCTCTGCACTTGGCCTCCATGAGGTACTTTCCCTGGAGACACACAGGCTTCAAGTGTCCCAGGTGGGGGTCCCCGAATGAGGGCCTTCAGGCAGCAATCCTGGTAAAGGCCGAGGAGCTTTCTGGCAAGGCTGGCCCCAGATTCAACTTTGCAAGGAATGGACAAGACTGTTTGAAGGTCTCCGATTTAAGGAGTGTATACGTCACCAATTTAGGATGCAGCATGCATAATACCAAATGCTAGGTTCCACACTGAAAAAATGAAAACAGGAACTCACACCAGTGTCCAGATTATTAAAGGATCATAAGAGTGGAGAGGCATGGGTATATTTAATGTTAGAAAATATTGAATGGGTAACTTAAAAATGTATTTATTATACAGAAGATAGTCAGTAAATTTCCCCTTTGTGCCACATGTCCCATTCAACAAGAGGAAGTGAACTTTTAAAAACACAAGAAATGACAGTTAAATTGAAGGGAAAATGTTATAAATCATGAAATAGTTGTTGAGGGAGGTTTAGGAATTTCTGCAAAAGTCATTAAAAGTTGAGTACCTAACCATTTCTTATAAAATTAGAGCCAAGGAGATCAACTAAATATTTCTATGAATTTATAATCACCTGCGAAATTGCCCTGGAAACCTTGTTTCTTAGGAGAGCCACATCTGGGAGAGCAGATGAGGAGATGTTTCCCTTCTGAGAGAGGAGAGTCTATATGAGGACATTTCCTGCCCTCAAGTGACATCAAATATGGTCTAAGGCGCAGCTGGGGTATCTCAGGGACATTTTAAAAGAGAGAGAGGCTCCTGCCAGGTGCAACTCTGCAAATGTGTTATTTCCAGAAAGTGCAATAGCCTACTTACTTCCTGTCCCAAACTTTCATAGTCTCTTTGGGGCCATTAGCACTAGGCTACACCCTCCTCTACATGTGACTGAACTCAGAGAGTAAATTGGAGTTTGAAAGTAGACTGGGAACATTCAAAACATTTGCTAGACAACCGAAACTTGATGATTGTGGCCCATCCACATTTAATTACTGTGCAGTATTTGTTAAAACTGAATTTCTTGCCTACAAAATGTAACGATTGGTCTTAATGTGAATTCCCTGCCTACGATGTCGGGTAAGTTGGCCTCACGTGCATTACAAAGGATAGTACTCTCTGGCTGGTATTCCTTTCTAGAGTTTCTTGGTTTTATAGATTCTTCATAAAAACAACTTGCCTACATTAATTCCATTTTCCTTAAAATTGAGGGAAGCAGTGACTATATAGGGGATATTGGTGTCTTTAGTCATTAAAATATTTTTGATAAGATGTCTGTCCATGTGGTTTATCCACTATAAAGGCATGCCGGAGGAATTTGGCCGTGGCTGATTGTTTATACACAAAGTTCATATTTTCAATAAGCTTTCAATATATGCCAACATTCACTTTGAGAATATCTTTGGTAATTACTTGTCCGTATACTGTATATTTCAAAACAACGGACTTGTGCCAGAGGCATTTTATTTTCCAGTGGAATGAGCTCTAACCTTTATTAACAAGTCAAATTTTCCAGGCGCACAAAATGTCATTCACAGCCTTGCTTACAAATGACCATCCAAATTTTTTTTAAATGTCTAAGATGAAAAGCTTACAACACTGAGATACAGCCTCTCCATTACTCCATAGCTGAACCAAAATCCCTCCCCCCAACAGTCTGCTCTTGCTCTTGTAACAGAATACGTAAATTGTTGAAAACTGATACATACTCTTCAGTCTTTTTTCTTCTCCAAAATATAGTTTTCCTCTTCTTCCCAGTTGGTAATTTTGAGGCTCCTTTCCATGTCTGGTCTCTGGACACCAGGTTTGTCCATACTTGCATATAACATAGGCTCTAGGTGAACACAATACTCAGAATACTGTTTGACTAATAGAGAGTTCAGTGAAACTATAATCCTCAACTCCCTTGATCTGAACAACTATCCTTTTCTCAAATGATTACTCTGGACAAAAAGTTTAGTCCAATGCTAACACTAAACCATAAATAGATTTTAAATAATTTTGCAACACAATTTTGCATTTATAAGACATGTTGAAGTCAACTTGAGGGATCTTAAACAGCTACTGTTTGGGATTTTAGATTATTTCTTTCTAAACCCCCAAAAAAGCCAAAATGTAAGACAGAAAAGGTGGACTCAAGCTATCACCATTGTAATCTGAAACATCAGAGGGTGCCTCTGAGGTGTCCATTTCATTCCCAGCCCTAGACCCCTGTTCTGCTTACATCAGTTTGAACGAGCCATGGAGGAACACCGACCACCAGTTTGATGAGTCTCAAGGTCCCCCTCTGTGTGACAACCATGTGGATGGGGAGTGGTACCGCTTCACAGGCATGGCAGGGGATGCCATGCCCACCTTCTGCATACCTGAAAACCACTGTGGAACCCATGCACCTGTCTGGCTCAATGGCAGCCACCCTCTAGCAGGTGATGGCATCGTGCAACGCCAGGCCTGCGCAAGCTTCAGTGGGAACTGCTGCCTCTGGAACACCACGGTGGAGGTCAAGGCTTGTCCGGGAGGCTACTATGTGTATCGTCTGACCAAGCCCAGTGTCTGCTTTCATGTCTACTGTGGTCGTGAGTACCTTTTCTGGGCTTATTTCCTCCCCTGTGAGGGCCACAGATGGCATCAGGAAAATGCTGTATGAAATTCAGTGGTGGTAGTATTTCAGAGTCTAAATAACATTGATTTAGGGCCACGGGTGACTTCCGATTGTGATTTCTGTGATCTGTTCTCAGATTTCTGAAGATTCTTTGAAGAAACAGAAAGGGAAAGGAGTTATGACTTCGATCAGTTCTATTTTATTCTTTGTTCCACTCTTAAAACATTAGAAAATGAAATGTTGATTTAGATTATCTAAATAGTGGATTTCCAATCTTTTTGAGTATGGAGGACGCTTTTTAAAGACATATATCAGACATCCATACGGTGGCACTGTGCTTAGTATCCATTGACTTTTTTTTAATGGTATGTAATGGGAAAATCCTACTTGAGATCAGTAATATTTTAAAATGAATTTTTGTGTTATTAATCCCATCCCAATCTGCATGCATTTAAAATTTGTTTAATGTTTATTTATTTTTGTGAGAGACAGAGAGAGAGAGAGACAGAGAGAAACAGAGAGAGACAGAGAGCAAACAAGGGAGGGGCAGAGAGAGAGGGAGACTGAGAATTTGAAGCAGGCTCCAGGCTCTGAGCTGTCAGCACAGGGCCAATGTGGCTTTCACAAGCTGTGAGATCATGACCTGAGCCGAAGTTGAACACTTAAAAAAAATCTGTATGCGTTTAAAAAATAGAATACAGTGGTGTGTGAGTGGCTCAGTCAGTTAAGTGTCCAACTTTGGCTCAGGTCATGATCTCATGGCTCATGGGTTCAAGCCCCAGGCCAGGCTCCATCTGACAGCTCAGAGCCTGGAACCTGCTTCGGATTGTGTGTCTCTCTCCCTTTCTGCCCATCCCCCACTTGTGTTCTGTCTCTCTTTGTCTCTCAAAAATAAATGTTAAAAAATTTTAATAAAAAATACATAGAAGAATAGGGCATAACACTTATTTAATCTGCCACTCATATTTGGTGAAGTTTTAGATTTGCCGAAACTATCACTTGTGAATCTGAGGTTGGGAACCATTGATCTAAGTGACAGATGTCCCTGGCCTCTTTCCACTGGGTTATGTAAACCCTGAACTATGAGAACTCTCAGTGTTGGCCAAGAGCTCCTACCTCATGATTGAACTCATGAGGCTTTCTCATGAATGAGAGTGTCCTTACCCCCTCATGAAAGGTTGACTTTTATCCTTCACAGATTTTTATGACATCTGTGACGAGGACTGCCACGGCAGCTGCTTGGACACCAGTGAATGCACGTGCTCCCCGGGAACCGTGCTAGGCCCCGACCGGCAGACATGCTTCGGTAAGAAACTAATTTTGAAATGGAACCAGGCCATTCACATCCAAAGGGCAAATCAAAAACTTCCTGTCATTTTTCTAGTGTGTTTCTCTAAACACTTAGAATCGTATTTGTCTTTTTAGTTTGTGAATAAAGCCTCAAACCAAATTTCTGCCTTGTGGAGGAATAGTCTAGACTCACACTGTCCAATACAGCAGCTGCTACCCAGGTGTGACTGTGGGGCTCTTGAAATGTGGCCAGTGAGGGGCTGCCTGGGTGGCTCATTCGGTTAAGCAACTGGCTTTGGCCTAGAACCTGATCTCACAGTTCATGGTCTGAGCCCTCCTCGGGCTCTGTGCTGACAGCTCAGAGCCTGGAGCCTGCTTCCGATTCTGCGTCTCCTTCTCTTTGCTCTGCCCTGCTCCTGCTCTGTCTCTGTCTCTCTGTCTCTCAAAGTAAATAAAGGTTTAGAAAAAAATTAAAAAAAAAAAGAAATGTGGATGATGTGACTGAAAACCTAAATTTTAATTTTACCTAATTTTATTTTCAAAACTAATACTTGAGAGGTACCTGGGTGGCTCGAATTCTTATTTCTGCCCCGGTCATGATCTCACGTTCCTTGGGCTCAAGACCACATCAGTCTCTGTGCTCACAATGCAGAGCCTGCTCCAGAGAGAGCCTGTCTCCCTCTCTCTTCCTCTTCCCCATTCTCTCTCTCTCTTTCAAAAATAAATGTTAAATTTTTTTTTTAAACTGATACTTTATTTAGTCTTTGGAAAACTGAAAGTACTTGGGACAACTTGAGTAACCAACAGTAAATTTTATGACTCTAAATGCCAACCAAGTATTTCTTTTTTTTTTTAATGTTTATTTATTTGTTTGAAAGGGAGAGAGAAAGAAGCAGGGGGAGAAAGAGAGAGAGAGAGGGGGAGAGGGAGAGAGAGAATCCCAAGCAGGCTCCTCGCTGTCAGTGCACAGTGATCCCATGACATTACCTGAGCTGAAATGAACAGACAGCCCCTTAATCAACTGAGCTGCCCACGCACCTCCCCCCCAAGTATTTCTAATGAAACTTTAGCATCCAGGGTGCATGGATGGCTCAGTCGGTTGAGCACGTGACTCCATCTCAGCTCAGGTCTTGATATTACGGTTGTGAGTTCAAGCCCCATGTTGGGCTCCACACCCAGCATATAACCTACTAAAAAAAGAAAAGAAAATTTTAGCATCCAAACTAAGATATGCTAGAAGTATAAAATACATACTAGGTTCATTCAAAAAAAGAATTAAAAATATCTCAGTGATTTTAGTATTGATTTTATATTGAGAAGAAATATTTTAGACATATTGGATTAAATGAAATGCATTCTTAGAATTTTTTAGTGTGACTACTAGAAAGTGCTAAATTATTTATGTGGCTTGCTTTGTATTTCTGTCGGATGGCTTTGCTCTAGGACTATCTAAGAACATACTCCCACAGCTTCACAAACATAATTTTGGTTTCTCTGAGTAGCAAGAAATGGGAGTCAGATGATTTTCTAGGAGATCTAGAGTTGTCTACTTGTACACACGTGTTTTTGTCTGTAACTGGAACAAACTAGAGTTGAAAAACTCAAGACTGAAGATCATATCTTTTCCCATTAATGTTATGAAGCTTTTTGTATTCAGACTCAAATAGGTTTAAAACACATGCAAGGGCAACTGGGTGACTCAGCTGGTTAAGCCTCCAACTCTTGATTTAAGCTCAGATCATGATCTCGTGGTTCGTCAGTTTGAGCCCCATGTCTGGCTCTTTGATGAACGTGCGGAGCCTGCTTGGGATTCTCTCTGTCTCCTGCTCTCTTACCCGCTCCCCTGCTCATGACCAATCTCTCTCTCTCTCTCTCTCTCTCTCTCTCTCTCTCTCTCTCTCTTTCTCTCTCTCCCCCACCCCCACCCCCACTCTCTCCCTCAGAAATAAATAAATAAACATTTAAAACACACTCAGAGAGAAAGGGAGGACTGGCCCACACCTGCCTCTTCAAGAATAGTAATGGGTCAGAATGGAATGGTGATTAGGTTGAAAGGTATATAAAAAAGATCCTTATTTCAAAAAACTTTTATTCTTCAGCCTCCTTAATGAGCCCCACTGACCACCCCCCGGAGCATGTTCACTCCCTCCCATACCAGCTCTTGTATGATGGACTTGGTGTGATTTAATGCTAACAGGTTTGGGATATAGGAGACGATTCTTCCTGTAATCTTCCCTAACCTCCTTCCCTACCCCTCCCCTCTCTCTGTCTCTGTCTCTGTCTCTGTCTCTCTCTCTCTCTCTCTCACACACACACACACACACCCACACATACAACACACACACATATACACATACACAGTGTGCTTGGAAAATATTTGGCTTCATTTTAAGTGAGGGTTTGTTTCAGTACTCAGCTTTGTTTTATTTTAATGTTTATTTTTGAGAGAGAGAGACAGAGACAGAGAACAAGCAGGGAAGAGGCAGAAGAGAGAGGGAGACACAGAATCCAAAGCAGCACAGAGCCCGACACGGGACTTGAACTCACAAACCTCAAGATCATGACCTAAGCCAAAGTCAGATGCTTAACTGACTGAGCCACCCAGGTGCCCCTCAGCTCTAGTTATAATATGACATCTGAATAGGTAAGAGAGTTAGGTGGGTCTCAAATTAACCAGCATGGAAGGTATACAATGAATTGTCTAGCTCTCTGTCCTCCTTTTGTCCCATTTCTCCCTTCTCCAACCCATCTCAGGTAAACTTGTAATATCTTCTGATGTGTGCTCCTAGGGTTGCTTCAGGGATGTATGCACACATCTCTTGGTTAGCAATTTACGTTGGACATCTTTGCCTACCAGTGCATAAGGAAAACCTCTCAGTTTCTGCTTGAAGTCTGTCATGAATTCTCTGAAATTAAGGCAAAGTTTTGTGTTAATGTCAGCTTTTCTTTATTTTTAAAAAATATAACATAGGGGCGCCTGGGTGGCTCAGTCGGCTAAGCATCTGACTTTGGCTCAGGTCATGATCTCATGGTTCGTGGGTTCGAGCCCCACGTTGGGCTCTATGCTGACAGCTCAGAGCCTGGAGCCTGCTTCGGATTCCGTATCTTCCTCTCTCTCTGACCCTCCCCTGCTTGCACTGTCTCTCACTATCTCTCAAAAATAAATAAAAAACATAAAAAAATTTTAATATAACATAATTTTACTTATTTATTGTAAATTATGTAAAGTTTCAGGCCGAGAAAAGTATAACAGAAAATAATACAACAGGATTATTGGCCAGGAAGATAAGATAATTGATATACTCAGATTTAACTGTAGTTAATTATTTCTTCCTTTATTTTTTTTTAAAAAGTAAATCTTTTGTGGGGCCCCCAGTTAGCTCAGTCAGTTAAGTGTCCGACTTCAGCTCAGGTCATGATTTCTCAGCTTGTGAGTTCGAGCCCCATGTCGGCTCTGTGCTGACAGCTCAGAGCCTGGAGCCTGCTTCCAATTCTGTGGCTCCGTCTCTCTCTGCCCCTCCCCGACTCAGGCTCTGTCTCTTTCTCTCTCAAAAATAAAAACATTTTTAAAAGAGTAAATCTTTTGTTTGTCTTTAATATTTATTTATTTTGAGAGAGAGAGAGAGCAAGTGCACAAGAGCAGAAGGGACAGGGACAGAGGGAGAGAGAATCCCAAGCAGGATCTGCGCTGTCAGCACAGAGCCCCACCCTGGGCTCACACCCCTAAACTGTGAGATCATGACCAGTCCCGAAATCAAGAATTGGAGGCTTAACACACTGAGCCACCAGGTCTTCCCCCTTTTCCTTTTTAATGAGATTTTACAGATACAAATGAAGCCATCTCACTCCATCTCCTTTTTCTTTTTCTTCAAATTATTTTTACATTTATTTATTTTTGGGAGACAGAGTGAGACAGAGTGTGAGCAGGGGAGGAGCAGAGAGAAGGAGACACAGAATCTGAAGCAGGCTCCAGGCTCTGAGCTGTCAGCACAAAGCCCGATGCGGGACTCGAACCCACGACTGTCAGATCATGACTTGAGCCGAAGTCGGACACTTAACCGACTGAACCACCCAGGCGCCCCTCTATCTCCTTTTTCATCTCCCCTTTTCACCCTCTGGGAGTAATGCTTTTATTATTTCTGTGTGTACCCATAACAATAGATAGCATTGTTTTTGTTCTTAAAATTAACATAAAAATGACTTCTTACTCCATGTGTGAGATTTTTCTCTAGAGTATACTCATAAAAGTGGAATTGCTGGGACACAGAGTATCTAAGGCTGTAAGTGACAATAAACTCCCAAATAACAATGGCTTAAATCAGTAGATGTGTATTACTCTCTTGTATAAAGAAAAGAAAAGAAAAGAAAAGAAAAATCAGTCTCAAGGGAAGCTGTCCTGGCTTGGGAGAGAGTGTGGCCACATCCAGGAAAGCTGCCAGCGCCCCTAACCATCCACTTCCCAGGCAGCAGTGGCCCCAATGAAGAGTCTGATCTTACCCACTGTATTTTTCATTTCTACAAGTTCTGTGCATTTGTTTGGTTTCAATTCTGCTCTGTCTTTTTGTGTACTTCTTTTATCTTGGTTACTATCCTTCCTTTTAGCTGTTTAGTGGTGTTTTAGATCCTTGCATTACAGATGTTTCTGGAGTCTCCTGTGATCTCCAGTTCAAAGCCTGCCAAGCCATTGTCATGGTGGCTCATTTCCTCATGCGTGGTGGGAAACCACCTTCTGTTGTAATTGTGTTTCTGTGGAACTCCGCTCTGAGCGCCTGGTTGGTGTAAGTTTGACTACAGAGCACTTTTTCAAACAATTCTGAAAGGCACCACAGAAGCTTCGTCAGTGCAGGCCAAATTTTATACCAATTTCTCAGCTCTAAGATCCCCATTTCACCTAGGAGCTATAAGTTCATACTTCAACCATAGCAAAGCCTGACTTGGGGGGTTTTGTTATTTATGAAGGATTTTCTCTCCCCTGAAGCCTCAGACAGAGCTTGCTTACTGGGCCTCAGGGCGAAGATCTTACTACTTAGGCTTACGTGGGCCTCAGGGCGAAGATCTTACTACTCCTCCTTTCATTATGGGGATATCTCTTCTGGGGTCCTGGATGTAAGCAGGGTTTCAGTTGCAACTCACCTCCTCTCCTGAGCCCAAGGCCATGCCATCTGTCACCCTGCGGGTGTTCATATCCCAAGTCCCCATCCCCAACTCCAAGCCATGA
Source organism: Suricata suricatta (assembly GCF_006229205.1). Lineage (NCBI taxonomy): Eukaryota > Metazoa > Chordata > Mammalia > Carnivora > Herpestidae > Suricata > Suricata suricatta. The sequence goes on from NC_043701.1 coordinate 134,552,628, forward strand.
TACGTGTATCTCCCAAGCTTCCCTTTCTTTGTAGAAGGAAGGGAATTGACATTTGCATTTTTTATAGCAAGCAGCCATGCATTTTTTTTTATAGCAATAGTACTTATCTTTCATCAGATTCTTAAAAAGGTTAGCAGTCATTGCTTTAAGTGCCATGTAGGAATATTCCAATATTTAAAATAGATTTCAAGGGCAGTCATTCAGATTATAACAGAAGACTGCCTCACACAAAATTTTATCAGCTACTTATTTCTGCACTGTAAGTTCCTTTGATATCTTTAAAACACAGTTTGATTTGTAAGTCTGTATTTATTTAGTGAAATTTCAGGAACTCACTGGAGAAGGTGAGATTCACCAATACAAACAAATAGGTGAAGCCTGGCAACAAAAGAAACTTCATTTCCCCAGCTTTGCTCTTAGGAGGGAATTAATTGGCAAACAACTAAGTGTCTTCTGTTCTAGCAGAGGTTCCAATGGATAAATAACTAGGTTTAGGAGATCAGGTTGCTGGAAATGATTATAAGGATTACAGCAAAGGCGCTGGTGTGTCAATAGCTCTGAAAAGATGTGAAGATTCCGCTCAGCGGCTTGGGAAAAGATTGAGTTGCTCAGCACTGTGTGAATAGGGTGCTTTCTCTTCTACAGATGAAAATGAATGTGAGCAAAACAATGGTGGCTGCAGTGAGATCTGTGTAAATCTGAAAAATTCATATCGCTGTGACTGTGGGGTTGGCCGTGTGCTCAGAAGTGATGGCAAGACGTGTGAAGGTGAGAATGGGTGAGAAGGGATTCAGATTGAGATGCCAGACTGAACCATTGGCTTATTCTTTGCTTGATGTTCACGAAATGTCGAGCATTAGGAGAGAGTCAGGTTGGGCTATGGAAAGAAATGACAAAGGGGTTCATTGTCACTGGGGACTGTCACGTTGCAGGCAGAATTCAGTTTTGATTTTATATTCAAGACTTAACAGGAGGCAGTTGTTGCATTTTGCAAGAGGCAGAGGGCCAATTTTTTTCTTTTTAAGTAAATTCTACCCTCAACGTGTGGCTGGAACTTACGACCCCAAGATCAAGCAAGAGTTACAGGCTCTACCACCTGAGGCAGCCAGGTGTCCCAAGAGCCACATTTTATTTCTTTTTTATTTAAAAAAATTTTTTAACACTTATTTATTTATGAGAGACAGAGAAAGACAGATCTGAGCAGGGGAGGGGCAGAGAGAGAGAGGGACGCATAGAATCAGAAGCAGGCTCCAGGCTCTGAGCCGTCAGCACAGAGCCCGATGTGGGGCTCAAACCCACAAACCTCAAGATCATGACCTGAGCCTTAACCGACTGAGCCACCTAGGTGCCCCAAGAGCCACATTTTAATTTGGGAAATAAAAATAGGGTATTATGCATTTCTCAAACTTTAATGTGCCCATAAATCACCTGGGATCCTGTTAAAATGTAGGTGGTGATTCAGTAGATCTGGGATCAGGCAAAGACAATACATTCCTAAATAACTTTTGGTGACACGTCTGCTGCAAAGCCAAGGAGTATACTTGGAGTAGGAAGATAATAGAGATGATTATAGCAGAGTTTCTCAAACATTCCTGCTGAGGAGAATCACCCGCGTGCTTTCAGACCTGGCCCTTCCCAGGCCTCTCTCCTGGAATCATGGTTCAGGGGGACGAGATGGCCCTTAGAATTTGTGTCTTTACCAAGTTCCATTAGGCAAGTCTTACCATCCTGGAAGTTTGGGAAACTGGTTCACATGAAGGCATTTTTTTTCTCTCTATGCTTTGCATTTACTAGAGATTAATACACTTTGGGGGAGATAAGTAAAATTTTCTATTTTTAATAGCAGAAATGCTGTGTACATTTTATATGATTAAGTAATAAAAAAGAATTTGTAATGTAGTCAAATAGTTGAAATGGAAGTTGTGTACTCTGACAACGATATGAAACTTAGATAATGTCCCTTCTCTAAGACACATTTACCCTTGAAAATGATTACAACGAAAATGTCTTCACTTCCACTTTACGGAGTCTGAATCTCATACTGTTGGGAGTTGAGCAGCCAAAACAAAAAAAAGGAAAAACCTCTTTGCAGATTGTATAAAGAGATCAATGGCTTAATTATTATTATTATTATTATTATTATTATTATTATTATTAACAGAGGACATATGATTTGTCTGTGAGGCTAATGGAATTTGTGGTACAGTACTGCTTATAAGAGTTTGCTTTATTCTAGTTATATTCAAAATAACAAAATACTACCCCAAAAGGAAAAATTATGGCTAGTTCCCACATTTTATTTCATGCAGCAAGGTTTGCATTAACTGAGGGACCATTAGCCAGAATAAGAAACTACTGTCACTTATAACAAGACTAAATGTACTTTAAATTTTATTGAGTAAGGGTAATGTCCTGAATCTTCTTTAAATCTTAATTATTTTATGTAATAATCTTTGCATATTTAAATATTAATGAAATGTTCCATGAGGAACATTTGTAATTATTCACAAGCGTTTTATTGGCAATATTAGTGTTAATCGTCATAAAATTTTAAAACCTAATAATCATGATTGAGAAGCATTTTAACAGAAGATTAAATTTATATATGAGGTATACTTTAGCATTAAGATTCATATTTGAAATCCTTAAGTTTTATTGATAATACAAAGATATTTGTTTCTTTAGTTAGTCCATTAAATAATTATAATTTTTTAATAAAAGCCTCTTTTTAATTTTACATAATTTTTATTGTTTTATTATGAAAATTATGTTCACAGAAGAAAATAAACACAGAGGAGTAAATGAAAGGTTACTAAAAGGACCCAAAATCCCACTTGTCAGATGTATCCAAACATTTGGAATATCCTCATAAGAGACTCAAACCCTTTACACCGACTTAGAATTTCAACTTACTTCCTGCTTTGCAGTTTTAGACCTAGAAATATCCTGAGTGAACATTTAGTCCAATTCCTTCCTTTTATAAATATTGAAATCGAGACATAGAGAAATTACATTGACTTAAGGAAAATCATTTTTAGAAAAAAAATTCCCATTAATGTTGATTTAACATTTTCTAGTATATTTTTATGCTGTCTTCTACATTCTTCTATATCATTTTCAGCCCTTTCAGAAACCCATAGTAGTACTTTTATCCTTTTTAAGGATCCAGATTTATAAACAGGTAATAGCCTAAGCCTTCTTAAGTTTTGCAAGGATTAATTCACTGCAAATTTATACCTTTATATGTTTCGCAAAAATCAGTTGATCCCAGGTTAATTTACAAATGTTCCAAATAACTAATTTTTTAAAACTATTATTGAACTGAGAATTATAACTATAACTGGAAATCAGTGTATATCTTTCTTTGAGCATCTGAGATGCTTTGAAAGCCCTCCCTTTCTTTATCTTACCCCTGGAACAGGGCCAGCAAACTTCTGTGTAGACCAACTAGTAGATATTTTAGGCTCTAGGGATCATATGGAATCTGTTGAAACTGCTCAAGTCTGCACTGTAGTGAGAAAGCACTCAGAGACAACAGGGAAATGAATGAGTGTGACTGTGCCAGTAAAGCTTACTCTGGAGTTTGATGACCCCTAACAATGTTCAGAGCCCACAAAGACCATTAGGTTTCCCAAGTATGAAATCACCTGGTAGTTAATTCAGTTTTCAGGTGAGTATATGCTTTTTCTTGTTCATTTGGTTGAGCATGCTTTTTGAAAATGCAAAACTTTCAGGGCACCTGCAAGGCTCAGTTGGTTAAGTGTCTGACTCTGGATCTCAGCTCAGGTCTTGATCTCAGGGTTGTGACTTCGAGCCCATGTTGGGCTCTACGCTGGGCATGAAGCCTACTAAAAAAGAACAAGAGGCGGAGGAGGAAGGAGGAGGAGGAAGTAGAGGAAGGAAGTAGAGGAGAAGCAAAGGAGAAAGAAAACGCAAAGATTTTTAAAAGGAAACTTTAAAAACCCACCTCAAAAGAGGAATGTCACAAGAGTGTGCGAGAATGTGTCTCCAGGGCCTTGTTTTTGTAAGTGTGCTATCAGCCCAAGGCACGCATTCCCGTGCCATTGTTCCTACAGGTCTGAGGAGAGAGTTCGGCAATCCACCCAAGCGGCAATAAAGAATTCCTCTTTCTAATCCATTTGAATTTATATTCTGTCAGTCCCTTTTATATCAGCAATATGCTATAAAATTTCAAAATGGGTGGATTAAATGTTACAACAACTAAGAAATGACTTTAGGGTCTTCCTCCCCAAAGCTGTACTATAACCATGAGGAAAACAGACAAATCCAGATGGAAGGTTATTCTACAAAATGACCAGCTTCAGAGTTGAGAGCTTAGATGTTCTAAGATCACTCTTTCTGGCTATAACATGGAATAAACATGTGTTGTGTGGGCTTCCCTATATGACCCAGTGACCGGGTTGGGCCCCAGTGCCACTGCAGCATGTCAAATATATTCCCTGATGTCAAGGGCCATCCCAAGAACCAGAATTCTTGGGAAAGAGGCCTGCAAGATCATTCCTGTTCCCTTTGGTTTTGTTGCAGACATTGAAGGATGCCACAGTAACAATGGCGGCTGCAGCCACCTCTGCCTTGTGTCTGAGAAGGGCTATCAGTGCGAATGTCCCCGGGGCCTGGTGCTGTCTGAGGACAACCACACATGCCAAGGTAGTGCGTGGGTGGGCTCCACCTCTGCGCTCCCCCACGGATCTCCTGCCTTCTTCACTCAAGTGTGTCAGTATTCCCGTCTTGGAGAGCGCCAGCTCTTCCGGCGGTGTGCGTCCCTTCGTCTTTACTCTGCGATCATTCAAAAGAGAAGCTGTCTGAGACAGTATTACCAAAAAGTTATTTTCTTTTGCTTTTTAAAAAACTGGGGAAAAACCCACATAACAGAAAATTGACCATCTAAACCAATTTCAAATGTATAGTTCAGTAGTGGTAAGTATATTCATGTTGTTGTACTGCAGATTTCTAGAACTTTTGTTACCTTGCAAAACTGACACTCTATACCTCTTAAACAATAATTCCCTCCATTCCTCCCTCCCCACCCCCTGCCCTGGCAACCACTGTTATATTTTCTCTTTCTATGAAGTTTGACTACTTTAGACACCTCGTGTAAGTATGTATCTTTTTGTGATTGACTTATTTCACTTAGCATAACATCCACAGATTTCATCCATGTGGCATATGACGGAATTTCCTTTCTTCATAAGGAATAAGGAATAATATTCCACTGTATTTATATACCACATTTTGGTTAGCTGCTTATCCATTGATGGGGCCTTTAGTTACTTCTACATTTTAGGTATTGTGAATAATGCTGCTATGAACATGAGTGTGCAAACATCTCTGAGACCCTATTTTCAGTTCTTTTGGGTAAATACACAGAAATGGGGTGGATGGATCATACAGTTTCCTTTGCTTTTTACTTTTGATTTTTTTCTCTAATTTCTATTATTAGTCGTATAACTAATAGTTAATTTTGAAGTCTAAGACACTGACGCAATTCCTCTCTTTTCTAACAGATAATTGGGTTGTGAAACTAAGTTGAAAGCCCTAGGGAACTGAGTCTTCTCCCTACAATTACAATATGAGCATCCACAATCCTCTGACAACTATTTTCTGGAAATCTGGTTATTAATATCTAGAATATTAACTCATTCATCTAGCAAATATTTAATGACCACCTATTTCTGATTTATTTATACTGTTATTGTTATGATATATCCTCCCATATTGATATTGTCTTCATGTATTTTCTGACAGTACCCAGAAGTATTCCTTTTAGGGTATTTGTAGAGTCTGGAAAAGAGAACACAGGAACACTAAAGAAAAGCAATCTTTTTCATATTAAGTTAAAGTGGAATTTATAGTCAGCATTTATGGTTTACTGAACAATGCAAGGACAATTTGGAACTCTTCCCCAAGTGCACTAACGTTTTTATTACCTCTGTTTTATGAGACATAATTAATGGTAAAGTCAAAGCAGTACTGTTATATAATTTAAGCCTACATCAAAGCAATACTTTTTCTGTATTACCAATAAATGGTGTTTGTGCTAAAACTTAATCCTTTAGGTGTTTCAGTTCATAGAAGTATGTTATCCACACTTTGAAGTAAATGTTGAATTGAAACTTAAACACAGTATTTCCTCATTCAGGGAACAGTTATTTGAGGATCATTATTTGACCACAACCCTGAGAGTTAGAAGTCCTGGTTTTATTCACCAATGTGTTTTGGGCCTTGTAGATTTCCCTCAGGATAGAACAAAAAGCTCCAGTTGTGTGGGGTTAAAATTAGTTCTCCTAGGAGCCGTCCTTACCCTTCTCCCAGTTCAGATCTCCCAGTTCTAACAGTATCCCCTTCTCTGCCGCAGTTCCCGTGTTGTGCAAGTCAAATACCATTGAAGTGAGCATCCCCAGGGACCTGGTTGGCGGTCTGGAGCTCTTCCTGACCAACACCTCCTGCCGAGGGGTGTCCAATGGCACCCACGTCAACATCCTCTTCTCCCTCAAGACGTGTGGCACAGTGGTCGATGTAGGTTCTTCCTGGAGCTCGCACAGGGAATGACCAAAAGTCAGTTATGTGGGAGGTAGTTAACAGAGGTATGCAGTGTGGCTTGTGTTATAGATGAAATAGTTCCACATAAAATAATGGAGCTCAAAGAATCATATGCTGTTCATTTAACACATATATTATTGAGAGTCTGCCATGGTCCTGGCACAGTGAGCACAGGGGAGGTAAGAAGTGTTCTGCTCTTTCTGTTCTTCAATAGTCCTATCTCTCCAAAATGTGCAGGCATTTTCCCGAGTGCCTCAGCATGAGCACTGGGAGGCTGGTCACATTTCCTCTAATTATTTTACTTGAAGAAAGCAAATGACACAGACGAAAGTTTACTTACGAGGTAACAGATAAGTTCAAGTGTTGAACTAGGCAGAGGTTCAAGGTTTGTACTTTCATCCAAGAACCTACATTGGAGTCTGAGGAATAAATGAAATAAGATTCCTAACTTCTGAGAACATTCACAGTAGTATTGAGATCACACACACACACACGCACAATATAAATAAGAAACAGTGAGGGGCACCTGGGCAGCTCAGTTGGTTAAGCATCCAACTCTGAATTCTGGCTCAGGTCAGGATCTCACGGTTTGTGGGATGGAGCCCCATGTTTGCCTCTGTGCTGACAGCGAGAGCCTGTTTGGGATTCTCTCTCTCCCTCGTTCTCTGCCCCTCCTCTACTCATGTGCGCTCTCTTTCTCTCTCTCTCTCTCTCTCTCTCTCTCTCTCTCTCTCTCTCTCTCTCTCAAAAAGAAAAGAAAGAACAGAAACAATGATACAGATGACAGGTGCTATCCCAGTGCAAAAAGGGACAAACACTTGAACAGTCAAGTCGAGTGGGACTTGAACTGGAGCGGAGGCATGTGTGCGGCTCACACAGACAGGAGAACAAAGGGCATTCCAGATGGGAAACAAGTGAGCAAGTCTCAGCGACGGAGTATTTAAGGCTTATGCTGAGTGAATGGGCAGTGCAGACTGACTGGCAAGGAATTCATATTGGAAAAAGAAATGGAAAAGTGGACGGGAGGAGACTGTGCTTCCAAAGATCTGCCTTGAGTGCGAGGGTGAGATGTTTGGGCTCTATCCCTCAGAGGGGCGTTGCGGACACTGTCGTGATGAGATCAGAAGCTTGAGAAATGGATAGAGAAAAGGGGACCTGGATCCAGGAGATCAGGGCAGACATTCTCATGACCATCTGGTTAAACAAATATTTATTTGCTAAATCTGACTAAGAGAAAATAAGAGAGATAATTGAACTTGGATTGAGACATGGGGGTGGTATCTCAGGAGAAGCTGGGCCTACTTTAGGCAAATTGTGTTTATTGTGTCTGTAGATAATTAAGTGGAAGGGCCCTGTGGTGCGTTGGAGTTGCTGGCACCCGGGAGGGCAGACAAGGCTGGAGATAAAGAACTGAAAGTCATCTGCATAAATGTGATAGCTGAAGTTCTGCCTGTGGATGAGTTCAGCACAAGGTCAGGCCGCAGCCTGATCAGCAGGTCTCGGAGTCCAGAAAGAAATAATACACAGAAGCCATTCCTTCCTAAAATACCAGAGCTTTGAATTTGCTGATTCTGCATAGTTCAGGTTTTTATGAGTAATCCTCCAAAGGAATGCGTGGGTTGACCACGAAGTAGTATATAAAACTCTTAACAGTCAGAACATCTTGCTAAAAAGAAGACAAGTGATAAAAATAAAAAAGCTTCAAGCTTTAGCAACCAAATCTCTAATGTGTTTTGATGTAAATAGACGGTTAGAGAATGTGACAGTCAGGAGTGGGGCAGGGTTTGGGGGTGGGGATGGGGAGCTCCTTAGAAATAAACAATCAACATAAAATCTCTTTCCTCTCCTGGCACTGGCCTGGCTCAGGTGGTAAATGACAAGATCGTGGCAAGCAACCTTGTGACAGGGGTACCCAAGCAGACCCCAGGGAGCAGCGGGGACATCATCATCCGAACCAGCAAACTGCTGGTCCCAGTGACCTGTGAGTTCCCACGCCTGTACGCCATTTCGGAAGGCTACGTGCCTAACCTTCGAAACACCCCACTGGAAATCATGAGCCGCAGTCATGGAATCTTCCCGTTCACTCTGGAGATCTTCAAGGACAATGAGTTTGAAGAGCCTTACCGGGAAGCTTTGCCCACCCTCAAGCTTCGAGACTCCCTCTACTTTGGCATTGAGCCTGTGGTGCACGTGAACGGCCTAGAAAGCCTGGTGGAGAGCTGCTTTGCCACCCCCACCTCCAAGATCGATGAGATCCTGAAGTACTACCTCATCCAAGATGGGTAATTATGCTGCTTACACAATTTACCATCCCCAGTTCACATCCAACTTCTAAGTGCGCAAACATACTTGCTCATTTCTAACACCACAGGGCAGCCTTACGAGCTCTTAATTGGTTCAGAGGCTACTCATTGACATATTGGAGGTAAAAACTGGTGAGAGAGACAAGAGTCAAAAATGACTCCAGGGGTCTAGCTCAGTTGACTGACTAGATGCCATTAACCAAGATGGAAGGCTATAAGTAGAAAAGTAGGTTTGAGGTAAAATACTGAATATGATAGTTCTAAATAATACTATTGAATGCCTGCAGAATATATGGGAAGAGAAGTTCAGTGAGCGGTTGGAAATGTGTATCAGACCTAGGAACAAGGTCAGGCCTAGAGAGAAAGGAGCAAGAATCGTCCCTGTTTCTATTTGAAACATAGGATTGATTAAGCTGTTCAGAGAGAGGGTAGAGCGTGAGTGTTGGGGGTGGGGGTGGCTGATAAGCTCAAGGGGATGAGGAAGTGGAAGCAGCAAATGTAGACTCTTTTTTTTAAGTATTTTTAAAAATTTTATTTATTTTTGAGAGCAAAAGGGAGTGCTAGCAGGGAAAGAACAGAAGGAGGGAGACGGAGGATCTGAAGCAGGCTCTGCACTGACAGCACACAGCCTGCTGTGGGGCTCAGACTCACAAACCATGAGGTCATGACCTGAGCCAACGTCTGTTGCTTAACCAACCAAACCATCCAGGCACCCCTGTAGATGTCTCTTTTTTTTAATTTTTTTAATGTTTTATTTACTTTTGATACAGAGAGAGACAGAGCATGAGAGAGGGAGGGGCAGAGAGAGAAGGAGACACAGAACTGGAAGCAGGCTCCAGGCTCTGAGCTAGCTGTCAGCACAGAGCCCGACGCGGGGCTCGAACCCAGGCATGTGAGATCCGACCTGAGCCTAAGTCGGAGGCTTAACCGACTGAGCCACCCAGGCGCCCCTAGATTTCTCTTTTAAGAAGCTTGGATGAGAGGGAATGACATATGGCCATTTGTAGGAAAGTGGATGGACCTTGAGGGTGTCATGCTGAGTGAAGTAAGCCAGGCGGAGAAGGACAGAAACCATATGTTTGCACTCATAGGTCTAGCAGGAAAACAAGAGAGACCTAATGGAGAACCAGGGGGAGCGGAGGAGGGAGAGAGAGTTGGGGAGAGAGAGGGATGCAAAACTTGAGAGACTATTGAATGCT
>NC_043701.1:134562790-134568981 GCF_006229205.1 Suricata suricatta
GGAGGGCACTTAAGGGGAAGAGCACTGGGTGTTGTATGGAAAACAATTTGACAATAAAATATTTTTGAAAAAAAAAAAAAGAAGCTTGGTAGCAAGGGGCAACTCCTGGTTTTGGTTCAGGTCATGATCTCACGGTTTGTGAGTTCAAGCCCCGCATCAGGCTCTGTGCCGTCTGTGCTTGCTCACTCTCTCTGTCTCTCTCAAAATAAATAAATAAACTTAAAAAAAACAAAGAAGAAGAAGAAGAAGCTTGGGTAGCAAAGGAGAGAAAAGAAATACTTGGAACGTTTTAAGAGAAGAAAGATCAAGTGAAATTTGGTTTTTGTGTGCTTGTTTTATGCAAAGGTGATTTCCTTTATCTCCTAAGGATCCTTGAGAACCATGTGTTTCTCACGGGATCACTGGGAGCCTGACCGTTATCCCGTCCATTGCTTACATTCCCAGGAAATTTACACGCAAACCCCAAAATCATGGCAGAATCTTATCAGTTTCTTCCTTGTCCTCCATGTCAGGTGGGATGTACCTCAGGTAGGGGCAGGGCCTGCAGCTCAATGAAAGGGACACGGTCTAGCAAGAGTACCACATGGGCCATGCCCTCTGCTAATTGACCTGATGGACTCTGAAATGTCTACCTAGCTTTTAACTACCAGATCCCTCTTCACAGGCAACTTCCACCTGCTGTTGTCAGTCACTTGCATAGTGATTTCCAACCCTTGAAGCACATCAGGATCAACCAAGAGCCTTTTGTGGAAAGTAACAGTACCCCACGCTTGTTCTCTCCGTTCTGCTCTTCCTGTCTTAATTCCAGCCCTTGTTATCTTTCACCTGGACAGCCCCCCAACTCCCAACTCTCAAATCTCAGCTGCAAGAATCCCCAGATATCCAGTCAAAAGGAAGACAAATTTTAAAAATTTATATATATAGTCAGATCCATGTTGAAAACCTTTGATGGCTCTTGATTTCCTTCGGTTAGTAAATTGCACTATTCACCACAGGAGTTCTTTAGCCTCAGATTTCAGTAGGCTCCTTCGCTTGTGTTCAGAACATGGAAAATTTATCACTCTGAGCTGTTCCGGATGGCCAGTAATCGGTCTCATAGGAGTCTATAGTTCTTGAAATTTCTTGCCATCTTAAAGTTTTCTCCACAAAGTTTTAAAGTGAAAATTAGAAATATCATTTTTATTTCTTTTTTTCACTCACATACATAATGTTAAACAGATTAAGGACTGGATTTTCTTTGGGGGGAGGAGTAGATTTTGGTTCCTCCCCCCCCACACACAATTATTGGAGTACCATCCTCATACAATGAGCATACACATTGAAAGTGCACAATTTGGTAAGTTCTGATGTATACATTCATGAAGCCATCACTACAATCAAGATAGAAAAGGTTTCTCTCATTCCAAGAGTGTTATCCTACCCTTGTACTTACTTTTTACAAAAGTAAATATATAATTATAACTCACTTACTGGAAAAAGATGTAATCTACAATCTCAATAAAGCTTGCAAGTTTATGTATTTGTTATTCAGAACTCAGTTAAGGACTATATACTTTTTATTTTAGACAGTTCTAAGAAGCTGTGCTATTTAATTTTCCAGCCCTTAGCATGTGTACAAAATAGCAAAAAAAAATGATCCAGGAGAAATTAATATGCTTAAAAGCCAGGCAAATAATCCCGTCTCTGGCACAATCATGGATAGTACTGTAATGGTGTCCATGAGACCGTTCCTCAAGATAAAATCCAGCTCGGAGTCTGGCTAACTGTGCCTCTCCCTCTGACCTCTGCCTTCTCCAGTTTCTGCTCCTGGCAAAGGAAACTGTAGGCAATTCCCAAACTCTATTGTTTCTGACACGCTTCTGACTACACCTGCTGTTTCCTCTGTCTGAAATCTTCCTCCCCCTTTCTTGCTGCCTGAATCTTACCGGTCCTTCAAGATTCAGCAGGATTTCTTTCCTCCATGAAGCCTTCCCTGATTCCTTCTAACATGAACTAGAAATTTTCTTTCCCTCTCAATGCCTAGCCTATAGTAAGGGTCATTAAATATTGGCCAAATGAATTATTGCATGAGCATTTCACATAACAATCTGAGGCTAGCCCCGAGCCCTAAATATACACAATGCAGTGTGCTTACATTTATAAACTGTTTGATTATTCATTGTCCTCAGCTTAAATTTAAATCAGGCTGGTTTCCCCTGATATTTAGCACATCTCATTCAACTCCTCCAGTTTCAGTTGGCCTATGCTCTGAGAATGCAAAGTAATTTAATACAAGCCCACACAAGGTAGAATTAGAAAGTTATTCTCCAGAAAAAGGAATACAGTGAACTCCGAAATAAAATATTGGACAACTTTTAGGTAATCGGCGATTTTGGATTCTCCTACACCATTGTTATTTTCTTTCAACACACCAGCTTGGAGTTGATGACTGGCATTGTGTAATCACAGCAAACCCCAAGTCGAGAGCCTGAATTCGTCCTGGGCCCTCTTCTGTGATACATTACCCTGTAACAACTCTTTCTGTCTCATTCTGTCTTAAAAAAAAAAACCCATAGTATTTTTAGGTAAGAATAAATTGAAAATGGTGAGGCACTTAGATGAAAAGTGCCATTTTAATATTGTGTTACTCTTGTTATCATAGATACAGACTGTAAACGCCCTGACATCGCAGAGCGTATGATTCATCTTTACATCCTCTGTGGCTCCCAGTGCACTATGCTGCCTTGGGTTAGAGATGCAGGTATTTATTACAGAACATAATCAAAGATGGTATAAATTAACTTTACCTCAGGAAAATGAAAATGAGTACATAAATACAAGAAATAACAGAGACTGCATTCTATATTTAGATCCTCTTCAGTTCAGGGGAATATGGTACTAGTGGTAATATAAATCACAATGCCTTATTTTTAAACAATTTTATTGGATTTTTCAACTGCACTGAAACAGCACTAAGCAGTGAACTAGAAAGTGGTCTGTAAGCATGTGGAGCAAGTATCCAATTTCATAGACTTTTACTTCTGATCCCCACTTTTTTCCTGGCCTGGCAGACAAGAACTGTTAGGTGTATCCATAGAAGGGAAAATATACTCAGGGGGAAAAAGTTCTTTTAAAATTCAGAATGGGAAAGGTATACAAGTGCAATCCCTGACCTGTAAGGCGAAAATGTTCATCAAATACTAAACCTTGGTTTCAAAATTGAGAATCAATAACATTTCTTTTCCCTGTCTAATCCTAATGTAAGCCTAGGAGTTTCACTTCAAGCAGTAGACCTGAGATTAAAACCCCAAAACCCTATGAGACTAAAACTTAGCATTAAATTTGGGAAAAGAGGAATTACGACAATTTGGAGGAGAATGAACTTTCACCAGTAGAACCTGTTATTCTCTCTGGAACTTAGATCTTTATGCAGCTCACAACACACAAGTTGGTGTTTGCTCATCTTTGAACCCCCTTTGGGGGTTTGTGTATATTAAGTGTCCAATAAATATTTATGAAATCCAGTTAAAAGAAAAGCCTTTTAAAGCCAATCATCAAGTGTGTGACTGGAGAATTCCACCATACATTACAAATGAAAATACAGCCACAAAGATATCTTCATTTCAAAAGATACCTTTGGAATAAATGTGGTTGGGGTTGCTAGCCCTTCAATACAGTGACATGTCAAGAGGTCCTTGTGTCTGGTTTGTGGGTACAGCAAATGAGAGATGATTAATGAGCAGGACTGTACCTGAAGATGCCTTTACAGGGAGGGAATTTCATTTTTCCTTCATTCCCAAAAAGCTTGAGTTCAGCCCAGCCTCCTCTGCCCAGTCAGCCACTCTTTGGACCAAACACATTGGACTGGGTATTTTTTCCACCTCTGTGGAAACTATCAAGGCTTACGTGCTCTCCTGTCTTGCTTTCAGCTGTGTTTCAGATGACTCAGTGAAGCAGTACACCTCACGGGACCACTTAGCCAAGCACTTTCAGGTTCCTGTCTTCAAGTTTGTGGGCAAAGACCACAAGGTGAGTTGAACACCTTCACCTTGTAACCTACATCCCTACCCCCACCCCAGACCTGAGCCTCCTTTCTTGGTGTCCCAATTTGTTGACCTTCTCTATGAGACCAAATTTAGGGTCTGCATTACCTCTGTGAAAAATACTGTAGGGGCAGCTGGGTGGTTCAGTCGGTTGAGTGTTCAATTTCAGCTCAGGTCATGATCTCACAGTTCATGAGTTTGAACCCTGCATCAGGCTCTGTGCTGACAGCGGACCCTGGAGCCTGCTTCAGACTGTCTCCCTCTCTCTGCCCCTTTCCTGCTCATGCTCTGTCTCTCTCTGATTCTCAAAAACAAATGTAAACAAAAAAATTTTTAGGTAAAGAAAAATATTATAGAATTACCCATCTAGAGCCTGATACGGGGTTCAAACTCATGAACTATGAGATCATGACCTGAGCCGAAATAAAACGGTCAACCAACTAGAAGCCTAATACCTTCATTAATGTCACAATTATCTGCCTCCCTCCCAATAAAATCACAGTGCTTGTTCAAAGAAAATACTGATCATAATTTTAAATTGTTGTGGGCAGATATGGTTGAAAAAGCCTGTTTAGTTGTTATTGGCAAAGGTTATGGACAGAAAATTCACAGAAAGGTGAATAGAAACTTGTTCAGTGAAAATAATACTTATGATGCCAATTAAAAGACACTTTTATGCATATTAAATTTATAAAAAATTATCCCAATGCTTGCAAAGTTATAGAGAGAAGACTACAGTAACAGTGTAAATGGGTATAATTCCTGGAAAGTTGATAATATGTAGTAATAACCATAAAATCATATTCTAAAAACTCCAATCTGACAGTTTCTCTCAAACAAACAAGCAAACAAAAGGAAAACAAGATTTGTTGGGTGTGTTTACAGAGCATTGTTACATGGGAAATGGGAAAAAGCCCCCAAACGAATAGGCCTACCATATATCAATTAGTGCATTAGCAGTTATTAAAATCAGAAATATAGGGAAAGGAGATATGAGAAACTTTTATCATAACAGTTTACATGCATATTGGATATGCTACATTTTTGGAAAAAATACATATACAGAACTTATAAGAGGCTGTCGATAGTATGTTAAGGTGGAGGCTTTTCTGGGTTTTGTTTTAGTAGAATTGTTGAAACATTTAAACCAAAGGAAGTTTACGAGACCAATATTCTTTTCCACACTGCATTTAAGTGAGTTTCAGTGAACAGGTACATCACTGTTCCAGAACACCTGCTAATCGTCATGGCTAATCCTGATCTCCCTCCTCAAGCAGGCAGCATGCTTTGAGAGGTAACTTGTAACAAGAAGCTTGGACAAAGAACTTATTATTTTACCCAGAAGTGTGTGGGCACCAATGTTTTCCCCAGACTTCGATGTTAAGAACGAGGTTGTTAACATTATGAGATGTCGCCTTCTCAGAGGTCTCTCCTGCCCCTGTACAAAAGCAGAAGTGATGGATGTGGGCTACTAAATGACCCACGTGACTCAGTGTGTTTGCCACCTGGCTACGGGGATGAATCTGGGCAAGTTCCCTAACCGTAGTCTGTTTGCTCACCTGTAAAATGGGGATGAAAACATCTACCTCAAAGGGCTGTTGTTTAGATGAAACGAGATAATATATACGAAACACTTGGGATAGTGTCTAGCTTCTAGAAAGGGCCCCACAAGTGGCAGCTGTTATCATTACACTGGTTAATGATAATTATGGTCTTTCCAGGAAGTGTTTCTGCACTGCCAGGTCCTGGTCTGTGGAAGGCTGGACGAGCGCTCTCGCTGTGCTCAGGGCTGCCACCGGCGAGTGCGTCGCGAGGCCATAGGAGAGGACACAGCTGGTCCGCAGAGCCAGATGCTGACCGGCGGCCCCATCGGCATCGACTGGGAGGACTAGGACCACCCAACACCCGAGTCCTGGCTTTGGGCCACGCACCTCTTTGGAACTTCTCCCTACGCCCTCTTAGAGCACCAATCAACACCCTAGAACATGGCACTTCTGTAAACCTCATACTGTGGGTTTAGACAGACTCCCAGAACTGACTCATTTTGACTCTGGCTGCTAGGTCAGGAAAGGTCACTTCACTGCTGACTGATCTGACCCATGTAGGGCTTCATCTAACCAATGTCAAAAGCTATGCTGTCCCCGCAGAACGCAGCTCAGCCCGTTCCCC
>NC_043701.1:134569081-134579545 GCF_006229205.1 Suricata suricatta
GGGGGGGGGGAGCATTCATAAAACAGAGGTAGATACCAACCGCAGAGAGTTTTTGCTTTTTAATGCTCCTTCGGTGGTTCTAATCTGCACTCAGTATTGAGAATCAGAGTTTAGCGACTGATCTTTTATGTCCCCTCAGATTTCAGGGACTTCTCCTAGCTATCTTCAGTGACAATTTTTACTAAGTGTTTCTTAGATCTTAACATGACACTAATACCACTAAGTAACTGGGAATATTAACAGGAATAATTCACTGAAGGAAACAATGGAACCTCAGAGACCTAACTCCATCCGACCTCCACCTCCATTGGTCTTCACCAAGTAAGTCTCTGACCTTGCCCACCTCTTCTTCTCTCTCCAGCACCAGTGGGAATGATTGTTACCATCGGTGGACCGTACCAGGTTGGGTTCTGTTCTCTTCTAAGTGAAATGGAAGCACATTGGTGATAATGGACTTCATTCATCTCTTTTCGTATTTTCTAAAAAGAATACTTTATTAAATGTGAGATGCTTACTGGCAACTGAAACATGCATGAATCAGAGGAAAGTCCTTGCCTCCCAAATGGTTGGATGCTGCAAAATTTCATTTATGAATATAATTACCAAGTCCGAGAATCCCAATATTTTCGTCTTTATTTTAGTCTTTAAACTAAGAACTGAATTGCCAGGCAAATGAGTCTTGGTTGGGGAGACCATTGGTAAAGTGAAGAGTAATCTTCAAATCACTCTATGTCCTTTTTCCAGTTCTCCCAAAGGATGGGACTCACTTTTCAGCTGTAGAACAATGTTTCCTTTCTCTCGCTTTGCGTTATCCAAACTTGTGGAAGCAAGGATGAGACACATCTGCCACACACCATCTCTGAGGCTGACAGCTGTGGCATCACTCAACCCCAGGAAGGGGTCACCTCTTTCTCATAATTCTTCTTTCTCTTCTTCTGCACAGATGCAGGCTGCCCTTTGGCTATTCATAAAAGGTCGGCAGCCCAAGGTCCATACGGTATTGAACACCGTATCAGCCAGAGAATCACAGGCTACTTGAAAAAGATGAAGAGGAAAAAAAAAAGAAAAGAAAAGGAAAAAATGAAGAGAAATAAAAGGTTAATATACTATACAAGACTACCCAAGTAGTTTGAGTAATTTTAAAAACCTATGTAATTCTAAGGATGACATGATACCTGGAGGAGAATAAAAGCAGTAATCCCAATACATAATTAAAAAGAAAGAATATACATTTAAGAGAAATTTCACAAGCTTCCATCCAATTTAATTAAGCAGAATATACTTTGAGGTGCCCTTCTTTTATGGGCCTCTAAGTCAAAATCACAGTTAGCAATCAGAATCTCCCATATCACTATGCACACTCCATGGAAAATCTGCCATTTTTGCAGAATACTCCCTCAGGTAACTCTACTATGTTTCCCATAGTTTTCTCTGTTCAAATATTGGATAAATAACAATTCACTCATTGAAAAAAACATGTGTGTTGGTCAGCCATTTTCTTAGGCATCAGGGATGCAAAGACCAAAGAGATCCCAACTCAAGTACTCACTGTTTGGACAAAGAGGTGGACAGGATGGACAGGAAAACTAATGGTTACACTACACACTATGCTGGAAGTAATATCATGGTGGTATGGGGACCCACAGAAAAGGTCTATCCCTTTGGGGGTAAAGATTATTATGAAAGACATCTCAGAACACCTTCCTTTAGAATTTTGATAAAGATTGTATTGAATCTGTAGATTGTTTTGGGTAGTAAGACCATTTTCAATGCACAGGTCTTTCACCTCCTTGGTCAAATTAATTCCTAGGTACTTTATTCTTTATAATGCAATTTTAAATTATAATTTTTCTTAATTTCTCTTTCTGATAATTCTTTAGTGTATAGAAATGAAATTGAGTTTTGTATATTGACTTTGTATACTGTGACTTTAATGGATTTATTAGTTCTAATAGGGTTTTTTTGTGTGTGGAGACCTTAGGGTTTTCTCTATGTGATATCATATCATTTGCCAATAGTGATAGTTTTACATCTTTAATTCCAACTTGGATGTCTTTTATTTCTTCTTTTTGCCTAATTGCTCTGGCTAGAACTACCAATACTATGTTAAATAAAAGTGGTGAAAGTGGGCATCCTTGTCTTGGTCCTCATCTCAGAGAAAAATCTTTCAGCTTTTCTCCATTGAGAATGATGTTAGCTGTGGACTCATCATGTACGGCCTCTATTATGTATGTTCCCTTTATATCTACTGTGCTGAGAGGTTTTTTTCACAAATGTATGTTGAATTTTGTTAAATGCTTTTTCTGCATCTGTTGAGATGATCATATAATATTTATCCTTCATTTCATTAATGTGCTGTATCACATTGTCTGATTTGCTGATGTTGAACCGTTCTTGCATTCCTTGAATAAATCCCACTTGATCACGATGTATGATCCTTTTAATATTATTGAATTAGGTTTGCTAACATCTATGGAGGATTTTTGCATCTATGTTCATCAGGAATTTACCTGTAATTTTTTTTCTAGTGGTGCTCTTATCTAGTTTTGGTATCAGAGTAATGCTGGCCCCTCATAAAGTAAGTTTGGAAATGTTCCTTCCTCTTCAATTTTTTGGAAGAGTTTGAGGATTGGTATTAATTCTTCCTTAAATTTATGTTAAAGCCATTTGAATGAATGATTAATTCTTCTTGAAATGTTGAAACCACTTAGTCCATCATGGGGCGCCTGGGTGGCTAAGTCAGCTAAGCATCCAACTCTTGATTTCAACTCAGGTCATGGTCTCATGGTTGTGAGATCAAGCCCTGCATCAGGCTCTGTGCTTGGAGCTTGCTTGGAATTCTCTCTCTCTCTCTCTCTCCCTCTCTCTCTCTCTGTTTGTCTCTCTCTCTGTCTCTCTCTTTCCCCCTCTGCCCCTCTCCTCTGCTTGCACTCTCACAGAAAAACAATTGAAAAATAAACGTCTATCTTGCTCTGGACTTTCACTTGTTGGAAGATTTTTCATTGCTGATCCGATCACCTTACTAGTAATCAGTATGTTCAGATTCTATTTTTAAATATTCAGTCTCAGCAGGTTGCCTGTTTCTAGGAATTCACCCACTTCTCTTCAGTTGTCCAATTTATTGGCATATAATTATTCATAGTAGTCTCTGGTGATCCTTTGTATTTCTGTGGTATCAGGTATAATGTCCCCTCTTCTATTTCTGATTTTATTTATTTGAGTCCTCTCTTGTTTTTAGTGGGTCTAGCTACAGGTTTGTCTATTTTGCTCAACTTTAAAAAAAACAGTTCCTAGTTTTGTTTATCATTTCTATTATTATTTTAGTCTTACTTTTATTTATTCCCTTACTTCTACTAACTTAGGGCTCCAGTGCTTTTCTTTTCCTTGAGGTTTAAAGTTAGGCTGTGTATTCAAGATCTTTCTTTTTTCTTGATGTAGGCATTTACTGCTATGCATTTCCCTCTTAGAACTGCATTTGCTGCATCTCATAAGTTTAAGTATGTTGTATTTCCATTTTCATTTGTCTCAGTATTTCTTTATCTTTTGATTTCTTCTTTGACCCATTGGTTGTTTAGTACCATTTATTTATTTGCTCTCGACATTGCTCTCACCACTTGTATTCAATATTGTACTGGAAATTCTAGACAGGACAATTGGCAAGAGCAATATATAAAAATCATGCAAATTGAAAAGGAAGATGATATGTAGATGGCATTATCTTGTGTATAGAAAAGCTTAAGGAATCCACTAAAATCTATTAAAATTAATAAATGAATTCAGCAAGGCTGCAGGATAATAGATCAATATACAAAATCAGTTGTATTTCTGCATATTATCAATGAATAATCTGAAAATAAAATTAAGAAACTAATTTTATTTATAATAACAAAAAATGAATAAATACTTATGAATAAATTAAACAAAAGAAGTGTAAGACTTGTGCTCTGAAAACTATAAGACATTGTTGAAAGAAATTTAAAAAGATCCAAATAAATGGAAAGACATTCAGGTTCATTGATCCAGAAACATAATTTTGTTAGATGGTAATATGCCTCAAATTGATCTCCAGATTTAACAAAAGCTGTATCAAATTCCAACTGCCATTTCTTGCAGAAATTGACAAGCTGAACCTAAAATTCATAAAGAAATTCAAGGGATCCAGAATATTCAAAACTATCTTGAGAAAGAAGAACAAAGTTGAGGATTACTTCCTGATTTCAAAGTTTACTACAAAACCATAATAATAAAGACAGTGTGACACTGGCATAGATCAATGGAATAGAATTGAAAATCTAGAAATAAACACTGCATTTTTGTTCAACTGATTTTTGATAAGGATGCAAAAACAGTTGAATGTGAGAAAGATATCTTTCAACAACATGCAAGAACATTTGTATATCGGGGCGCCTGGGTGGCTCAGTCGGTTAAGCCTCCGGCTTCGACTCAGGTCAGATCTCACGTTCGTGGGTTCGAGTCCCGTGTCGGGCTCTGTGCTGACAGCTAGCTCAGAGCCTGGAGCCTGCTTCCAGTTCTGTGTCTCCTTCTCTCTCTGCCCCTCCCCCTCTCATGCTCTGTCTCTCTTGGTGTCAAAAATAAATAAAACATTAAAAAAAAAAAGAACATTTGTATATCCGCATACAAAAGAATGAAGTTGGACCTCTTTCTCACATCATACACCAAAAAAAGTGGATCATAGACCTAAATGTATGAACTAAAACAAAACTCTTAGAAGAAAACATAGGAGCAAATCTTTGTGGCCTTGGGTATAGTAAAGCCTTCTTACATATGACACCAAAAGTACAAGCCACAAAAGGGGAGGGGATGACTTCATTGGGGGGAATTGGACTTCATTGAAATGTAAAACTGCTTTGCAAATAATTTCATCATGAAAGTGAAAAAAAACTCCACAAAATGAGAAAAAATATTAGTGAAGCATAAATCTAAAAAGGGACTTATGTCCAGAATGCACAAAGAATACTTTCAACTCAATAATAAAAAAGACCAGTAATCCAATTTATCAAGAGGCAAAGGATCTGATTAGACATTGCTCAACATCATTAGCAATCAGAGAAATGCAAATCAAAACCATGATGTGATAGAATTTTACACTAGGATCTATAATCAAAAATACAGATAATAATAAGGGTTGATAAGGATGTAGGGAAATTGGAACCTTACTACATTGCTGGTGGGAATGTGAAAGGGTGCTGCCATTTTGGAAAACAGTTTGTCATAAAATTACCATATAACCCAGAGTCCCCCTCCTAGGTATATACTCAAGAGAAACGAAAAGATATGTCTCCACAAAAACCTATATATCAATGTTTATACCAGAATTATACATAAGAGCCAAAGGTAGAGATAACCCAAACGTCCTTCATTTGATGAATGGGTAAGGAAAATACATTATGTCCATATAATGAATGGTCTATAATTTAGCAATAAAAAGAAATGAAATACTGATACATGCTACAACATAGATAAACCTTGCTAAGTTAAAGATGCCAGTCAAAGAGGACCACATATTTTATTATTCCATTTATACAAAATGTCAGAATAGGCAAATCAATCGAGGTAGAAAGTAGGTTCATGGTTGCCAAGGGCCAGAAAGGGGAAAGATGGAATGGGTTGTTCATGTTTATGGGGATCCCTTTTGGTGTGGTGAAGATGTTCTACAATTGACTGTAGGGCTGATTGCATAGCTTTGTGAACATATTTTGAAAACAGTTAAATGGTTGAATTGTATAGTATGTGAATTATATATCAATAAAGCTATGTCAACAAGAGCAAAAAATGAACCAAGTGTTCCAAGCAGAGGGAACTGCAGAGGCAGAAAAATATGGTCCATCAACCCAAGGTGTTTGGAATGGCAGACATCAGGAGAGAAATCAGAAATAAGCAAGATAATGCTGGAGAGGTAGCGTAGGGCTGGATCAGAAGAGACTATGTATATCATACTAAGGAGTCTGGATTTATTCCTAAGGAAGAAGACCCAATTGAAGGGCTTACATAGAGGGTAGAAATGACTGGATTCATATGGTACAAAAATGTATCCTGTCCCTATGGGTAACATACACTGGATGGGACCCAGAGATTAGATTAACTTGTAGTAACCAGGCCAATGTTATATCAAAGAGATATTTAGGAGAAAAAATCAATAGGACATTGCTTAGAGGAAGTAACTTGACCTGACCCTAGATTAGCAGCAGGCACTTATTCACCTTGTGTAGGTACAGATAGAGTGACACTCCCTTTTACAGGGCCCAATTAATAATTCATATTTTGAAGCCTTTACACATTCACTTTAGGACTATACTCTAGACATTGATCTATGAAAATGATCCAAAATTCTTTCTACTGCTGACTGCCTCAGTGGCATGAGGCCAACTCCTTATACACTTAAATTTCAAACTTTGTCATCTAAAAATATGTAATGTGAATACCTGAATGTAATGTTCTGGCTTCAGAAATTAAGGACTAAAGCTCTGCCTAAGGTGAATTAAGAAAAGGAAATTACACAATCTGCATTAGAAACTGGGTAGCTGAACAGTTGTTTAAAAATAATTATCCTCAAGAATATAGAGAGATATTTTAAAAGATAGATTAAAAAAAAATTCTTTCCCCAACTGAAAACAAAATAAGGAAAAAAGGGCTTAAAACAAACCAAGTGGTCCTATACAGAAAAATTCCTGATATGGAAAATTATTTAGTAGTGGAATGAATAACCAAAGCCAGTTGGCCAACTCTTTCTCCAGTCTTAAAGGATAGATTTTTATATCTCTGGAAAGGCTTTGGTGTGGCGCTGTCCATCAGGAGTGGTGCCAGCAGCTCCTGGGCAGGACAGCAAGAACTTTAGTGAAGCAATGCCCAGAACCATCCTTCACCCTTCTTACATTTGTCACAGTGTTCTATAAAGAAATTTCAGTGAGCTCTAATGGTCTCTTTGCATAAAGGCGCTCTAGATATTTTTCTGTATGAAAACAGGAATAAAACTCCCTGCTCAGCAGTAGATTCCCTTAAGATACCTACCTTCCACGTTGGAGACAAAGCCCAGACTCCGCTTCAGGTCAGAGCAGATAGAGTGGAGACACCACCGGAATTTTGCATCACAGCGATACTTGTTGGCACCACAAGTGTCATAACAGACGTCCAGCTGGTTGCAGCACTTAGTCATCGCTGGAATGCCCAAGTCCATCTGGGGAAAAGTGAAGGAAGAAAATGCCACGTTTAGACCAAGGACCTTAGGCAACCTTGCCCACCTTGTTATTAACAGGCCAGTTCTCAAATTCCTGTTACACATCAGATCAGTTCAGAAATACCAACGACTTGAGAGAATGGATGAGGTTGACAGCTACAGGATGTTAAGTATCGATCATGGTTTGGTTATTAATTTTTAATGCTAAATAATCCATTTTCTTTTTTTTCTCTTAGGTATAGTATTTTTCAAATTCACATGCCACTACAGTGATGAAAATAACATCAGAAGGTTAGTGAAGAGGGCAGAGCTGCAGGACTTCCAAATTCAACTAAGCATGTATTATGTGAGATTTTATTTGAGCAAAAAACTCAAAGGCTCAGATGTATAAAAAATTAAGGCTCGGCTCATCAAGAGGTCACCAGCATTTATTAGGAACCCATCCCGTACAGCACTGTTTTAAAGACATGTGTATGTGTCTGTGTCAGGGAGCAGAGTGGGGTATAGAACACATGGTTTCTGACCGCAAGGGGACTATGGCCAATGTCATATCTCATACACACACACACACATGTATTAAGCCTCCTATAACAACTGTAGATGTTGTGGCATAAACTGAGTAACTAACTTTATAGAAAGCCACATCTAGAGTTTTATCACTACATGTTTTTTTTTAAGAGAATTATTAGACATGAGGGTAAAGAAAGGAGATAATGAGCAAATCATATGTGAGCAAGTCAGTTTGTTTAGCATTTCAAAGGTCTTAGCAGGGGTTTAATTGTTTGTTTGCTTACTATTTTTTTAATGGAGAAAGATAAGTTGGTGGATGGTCCTGACTTCCAAAGTACCTCGTAAGATTTGATAAAGACTCTCAAGCAATGAAGGAACATGATAGGATGAATGATAACAGAGAGTGATCTTTCTGTGGTATGTGAAATAGTTTGGAACAGGGGCATCTAGACATTGGTAGACCATTTTACAATCTTTTGCAGTTCTTCTGATAATATAAACTTGAACCTGAGTGGAAGCTGTGGAAATATGGTTTCATGGTACAGGTGGAAATTGATTAATCAGCTATTATAGATCCTTTCCACTTGGGTCTCCTTAAATGCTCCCTTATTTGAACTTTTACTCCAAGGCCACTTAAAGCAGGCTAAGGACTGTGGTAGTTTAAAATGCCCTTCTGACAGGGCGCCCTGAGTGGTTCAGTTGGTTAAATGTCCTGCTCTTGATCTTAACTCACATTTTGATCTCATGGTCTTGAGTTCAAGTCCCATGTTGGGCTCCATGCTGGGCATGAAGCCTATTAAAAATAAAATAGGGGCATTTGGGTGGCTCAGTTGGTTGAGTGTCCAACTCTTGATTTCAGCTCAGGTCATGATCTCACAGTTCATGAACTCAAGCTCCATATTGGGCTCTGTGATGTCAGGTTGGAGCCTGCTTGGGATTCTCTCTTCAGCTCTGCCCCTCCCCTGTTCGCTCTCTCTTTCAAAATAAATAAGTATACTTTTAAAAAGTTCTTTAAAAAAAAATAAAGTGCCCTTCTAAGAAAAAGAAAATAAAATCCATTGTTACATTAAGAGGTAATGTAACTTATTAGGCTAGACAACAGCCTGGGCTCTGCAATTCTGGATAAATTCCTATCATCTGATACCTAAATTAAATTACTTTGTTTGTGCCTCATCCCAGAAACTAAACATATATCACAGCAGAGGTAACTGAGAATTAATTAGATGAGTATAGTCTCTATCACTTAGTTCAACTAAACTGGAAATTCTTGAACTAGTCCTAAACAATACTTGTACCAGTAAAGAAAATGACGTTACTCCCAAAATAGAGTGCATACTGTTGTCAAAAACCAACTTCTGAGCTCCAGAGCTGAAATATGTAGTGCAAAGACAGATTTAGGGATAAAGAAAGGAGATAGTATATTACTTTGCCATACAAAGGAGGCTGCAGAAGGCTAATGCCCCCAAGAGTGAAAGTCCACCTGGGTAAGAGGCTGAGGCGTTTTATAGGAAAATACGGGATCTGGGCAGTTTCAATAGGAATGTTGAGCACTGGCGCCAGCTGGCCATACCAAGCTTCTGGAACAAAGGATTCTATAGAAAAACAAAACTGAAGAAGAGAAATCTCGATCACGAGTGAACACTTGCTGAAGCATTGGTGTGTCCATCTTAATTTCCATCTGTGTTTACATTGTTTTTTTTTCAAAATTCTATTTAAATTTTGGTTAGTTAACATATAGTGTAATATTGTTTTCAGGAGTAGAGTTTAGTGATTCAACACTTACATATAACTCCTAGTGCTCAACATGACAAGTGCCTTCCTTAATACCCATCACCCATTTAGCTCATCCACCCACCCACCCCCCTCAATCAACCCTCAGTTTGTTCTCTATCATAGTCTCTTATGGTTTGATTCCCTCTCTCTCTGTATCCCCCTTTCCCATATGTTCATCTACTTGTTTCTTTTTTTGTTTTTAATTTAATTTAATTTTTTAAATAATAGTTTGTTGTCAAATTGGTTTCCATATAACACCCAGTGCTTCTCCCCACAAGTGCCCCCCCCATGACCACCACCTCTTTCCCCTCTCTTCCTCCCCCTTCAGCCCTCGGTTCGTTTTCAGTATTCAATAGTCTCTCATGATTTGTTTCTTAAATTTCACATATGAATGAAATTGTATGATATTTGTCTTCTCTGACTGATTTATTATTTTTTTAGCATAATATACTCCATCCACGTCATTGCAAATAGCAAAATTTCATTCCTTTGGATGGCTGAGTACTATTCCCGTGTGTGTGTGTGTGTGTGTGTGTGTGTGTGTGTGTGACATCTTCTTTATATATTAATCAGTCAATGGACACTTGGGCTCTTTCTATACTTTGGCTATGGTTTTCTGTGTTATTGGTAGATGTGAGGTGATATCTCATTGTAGCTTTGATTTGTATTTCTCTGATCATGAGTGAGGTTGAGCATCTTTTCATGTGCCTGTTAACCATCTGGATGTTTTCTTTGGAAAAAATGTCTATTCACGTCTTCTGTCCATTTCTTAATTGTATTATTTGTTTTGGGGGGTGTTGAGTTTGATAAGTTCTTTATACATTATATACTGACCTTTATCAGATATGTCTTTTGCAAATATCTCCTCCAATTCTGAAAGTTGCATTTAGTTTTATTGATTGTTTCCTTTGCTGTCCAGAAACTTTTTATCTTGATGAGGTCTGAGTGGTTTATTTTTGCTTTTGTTTCTCTTGCTTCAGGAGACA
>NC_043701.1:134579645-134668793 GCF_006229205.1 Suricata suricatta
CATTGATTTATTTATTTTGAAAGAGAAAGAGAGTACAAGCAAGGAAGGGCCAGAGAGAGAGGGAGAGAGAATCCCAAGCAAGCTCCGCACTGACAGTGCAGAACCCAATGTGGGGCTCAAACTCATGAACCATGAGATCATGACCTGAGCAAAATCAAGAGTCAGACGCTTAACCAACTGAGTCTAGTCTGTTTAAGTTTTCCATTTCTTCCTGTTTCAGGTTTGCTACTTTGTAGGTTTATAGGAATTTGTCCATTTCTTCCAGATTGCCCAGTTTGTTGGCATATAATTTTCATAATATTTTCTCATCATTGTTTATATTTCTGTGGTGTTGGTTGTGATCTCTCTCCTTTCATTTATGATTTTATTTATATGGATCCTATCTTCTTTGTTTTTTGATAAGTCTGGCTGGGGACTTATCAGTTTATTAATTCTTTCAAAGAACCATCTCTTAGTTTCATTGATCTGTTCTGTTTTTGTTTTTTCTATATCATTTGTTTCTGCTGTAATCTTTATTATTCCCCTTCTTCTGTTAGCTTTACACTTTATTTGATGTTTGCTTTCTAGCTACTTTAGGTGTAAGGTTAGGTTGTGTATTTGAGACTTTTCTTGTCTCCTAAGGCAGGCCTATACTATAATATACCTCCCTTTTAGGACTGCCTTTGCCACATCCCAAAGATTTTGAACTGTCATGTTTTCATTTTAATTTGCTTCCATGTATTTTTTATTTCTTCTTTAATGTCCAGGTTAAGCCATTCATTCTTTAGTAGGATATTCTCTTTTTTTTTTTTTAACATGTATTTGTTTTTGAGAGACTGAGAGAGACAGAGTGTGAACAGGGGAGCGACAGAGAGAGAGGGAGACACAGAATCTGAAGTAGGCTCCAGTCTCTGAGCTAGCAGTCAGCACAGAGCCTGATGCAGGGCTTGAGCCCCGTATCATGAGATCATGACCTGAGCCGAAGTCAGATGCTCAACTGACTGAGCCACCCAGGCACCCCATTAATAGGATGTTCTTAACCACCACGTATTTGTGGTCTTTCCAAATTTTTTCTTGTGGCTGACTTCAAGTATCATAGCATTGTGGTCTGAAAATATGCATGATATGATCTTGATCTTGTTGAGGGCTGATTTGTGACCCAGTATGTGATCTATTCTGGAGAATGTTCCATGGGCTCTGAAAAGAATGTGGGGGGCACCTGGGTGGCTTGGTTGATTGAGAATCTGACTCTTGATATCAGCTCAGGTCTTGATCTTGGGGTCATGGATTCAAACCCCATGTTGGGCTCTGCACTGGACATGAAGCCTATTAAAGAAAGAAAGAAAGGAAGGAAGGAAGGAAAGCAGAAAGGGAGGAAGAAAGAAGGGAAGGAAGGAGGGAGGGAAGGGAAGAATGTGTATTCTGCTGCTTTAGGATAAAATGTTCTGAATATATCTGTTAAGTCCATCATGTCCAGTGTCATTCACAGCCATTGTCTCCTTGTCGATTTTCTGCTTAGATGATCTGTCCATTGTTGTAAGTGAGGGTGTTAAAGTCCCCTACTATTATTGTATTATTTTCAATGAGTTTCTTTATGTTTGTTATTGATTTATATATTTGGGTATTCCAACCTGGGGGCATAATTTGTTAGATCTTGATGGATAGACCCTTTAATAATTATTAATGCCATTCTTCAGCTCTTATTACAGTCTTTGGTTTAAAATGTAGTTTGTCTGATGTAAGTATAGCTACTCCAGCTTTCTTTGATGTCCATTAGCATGATAGATGGTTCTCCATCCCTTCACTTTCAAGTTACAGGTGTCTTTAGGTCTAAAATGAGTCTCCTGGTGGCAGCATATAGATAGGTACTGTGTTTTTTTTTTTTATCCATTCTGATACCTATGCCTTTTGATTGAAGCATTCAGTCCATTGCATTCAGTGTGATTATTGATAGAAATGAATTTAGTGTCTTTGTGTTGCCTGTAAAGCTGATGTTTCTGGGTGATGTCTAGTCTTTGTTGTTTTTGGCCCTTTTCCCCTCTCACTCAAAGAGACCCCTGTAATATTTCTTGCAGGGCTGGTTTAGTGATCATTATCTCCTTTAGTTTTTGTCAGGGAAACTATCTCTTCTATTCTGAATGACCTGGCCTGCCCAGTTTCTGTAGACAAATCTGCTAGAACAAACTTGTCTGTCTTTCCTTATAAGTTACGTATTTGTTTTCCTTTGCTGCTTTCAGGATTCTTGTCTGTGAATTTGACTATGATATGTCTTGGTTATGGCTGGCTTTTGTTGAGTTTAATGAGAGTTCTCCATGTATCTTGGATTTTGATGTCTGTTTCCTTCCCCAGTTTAGGCAAATTTCCATCTATAATTTGCTCAAACAAACCTTCTGCCCCTTTTTATTTCTCTTCATCTTCTGGCACTCCTATGATACTAAATGTTAATATGCTTTGGTCTGAGTTCCCTAAGTCTACATTCATGATCCAATACCTCTCTTTCACCCTTCTTTTCAGCTTCATTCTTTTCCATAACTTTATCTTCTATATCACTGATTTGTTCCTCTGGTTCATCTATCCTCATTGTCATGGCATCCATTCGTGTTTGTATATTTTTAATTTGGGCCTGACTAGCTTTTATATCTTTTATCTATGCAGGAAGGGATTCTCTAGTGTCTTCTATGATTTTTTGAAGCCCAGCTAGTATCCTTATAACTGGTTGTTTACACTCTAATTCAGACAGCCTACTTATATCTGTATTGATAAAAATCCCTGCCTGTTACTTCTTCCTGTTCTTTCTTTTGGGATGAATTCATTCATCTTGTCATATTTTCAAGGTTCAAATAAAAGCTACATGTGTTTTGTTTTCTTTTACAAGGATCTAGATCCAAAATAGATAGCTATATAGATATAATAAAATTTTTTAAATTAATTAAATAATAAAATTGTTTTTTCTGTATCCCAAGGTAGGGGGAACACAAAGTCTGCTTGTTAAAAAGAAGCTAGATTTAAAAAAACATATACATGTTGGGTGCCTGGGTTGCTAAGTTGGTTAAATGCTTGACTCTTGGTTTTGGCTCAGGTCATGATCTCACAGTTCATGCATTTGAGCTCTGTGTTGGTCTCTGTGCTGATGGTGGAGAGTCTGCTTAGGATTCTCTCTCTCTCCCTTTCTTTCTCTGTCCCTCTCCTGCTCACTCTCTTGCCCTCAAAATAAACAAATAAAAATGTTTTAAAACCAAAAAATATATATACAATAAAGTAAGAAATAAAATAAAAATAAAATAAAATAATAAAATAGCTTTTACCCACAAGTGTGGGTAAAAAATGGAAACTAGATCCCATTTCTCCTAGAGCTAAAGTTTTGTAGCACTCTAGGATTGGTAGACTTGGCACATGTGAGGATTTGTGTTCTAGAGTTGGGGGGCGCTGCACTGATTCTCAGGTGGAGTTGCCACAGTGGAGATGTACCTGCAGGGCACAGAAGGGCAGAGCTTGGTGTACGTAGCTCTGCCATCCTCTTGGTGGCACTGTTTTGTTCACTGAAGTTCATCAGTGCTGATGGGCAGGATAAAAATGATGTCACCTGCTCTCTCATCCCTGAAATCAGGAGCTTGTGCCCACCACTCTTCAGGAAGTCCTCACAGAAGAGCAAACAATCATCTCTCTTGTGTCCCCAGCTTCTGCTAAATACCCACCTTTACCCCGCCTGCATCTGAGCTCTCCAACTGCTGGAAGGCACAACATTCCTGTATTTTGTCTCAGGCATGTGGCTGGGTTTCAAATTCCAAAATTTAGAGAACTGCACAGTGCGCAGAGCTGCGCTGACCCTCTGGGAAAGAGTGTTGCTGCACTGTGGCCAGTGCCAGCTTGGCCCAGAAATCAACTGAGTGACTACACAGAGGTTTGGAGTTTATGGTAAAGCATAGCAGAAAGCCAGCACCACGGCTCACTGCCCGCAGCCAGTGTCCCCGTGCCTATGGTGGTGAACTGGGCAGCTCAACGGTGCTGGCTGGGTTTTTTCCCCTCAGATAGGCTGTGTCCCCTCTCCCAAATGCACTCCTCCAGGGGAACTGCTTCTCCCTGTGTGACCCAGGGGATCCTCAGGCCACGCTGCCCACTTCTGAGTCTCCACCCTCCTTCCCCCCAGAACCACACTAAGCCTGCCAGACATGACCCTGGTGATGGTGCTGACCTCCAAAACTCCAGACTTTGTGCACCACTGTTTATAAAAACTTGCGTTATTGAGCTTCTCTCGTTTTCCTAGTCAGTGGTTTTGGGGGAGAGTTTTTCTTGTGCAGTTCCCCACACGCACTTTCATTCTTTCTCTCCTTCTTTCTTTTTCTCTCACTCCATGATAAGGGCTCCATGAATAGGGTTCCCTCCCCATCACAGCACCCACAGCTCTTCTCTCTCTGAAATTAACTCTCTGAGGCTTCTACCTTCTGTGATGTGGCAGTTTTTTCACTTTTAGTAGTGGGTTGTGTTTTTTTTTTTTTTTAAGAAAGAGAGAGTGTATGAGCTGGGGAGAGGGGCAGAGGGAGAGAAACCTTTTTTTCATGTTTATTTATTTATTTATTTTGAGAGAGAAAGAGAGAGAGTGCAACTGGGGGGAGGGGCAGAGAGAGAGGGAGAGAGATTTCCAAGCAGGCTCTACACTGTCTACACAGAGCCCAATGCGGGACTTGATCTCACGAACTGTGAGTTCATGACCTGAGCCAAAATCAAAAGTCAGATGCTTAACCGACTGAGCCACCCAGGTGCCCCAGGAAAGAGAATCTTAAGCAGGTTTCATGTTCAGGGCAGACCCTAATGGGGGAACTCAATCCCACGACCCTGGATCATGACCTGAGCTGAAATCAAGGGTTGGATGCTCAGCAGACTGAGCCACCCAGGCGCCCCACTAGTTGTGCATTTTTGCTTTCAGTCCTCAGATCGATTTCTTCGATGTTCAAAGTGACTTGATGTTTATCCAGCTGTGTTCAAGGGATGGGTTTAGAAACCCAGCCTAGGGTCTCCCTACTCTTCACGATCTTAACTCCAAAGCCCATTTTTACATCTCTATTGAGGTTTCACTGCCACTTCCATACCTACTAAATTGGTATCGAGTAAAATTTAGTAGCCAAAAATGGGGCTTCTGTAGTACAAATATATATTTAAAAAGATTGTGTTACTTCTGTGTCCATACACATATTCATGGTTGTGGATGAGGCTGGGAATAAGCTGTGCAGGTTGTACAGTGGACAAGAGTGTCATATCACAGGGGACACCATCCCGCAAGATAGCATAGATTTACATATTTATTAAGAGAAATGTCTAGCCAATGGAAGTCAAATTTCCTTTTCTTTTTTTAAAAAATTTTTAATGTTTTATTTTTGAGAGAGAAAGAGGGAGACACAGAATCTGAAGACAGGCTCCAGGCTCTGAGCTGTCAGCACAGAACCTGACGTGGGGCTTGAACCCACAAACTGTGAGATCATGACCTGAGCAGAAGTCGGATGCTTAACCAACTGAGTCACCCAGGTGCCCCTCAAATTTCCTTTTCTAGCATAATCAGTATATTAAGATGAATTTCTGACAAATGGAAGAGGAAAGAGGACCTTTCCCCAATTTTCACAAAAATGCCACATTAGTGGGTAGCATTTTCATGAAAAGAATAAACATTATGTTGCTTAGAAAACTATTACAAAGTAAAAATCTTTTGAATCAGCAGAAAGTGAAGAATAGCCTGATTAAGACACAATTCAAAATCATAGTTTATATGGGAAATCCTTCCATCTACATTTTATATAAGACCTCTTTTCTGAAGTAAAAAAGACAAAAGGGTCCCCATGATGTCTTAAAAGAAATCAGTTTTTTACTTGTTTTCAGGGGAGGGCAGTAGTTTGAGGAATGGCCAGTGGCAATGAGAAGTGTTTAGCTGGAGGCTGGTCGTGTGTTTGTGTGTGTGGAGTGGGGGTTGCTTGTGTGTGTGTGTGTGTGTGTGTGTGTGTGTGCAGATTACTATGATCTTAATACTCTAAACACAGCTAGTTTGGTGCTACCACGCGTGGGGTCAACCACTTGCAAAAGTCCTGACAACATGGCAACCAGCTCTCACTGTTAGTGCCAACGGCTTCAGCACATCATAGGAAAAGTCTCACTAATTTAAATAAGTCACACTTGTCAGATTTCATATGAAGTTATGTTTGATCCCCTAATATTTGGCTGGTATTTGCAGTGGTGACTTTATCTTATCTGAGGTCTTATCTGAGGGACAACCGCCCTGATACGAGGATATTGGATACTTTCTTTGAAAATTATGTCCCTTACTCTGAATCCAATTTAAAATACTTAACTAGGTGTGCCTGAGTGGCTCAGTTGGTTAAGTGTCCAACTTTGGCTCAGGTCATGATCTCACAGTTTGTGAGTTCAAGCCCCATGTTGAGCTCTGTGCTGACAGCTCAGAGCCGGGAGCCTGCTTTGGATTCTGTGTCTCCCTCTCTCTCCGCCCCTCCCCTGCTCACACTCTGTCTCTCTCTCTTTCTCAAAAATAAATATTTTAAAAAACTTTAAGTACTTAATTATACTGCTCAACTATATTCCATAAATGATCACTCCCATCAACGAGAACTCTTGGGCCTGTCTTAGTTAAAACCAATCAACTAAGAAAATAATGGTGGTGGTACATACACTTTCTGGTACCTTAAGACCCAGGAAATAGGAACTGCAGCCATTGGGCTCCTGAGGTTTGTAGCCAGGTCTGGGCATTGGTGCCTTTCCTAGCAGGAGAAAGAGAGGAAAGATACAGGAAGAAATATTTAGACATTAAGCATTTGGGAACATTCATCAAATAAAAATTATCTAAAAGCATATTCAGTTTTCCCTTTAAAAGTCATCATTTCTCACCAGATATTCACATCCATATTCGGTGGTAAATGACGATAATGATGACAAGAATATCATAAAAGAATAATAACCTTCATACCAGCTTGGCATTTCTCCCCTAATCTTAAAGAATTTTATGAGCATTTATTTTCTAACAATTCTAATGTTTCTCAAGTGCATGACTTTGAAGGTAAGGTCCATGGCAAAATGAACCAAAATTCAAGGTGTCCTACTCCATCCACTGTAAGACCACATACCAAGCACAGAAAAGCAGAACACGACCTGATCACACCCTTAACGAATCAGAATTGTAACAGTACCACAAATCTCTTTTCAGAATCTTTTGAAGGAAATTTTGCAAGATTCCATAAATGTAGGCAAAGCATTATTGATCAAAGAGCATAGAAATCATTGCCATGCAACATTTGAGGCTTTGTATTATAGAACTAAGCAGAAACCATCTGGCAGGCTTTGACTTTCTTGGTTTTCCTACATGGCTTTTGAGTTATGTTATATCTTGCAATTATTGAGAGAGAAGTGTTGTCAATGTTATTGATGGAAGTCATCGCAGGTAAAGAAAACCTAGACTTTGATTTCAGCTTAGGTCATGATCACGCATTCCTGGAGACTGAGCCCTGCGGGGGCCTCTGTGCTGAGCATGGAGACTGCTTGAGATTCTTTCCGCCTCTCTCTCTCTCAAATAAAAACAAAGAATTTAAATTAAAAAAGAGGGAGAGAGAAAACCCCGCAGGACAGTTTGGCAGTGAGTATTTTTATCCTGTTATCCAGACAAGGAAAACGGAGCTAAGGGGGCATGTGACTCGCCTAAGTCATGTACTAAGTGAGGGAAGTAGGCTCTAAATCCAGATTTCCTATTTTATGTCTCCAAATCCCATGCTCTTCTATCACATTCCTTTGCACCTTTTTAGGAGATACAAGACAGAGCAAAGACTGAGGAAATAAGCCATGAATTAATTCTCAGAGTGAGGCATATAGCATTTATTTTTTCTTTCTTTTCTTTCACCTTCTCCTACAAGGTTATTTTATTTTTAATTATTTGGCATTATGAAGAAAAATCAGAGAAACAAACATCCATGTACCCACTAAAGAAACATAATAAATGTTAACATAGCCAAACTTACTATGCATATTTTTCCTGTTTAATTAAATGTTACAAGTATAATTGAAGCCACCTACGCACTCCGTTTTCTGTTTTAATTTTTAGATATTAAGTCTATGCTTTAAACCCCTCCCTCCTTATTATTCTTTATTTAAGTTTTTTAATGTTTAATTATATTTGAGAGAGAGAGAGAGAGAGTGTGAGCGGGGAAGGGAAACAGAGAGATGGAGACAGAATCAGAAGCAGGCTCCACGCCCTGAGCTGTCAGCACAGAGCCCGACGTGGGGCTCAAACCCACGAACCATGAGATCATGACCCGAGCTTAAGTTGGATGCTCACCCGACTGAGCCACCCAGGCGCTGCTCCTTATTATTCTTAAAAATTGTTTTGACTACTCTTGGACCTATAGTCTTGCAACTGAATATTAGTCATTTAAATAAATTCTACAAGTGGTAATGCAGGATTTTGATTGAAAGTACATTGACTTTATAGATTAGTCTGGAGACAACTGAATTTCTCATAATATCCTGTCTTCTCAAACATGCACATAATCCAGTTTTCTATATACTTGGGTCTTCCTTTGTGTCCTTCAATAGAGTCTTATAATTTTCACCACAATTTATTCTGTCTCCAACATACTGTGTTATTCAGATGCTTAAATAAGATAGAATATAGCATAACCCAGAATTAAGGATTATAAGGCTCATACGGTAAATCCGCACTTCTCTGGAACGCACACTGCTTCTAACTTCCTGCTCTGCCAGTGCTAGAATGCAGCCCTGGCCCTCATGGCTCAGGATGGAGCTTCAGCCAACACATCCATGTTACAAACAGCAGGATAGAAGAAGGAGTTAGAAGGGTCGCAGCCCATCTCTTTAATAAACATATTCCAGAATGGTATATGCATCACTTCCTCTTACTTCCCTTTAGCCAGACATTAATCAAACAGCAATATCTAGTTGCAGAAGTGGGTTAGGAATTGAAGTTTTTATTCAGTGTAGGCATCCATGAGCCCAGCTTAAAATTGAGAGAAGGGGTTTATTACTATGGACAAAGGGGGAAGATATTAGGGTACAATAAGCAGCCTCTGCTACAGTCTATTTGGTATTGGTTTCTGTGGTCAAACGTGTGAATGAGAGCATGGTTCAAGACGGCACCCAGAGATCCCAGTCTCTTGGTATTCATGCCTGTGTGAATTGTCTCAGGGTTGGTCTCTGCAACCCAGAGAATATGGCAGAAATGGAGGTTTGTTGCTTCCAAATGGGATTATCTATTAGCCCTAAGCAACCACTAGTCAACTTTCTATCAATGAATCTATTCTGGACATTTCACATAAATGAAATCATACAATATGTGGCCTTTTGTGTCTGGCTTCTTTCAGTTAGCATCATGTTTTCAAGGTTTGTCCATGTTGTAGCATGTGTCAGAATTTCATTCCTTTCTATTGCCAAGGAAATATGATGAACATTTAAGTTTTTTCCACTTTTTGGCTAATATGAAAAATGCTATTACAAACATTTTTTGTGTGGACAATATGTTTTCAGTTCTCCATAGGAATGAAATTTCTGGGTCACATGCTAACTCTATTTAACATTTTGAGGAGCTACCAGACTATTTTTCCAAAGTAGTGACACAATTTTACCTTCCCCACAGCAGTGTATCAGGGTTCTAAATTCTCCACATCCTCTCCCCAACTTGTAATAATCTGTCTTTTTGATTACAGCCATTATAGTGAGTGTGAAGTGGTATATCATGGTCATTTTGATTTGCATTTCCCTATTAATGAATTATGTTGATCATCTTTTCCTGTACCTATTGGCCACTTATATATCTTCTTTCCAAAAATTTTCTCCCATTTTGTGACTTGTCTTTTCACTTTCATGATGGTATTCTTTGAATAGCCAAAGTTTTTAATTTTGATAAAGTCTATTTTCTTTTTTTAGGTGAAATTCACATTTCCACCTTAAAGTGCACAGCTCAGCAGTGTTCAGTACATTCATAATGTTGTGTAACCATTGCGTCTGTCTACTTCCAAAACATTTCATCACCCTCCAAAGGAACCAATGGCCCATTAAACAGTCACTTCCTATTCTCCCCTCCTCCCAACCCCTGGGAACAACTAATATACTTTTTTTTAAAGAATTTTTTAAAGTAATCTCTACACCCAACCTGGAACTCAATCTCACAACCCCAAAGCCAAGAGTTCATGCTCCCCTAACGGAGTCAGTCAAGCGCCCCTCACTAATCTGCTTTCTGTCCCTAGGTATTTACCTATTCTGGAAATTTGAATTCATGGACTCATATGCCATATAACGACATAACATGTATGTCTTCTTTTACTTAACATAATGTCTTCATGTGTTGTAGCATGTATCAGTACTTCATCCCATTTGATGGCTGAATAATATTCCATTCTCTGGATATACCACAATTTGTTTATTCATCCATCCATTGATGGACATTTTGGTTGTTTTCATCTTTTGGCTACTGTGAAGAATGTTGCTATGAACACTTGTGTGCAAGTATTTGTTTGAATATCTGTTTTCAATTCTTTTGGGTACATATACATAAGTGGTGGAATTGCTGGGTCAAATAGTAATTCATGTTGAACTTTTTTAGAAACTATCAAACTGTATTCCACAGCACCTGCAGCGTTTTGCCTTCCCAACACAAGGGTTCCAATTTCTCCACATCCTCACAGTTTCACCACCCTGTATCCAGATGTGGATTGTATATCTTAATCCTGATTAGAAAAATCTGAAGACCTGGTTTTTTCACCTCTGGATCATTCACAACCACTATCTGAATATTTTCTTTTCCTCATACTCGCTAGTTTTCCCTCCTGGGCTTCTTACTACTGAATGATGAATCTTCTTAATTCTGTCCTTCATATATCTTAACCTCTCTTTTATAGTTCCCATCTTTTTTCTCTCTCTGTACTGAATATTGTCTAGCTCATGAAATCTATTTTCCATTTCACTAATTGTCTCTAGGTTCACTAATTTGCTATTTAACCCATCCCCTGAGTTTTTTTCTCTCAAGGATTATAATTTTCATTTCTTGGAATCCAATTTGATTCTTCTTTTAAATTGATTCATTTTCACTGAGTTCTGTTTTTTGTTATGTTTTCTAGTTCTTTTATTTCTTTAATAATTTTAAATATTCTTTTATTATCTCCAGTTTTTAGGATACAAGTCACTTTTTTAATGTCTGCTGACTCTCCCTCATGGTGGATTATTTTTTCACATAGTGTATAATTTTTCAGTAAGACCACATCTCCAGAAGGGCTTTTTTTTTCTAAAGGAATTCCTATGTGCTGGGTCATGTACTACATATTACCTTTGCTGTGGCTCTAGGAGTATTAAGATCCTGAAACACTAGTATTTATGTTAATTCCTCAGCTTGGGAAACTCACATCAGGCTAACTGTTTAAGTTCAAATTTCTTGGGGCACCTGAGTGGCTCAGTCAGCTAAGCCCCCAACTTCGGCTCAGGTCAGATCTCACATTCGTGGGTTCAAGCCCAGAGTCAGGCTCTATGCTAACAGCTAGTTCAGAGCCTGGAGCCTGCTTCCGGTTCTGTGTCTCCTTCTCTTTCTGCCCCTCCCCCTCTCATGCCCTGTCTCTCTCTGTATCAAATATAAATTTTAAAAAACATTAATAATAATAATAATAAAAGTTCAAATTCCTCATGTGTGAATAGAATATGTTTGGAGCAGTGATTTTTTGGTGGATGTTATTTATTCCCTCTTTAAGCCTAAGCCCCAGGTGGATGGAAATCATCCCTGCTACTTTCTTGGAATATTGCGTAGATATTTTCTAACCCATTTTAAACAGACTGGGCAGCTCCTCGGGCTCTAAGCTTTATACAGACTTTTCAGTTCCAGATTCCCAGTTCTTACAAGTGAAAGTTAGTCTTTCTCTCTTTATATGAGTATTAAAACCCGTTCCTCAACCCCTAGAGTCTACATGTGTTCCTGACTAAAAACCCCAAGCATTTTAGCATCAGCCCCTGCTTATTACTTTGGCATTAGTGTTGCTCTTCAATGGAACTTACAGATTTTCGTTCATTCCATTCTAGCTTGAGGAGGCATTCTTTCTAATGTTTTATTTTCACCCAACATTTCTTATTTGTAATGAAGAAGTATTGTGCTTTTTGATGGAGTCTGCCAGCCCACTAGTAATCCCTGCATTACTTTTCAAAGTTCTTGAGAAATGTAACCTAGCACTGATACCCTATT
Source organism: Suricata suricatta (assembly GCF_006229205.1). Classification (NCBI taxonomy): domain Eukaryota; kingdom Metazoa; phylum Chordata; class Mammalia; order Carnivora; family Herpestidae; genus Suricata; species Suricata suricatta. Next base: position 134,591,848 of record NC_043701.1, read on the forward strand.
AACCTACTGTGTGTGTGTGTGTGTCTGTGTGTCAGAATTACTGGGAGTTGGAGAATGCATAAAATGTATTAAATAATGTTAGTAATCAAAATACACATATGAAAATAATCATACTATGCCTTAGATTAAATGTGAATGGTCTCTTGTAGATAAGATTATGGTGATTTTATATTTTCTTGGGATTGTTCTTTTATAAATGTTCTACATGTACTAGCTTTATAGAAATCAGAGGGGACATTTTTAATGAAGACACTAATGTGTAAATTTTATGATGAAACTTCCCTCTTTATTATTTTGTTGACAAAGAGCTTTTGCAGTAGACTCTGTGAAGTTTCCTGTGTTTCCCTCTGCCTTTTGTGTACTTGATAACTCAAGAAGATAAAATTCTGATACCCCAGTTTGAAAGCTAGTGGAACACCAACTATAGACACTAGCCACCCATCCTGCTATTGATGGTTATTTTTTATTTTTGGATTTATTTAATAGTTTATGATAGCTGTAGGAATTCTGTTTAGGAATGAAGCTCGAAGGAAAAGTTCTAAGGAAAAAGGTGATGGTTTGAGTCTGGGCAGAAATAATTTACTATATCCTCAAATTATAACTTAAGTAGTTTTGAGTTGAGCTTAGCAATGAGTCTTTACAGTTTGATGATTTAAGTCTGGGCATCAATAATGGACTATGTCCACAGATTAATTTTATTTTCTGGTTTTGGCTATTTATGGAAATGGGAGGCTGACAACTTGATCCTCTAATTCAGGGGTGGGCAAACGCTGACCGAAGACCAGCCCATTGCCTGCTCTTGTATAGCCTCCAATCAACAACTGTTTTTATATTTTTAAATAACAAGACAAGGATAATATTTTCTGACATGTGAAAAGTATCTGAAGTTCAAATTCTAGTGTTAAGAAAAATGTTTACTTGGAGCATAGCAACACTCACGTATTACATATTAGACATGGCTGCTTTCACAGCAATCTAGCAAAACGTTGTTATAATCATAACGTGGAATAGCTTTCTAAGCAAGGCAAAAAATTGAGAAGTCATAAAGAAAAAGACTAAGCCTTGATTTTATGAAAATTAAAACCTTCTGAACAAAGTGAGACACCATAAAACATGTCAGACATTTAAAAGACAAATGAGGGAGATTTAAGAGGCTGGTTAGCCACGAAACCCAAGTTCTACCCCAGGTGTGCACATATCTGTCTGGACCCAACCTTTCTTCCCTCTCAGTTATGTCACTGAAAAGAACAATAAAAACTTCTGGGCTTTATTACCCAGGCCAAGGGTTACGTCTTCCTGGGAGGGTGTTTCCCTTCTCCCCAGCTAGCTGGCTCCTCCAGGAGCTGCGCTCCACTAGACATCTACTAAGGAATCAGGCTACTTTATTTGAAATGCATGTCCTTCCAGAAACACTCAAATACAGCATGAATAACACATCAAGGGAACAAAGCAGAACTCTGACAATTTTACTGATGCTATAAACTCTATTTTGGTCACTAAAACAGATTAAGTTACTGCAGGCGGGAGGATGACCAACGTGTCCTGGTTTGCCTGGACCTGTCCCTGTGTTAGTATGTAAGTCCATGTCCCAGGGATCCCCACCCCCACCCCCCTCTCCCCCTCAGTCCCCAACAGACCGGGACAGTTTGTCACCCTAGCACGAGAACAATCTTTGCCTTTAAATCAGTAGCTGTTTCCTTTTTTCAAGCTCTAGATCCCCTTAAATCTGATGAAGGCTGTGAATACTTTCCTTGGAAAAATATGTGAACTCACAGGTTCATAAAATTTTGCTCTGAGATATTAAACAGATTAAAAGTCCTCTTGAAAAAAAGAACACTGATATTTTGACTAATATTTTTTCCTAGAACTAAACCCAAGAAGAGATTCATCATGAGGTCTTTTTTTTATGTTTATTTATTTTTGAGAGAGAGTGTGACAGAACACGAGTGGGGAAGGGCAGAGAGAGAGAGAGAGGGAGACAGAATCGGAAGCAGACTCCAGGCTCTGAGCTGTCAGCACAGAGCCCAACACAGAGCTCGAACTCATGAGCTGTGAGATCATGACCTGAGCCGAAATTAGATGCTTAACCGACTGAGCCACCAGGCACCCCCATCATCAGGTCTTTTTATCAAAGTGTGAGTGTGGACCAGTATCTTTTTTTTAAGTTCTTATTTATTTTGCAAGAGAGAGAGAGAGGGTGAGAGAGAGTGCACCCACATGCACACACCTGCGTCGGGGAGGGAGAAGGGGAGAATCCCAAGCAGGGTCTACACTGCCAACGCAGAGCCCAATGCAGGGCTCCATCTCACAAACTGTGAGATCATAGCCTCATGCAGTAACTTAATCTGTTTTAGTGACTGAAATAGAGTTTATGCTCTGTACCTAGCACTAATTCTTTATGTATGTTTTCTTTAATTCTTTTTTTTTATGTTTTATTTATTTTTGATACAGAGAGAGACAGAGCATGCAAGGGGGAGGGGCAGAGAGAGAAGGAGACACAGAACCGGAAGCAGGCTCCAGGCTCCGAGCTAGCTGTCAGCACAGAGCCTGATGCGGGACTCGAACCCACGAATGTGAGATCTGACCTGGGCCGAAGTCAGAGGCTTAACCGACTGAGCCACCCAGGCGCCCATGTTTTCTTTAATTCTTATAACAACCTTGCATGGTAGGTGTTAACATTATTTATAAACATGAGTCAACAGGGGCACCTGGGTGGCTCAGTCAGTTGAGGGTCGACTTTGGCTCAGGTCCATGAGACTCAGGTCATAATCTCACGGTAGTGGGTTTGGGCCCCACATTGGGCTCTGTGCTGACAGTTCAGAAACTGGAGCCTGCTTCAGATTCTGTGTCTTCCTCTCTTTCTCTGCCCCACCCCAGCTCATGCCTCTCTCTCTCTCTCTCTCTCTCTCTCTCTCTCTCTCTCTCAAAACTAAATAAACTTAAAATTTTTTTTAATTAAAAGAAAGCAACATGAGTCAACAAAGGTTTAGAGAGTTAGGTAACTTGCCCACGGTCACCAGCAATGGAATTCACACACGCCCACCCCACTTCAAACCCATGAGTTTTCCATTACTGGTATTTCTCAAAGCCTGGTTGGTTCAAGGGCCTCCTGCTCAGTTCCAGGGTTTTACCAGAGACCTGCTGAATCAGAATCTCTTGGGGGTGGGGGGGGAGGGAATCTTGTTCATATTAGCGCATACCATTTATAGTAGATGTGCTACATCTGCTATCAATACCTGCTGAATCTCATTATATTTAGAGTCTGATCCTTAACAAGTACAGATTTTTTTGGTTGACGTGAAAACAAGCTGCTGTCGATCTAAGAAGTGGGGAAACCAATGTTGACACAATGCTGTAGACTTCGAGGACACAAGCACACCTTCACCTGTCAGAGCCGAAGTTCTCCGTGAATGACCTCTTAAAATAGCGCTCCATGCACTTGGTAATCACCCAGGAGACATTAAGGATACTGATATCTGGGGGCACCTGAATGGCTCAGTTGGTTGAGTGTCTGACTTCAGCTTGAGTCATGATCGCAATCAGGTCACGATCTCATGGTTTGTGAGTTGCAGCCCAGCATCAGGCTCGTGCGGACAGTGCGGAGCCTGCTTGGGATTCTTTCTCTCCCTCTCTCTCTCTCTCAAAATAAATAAATAAACATTTTTAAAGATCTTGTAATTTTTTTTTTAAATACTGGTATCTGGGTCCAGCCCACAGAGATTCTGATTACCTCCTGGTGCTGGTAAGGGCAGAGCCAAGAGAGAGAACTATGGTTTTAAGTAGTGTTTAAGTACTTATCAAATAGAATTAGACTAATTGTTACTAGATTATTTCTTCTGACAAAAGATTGCAACCTTTAAAACAGATTTCCCCCCTGAAAAAGTGGTTCTGCACCAGGATCACCTGGGACCTTTTAGAAATGCAAATCCTGTGGCCCCATCCCTGACCTACCTACCTACCCAGTCAGAAACGCGGCGGGGGGGTGGGGGTTGGATGGCGATCTTTTTAAGCCCACCAGAGGCTTCAACGCAGAGTTTGGACTACTGCTTTCGAGACAGAAGCATTGTGCACAAGAAGTGTATCACAAAGCAAACTCAAAAAGGACAGAGAGACCCAGTTAATTATTAGGTATTTTCTGTTGCAGAGATTGTTTGATTCACTACCAACCTGAAAAGATATTTTGTCCTGCTTGGCCACAGCCTCCAGGTTCTCGGCTCCCCTAAGCTCCAAAGGTAATAAGGCTTAACCCCCTATTTCATATGTGTTGCTCAGGCCCCTCCTTGAACAGGTTCTGTTTTCAGGGTGAATGGAGTTATTTGCCTTCCTGCAATGTCTCTGTTGACTTTCCCATCCCCCACTAGTAGCTGCTGCCCCTGCCAAGGTAGAAGCTTGCGACCAAAATTTGCTGAAATCTTTTAATGCTGTTTTGCCAGAGAAGAAAGAAGAAGGTTTGACTCTTGTTTTCCTACAAAATCCCTGTGGTTATCTATTTGCTAAACCACAAACCGAAGTCTCCTATCGCCTCTAGGAAGGAAAATGGCACCTGTGTTGAATAAATACCTGAAGTGAGTTAACTCTCTTCCTGCACCCTGATGCAAACCGGGTGAGCACAGTCCAGGGACAAGGCACTTCTGTCTTTGTCCAACCCACCTTGGCCAACGATGGGGCCAGGGGCCCCGGGAGGCCCAGCACAGATGGCTTTATGCCCTATGGGATTGTCACAGAGAAGATGCAGCTCCTTTGTTCACCATAACTGTATGCGGTTCAGACTTTTATGCTGCAAGATTTTTGGTTCTGCTGCAAGGATTACGCATCATCTCTCTGTCACTCGTGGTTTGTAAAGAAGTGATGTCCCCTGCTCACAGGTAAAAGGGGAGTGAGCGAGACTGATTGGTTGAGCCCAGCAATTATGCAGCTTTTTGGTCTCTCTCTCAAAAGTGTTTGGAGAAAATATTTCTTAAATCTTTTCCTGCTAGGCTAGGCTGACTCACCACTTTCATCTCCAATCCCATGATGAAATATTTGATAACCTAAACCATAAAACTAATGCTATGTGAAACCTGCATGCTTTCGAAAACCACTCTCCTCCCCTTGTGAAGGGTAGTGCTCCTGCCCGTTCACAGCTGTACCTCTGACACCAGGCCTGAGGGACAGCCCGACACCCCACTCAGGGCCCCGATCCCTGGTGGGCGGAGACAGCTGGCAGCAAGCCCTTCCTGCTCCTGAAGGTCTGTCACTGCTGATTGAGGCAGCCACACTCCCGAAAGCTCACTGATGCCCGTCAGAGACTGACAGCTGCCAAGGAGGTGTGAACCACATTAGGGGGAAAGAAAAATCCATCTCCAAGCTTAGCACAGGTGCCTGAGAAAGCTGTTTCACCTCCCAGCAGAATTTTCTCTGAAGGTTCTCCAGTTTTCATCCCTAGGAACTCCTCACAAAGGCCTCCTCATTTTCTCCCTGACCCCCATCCATGCTTCTTATTTCTAAGTAACGGTCTCACAACAAACTCACTAACATGGCTCCAGGGAAGCAGTTTTCCTCGAGTAAGTTTGTTAGAAAAACTCCAGGAAGCTCAGTAAAATGTGCATTTCAGATAAACAACCAATAATTTGTCAATGTAAGTGTGTCCCAAATATTTCAAATACATTAACAAATTATCGGTTTGTTTATTTGAAATGCACACTTCACTGGGAGTCCTGTGTTTTTGTTTGCTGAATCTGGCAAACCGACTGAGGAGGTGGAGGGCAGGGAAAAGTGTGAACAGACTGAGACCCCGCTCCAGCTGTTCATAGGTCCTCCAGGAAGGGAAACTGCACATGCACTCACCGTATCGGCATCTGTACTGACAGACTCCATTTTTCCCTCCCAGCAGCTCCAGAAAGGAATCGAAGTAGCTGTTGACAGATTCAAAACTGCCTCTGATCTGCCGAAGGCCCCAGTCTGAATAGGACTCCTCTGCATCAGGGCTGCTGTCACTCTGAGCCAGGCCACCCCACAGGCTGAGCCACAAAATCAAGAAGCCAGTGGCCAGCTTCATCGTGAAGCCAGCGGGGTGCTGAGGTCTTTCCTCAAACCCCAGCCAGTGTCTCAGGAAGTCCAGGTATGCAGCCTGCTGGCCAGATGTCAAGCAGGACTGGGAAAGGGGTTATCTGGAGCACTCAATCTGTGTGTTCCCCAGAGGTGGACTTTAAACACAGCAATGGAGGTTGGGATGAGATCAGGGCAATTAGAAAGGGTAAAGGTTGGGCAGTAGGAGGGCCTGTCTGAGGGATGGCCAGTGAGAGAGAACGCTTCAAAGTGGATTCCACAGCCCTGGAGGAGAGAGATGTTGGCCACCTTGTAGGAGGCATGAGCGGTGGAGCAGTTGGAATTCTGCCCCCAACCAACTTGTTAACTTATTGATCAGTTACAAATTTGGTCCTTTAGGGCTAGCCTCTTGACACAAGATCTTGTCCCAAGATTCCAGCACCACCCATAAGCTAGTCGTCTGTTCATGGTCTCTAGGGAGATTTAGGAGGCTGCACTGAGAGCTCAGGAACCCCCAGTGCCAGTGGGCTCACAATGGCGCTCGTACCAATGGTCAGTGTGTGTTCTAAGTGTGCGTGAACTGGGCTTTTAGATTTGGGACCCCTGGCTTCTGCCTTGGTACCTTATTGGCTCTCAGACTCCGTCCTCCAAACTGGCAGAGCTCCTAAGTGTAGCCATCCCAGTGCGGGGACATTTTCCCCTCTCTGCTTACAGCAGTGTTTTATTTCCACTGAGCAGTGTCTGATCTTTACAGATTGCCCAGAGATGGTGCTGGGGGAACTCCACTCTCCTTGTGTTGTTTTTACTCTGAACTGGTTAGAAGTTAGGTTTATCAGAAATACTATTTGAGGGGTGCCTGGGTGGCTCAGTTGGTTAAGTGTCTGACTTCGGCTCAGGTCGTGATCTCACGGTTCATGGGTTTGAGGCCCATGTCAAGCTCTGTGCAGAGAGCTCAGAGCCTGGAGCCCGTTGCAGATCCTGTGTGTCTCTCTCTCTCTCTGTCCCTCCCTTGTTCCCACTCTGTCTCTCTCCGTCTCAAAAATAAATAAACGTTAAAAAATTAAAAAAGAAAAGAAATAGTATTTGAAGTTTAGGCTTTAAGACTGTTGACTGAAGTCTAGAGTTTTGGCATCACTTTCAGTTCATACTTTGCTTTTAGTCACATGAAGAAATAAATTCCATGAGATTACATGTCTACATAAATGATACCTTTAGGAACCAAATGAGTCATATAGATTCTCTCTCCAAACTCTGGAAATCCCCATAGAAAATAATGAATTACATTTCTTCATTTTGGATAAGAAATCTTTTTGTCTAGAGACTCAGACTCCAGAAAGGGCTATGGTTAAAATAATATTTTCTAATGGGGGCACCTGCGTGGCTCAGTCGGTTAAGTGTCTGACTCTTAATCTCAGCTCAGGTCTTGATCTCAGGGTTCAAGCCCCGTATGGGACATAGAGCCTACTTTAAAAAAAAAAAAAAGAAAGATTTATATGAACAACAATGCTGCCAGTATGTTAAAGCATCTATATTTTTCAAACCATTGTGTGTGTGTTTCACATCAATTCCATGAAGTAAGGTGGACATCATTCCCATTTGAGAGGTGAGAAAACTGGGACATAACAAAGGTGAAAGGACTCAGAAACAGACAGGCTGTCACTGGTGAAGTGGGGATCAGGACCTGGTTCATGATTTGTGGGGCCCAGTCACAGTGAAAATGAGAACATCCATGGGGCACCCCAGCACTGATCAGGCAGCTAGAGAAGGAGAAAGTGGGCAGAGAGCAGGGAGATGCCCATGCTGATTCCCAGATGAATTTGTTGAGGCATGTTTTGTTCTAATATGTGATCTATTCTGGAGAACATTCCATGCGTACTTGAAGAGAATGTGGATTCTGCTGTTGTAAGAGGGAATGTTCTAAATCCATGTGGTCCAGTGTGTCATTCAAAGCCACTGTTTCCTTTTTGATTTTCTGTTTGGATGATCTGTCCATCAATGTACCTGAGGGTGTTAAAGTCCTCTACTGTTATTGTATTACTATTAATTAGTTTCTTTATGTTTGTTATTAACTCTGTTATATGTCTGGATGCTCCCATGTTGGATGCATAAATATTTACAATTGTGGTACACCTGCTTGTTGCATTGTCCACTTTATTTTTATGTCCAGGAAAGCACTGGTCTCATTTATTGAACATTCGTGGGGCCACCTCAGCACTGATCAGCTGGAGAAGGAGAAAGTAGGCAGGGGACAGGGAGATAGATGCCCATCCTTGTTTTCAGTCCTTGGATAATTGTTTGAAGATGCGGCTCTCGTGGCTCTGGAGCAAAATCTCCACCTGAGTGTTTGGGACATACCATATGCGGGAGATGAAGTTCTCAGTCAACATGCCACTCGTTCTTGTTAGCTTTTTACCCTTTCCAGATGGAGATCTTGCCACAGAGCGTCGTTGTCCAGCACAAAGCAGTCATCAGATAGCAGCAACTTGAGGGCAGAGGGACTGGAGTCAGTCACCTTAGGCAGGTTTATGTCCAGTGGCAACAGAGACCTTATACGGAGCCACCGCCTGGGCAATTGTCTGGTCAGCTGTAAGGTCTTCCTCGGGATTGCCCTCCTTCAGATGAGGCTTGGAGCCCAGCACCTGGATCATCTCGGCAGGTTCTTCCCCATCAGTGACCATCTCCACTTGGGCCTTGCCCTGTTGCTCACTGTCCCAGATGGCCATGTTAAGTCCCACACCTTGCAGCACTCCAGGATGTTGGACTTTCCACCACACCAGGCAAAGACAGTCTGGCCCAGGTCCAGGGTGGAGCAGTCCCTGGTGTTGAAGTTATCCCAGCTCAGTGCCCGCTCAGGGGCATGGATGTTCTTCTTGATGGCAGCTAGAGTGGCCCCTGGGGAGGTCTTGTGAAATGCTGACTCTACTCTGCCTTCCGGGTACTTGAGGCCACATGAGAAGTAGCTCATGAAGAGGTCAGACTCACTGCCTTGCACCTCTCGGTGTTGCACCGGCCATTCCTCAGGCAGGGTGTCGAGGTGCATGGCCCATAGAGCACAGGCCCCCTGTTCATCCCAGGATGACTGCTGTCCTAGCCATGCGTGCAAATGGAAGAGCTCCTCTGGACCATTGTGCAGCACGAGGTGTGAGTCCCTCTGAAGGGTTATGCCCTGGTGCTCATGTGCTACTGGCGCTGGCTTCAGCTTCCCCACCCACCTTACACGCAGGCAGGGGTCCTGCACCGACGCTGGGAATGGAGAGCCACTCTGGGGGACGGATGTGCACATGCTGTTCCCAGTTCTGCCACCACCTTGCTCCGTAGCTCCAGAAGCTCCCTTTATTATTATTATATATAGTGCTTTTTTGTTCCTTCCTACAGACTGTTCTAAATTCTATTTCATCCAATAGAAATATTGCTACTCCAGCTTTCTTCTGACATCCATTTGCATGATAAATGTTTCTCCATCCTCTCATTCAATCTGCAGGTGTCTTTAAGCCTGCTATGAGTCTCTTGTAGGCAGCCTATAGATGGGTCTTTTTTTTTTAATTTTTTAATGTTCCAGCTATTTTTAAGAGAGAGTGAATTGGGAAGGGACAGAGAGAGAGGGGGACAGAGGATCTGAAGTGGGTTCTGCACCACAGCAGTGAGCCTTATGTGGGGCTCGAACTCATGAAACCTGACATCGTGACCTGAGCCAAAATCAGACCCTCAACCAACTCAACCACCCAGGCATCTGGGGTCTTGCTTTTTTTTAATCCACTCTGTTACCCTATCTTTTGATTGGAGCATTTAGTCCATTTTTGATAGATATATATTTATTGCCATTTTGTTACTTGTTTTGTGGTTGTTTTTGTAGTTGTTCTCTGATCCTTTCTTCTCATTCTCTCTTTCATGGTTTGCTGGCTTTCTTTAGTGATAAACTTAGATTCCTTGTTCTTTATTTTTTGTGTATCTATTACTGATTTGACTTGTGTATACTATTCAGTTGGCATGGAACATCTTCTGCATATGGCGATATGTAGTAAGCTGACGGTTGCTTAATCTCGAACTCATTCTTTGCTCCTCTCCCCTCCGTATTTCAGATATTTGGTATCATATTTTACATCCTTTTGTTTTCTCTTGCCTGATTTTACAAATAAACATTTTTTTGCTTTTTTGCTTCCTATTTTTCTTTTCTTTATTTAAAAATTTTTTCTTTAGTGTTGATTTATTTTTGATAGAGCGCAAGTGGAAGAGGGGCAAAGAGAGAGCGTGACACAGAATCCAAAGCAGGCTCCAGATTCTGAGCTGCCAGCACGGAGCCCTATGCGGGGCTCGAACCCACGAACCGTGAGATCATGACCTGAGCTAAAGTCGGACACTCAACTGACGGAGCCACCCAGGTGCCCTGTTTCCTATTTTTCTTACTCTTACTTATGGCTTTTGTTTTCCACTCACAGAATCCCCCCTTAAAGTTTCTTACAGGGCTGTTTTAGCAGTAATGAATTCTTTTAACTCTTGTTTATCTGGAAACTTTATTTCTCTTCCTATTCTGAATGACAGCCTTGCTGAAGAGAATATTCTTGGCTGCAGATCTTTTTCTTACAGCACTTGGCATTGTCCTGCCACTTCCTTCTGGCCTGCAAAGTTTCTACTGAAAAACCAGCTGATAGCAGTGGTCTGTAGCTGTCTTCTTTTCTCTTGCAAACTTTAAATTCCTTATCACTATTTTTTGCCTTTCTAATAACTGTGTGTCTTAGTTGGATCTCCTTGGGTTGATTTTTGCTGAGGAATCTCTGTGCCGCCTGAATCTGGATCTGCTTTCTTCCCCAGATTTGGGAAATTTTCAGCTATTATTTCTTCAAACACATTTTCTGCCCCCTTCCTCTCCTCTCCTGGGATCCCTGTAATAAGAATGTTATTGTGCTGTTCAGCTTGATTGATTTCATTACTCTATCCTCTAGGTCACACTGATACACTCCTCTGCTTCCTGTAGCTTACTATTGATTGCATCTGTTGTTATTTTTAATTTCACTCACTGAGTTCCTCATCTCTGATATGTTATTTATCTCTTTGTCAAGGGTCTCACTGATCTCTTCTACCCTCTTCTGAAGTTCACGGAGTATCTTTATGAGCTGTCGCACAGAGCCTGGAAACTGCTTCAGCTTCTGTCTCCCTCTCTCTCTGCCCCTCCCCTGCTCATGCTCTGTCTCTGTCTCTGTCTTTCTCTCAAAAATAAATAAACATTAAAAAAATTAAGTCTTAATCAGGCATATGACTTATTTCTGTTCTCTTAGATCTCTTGCTGTGATTTTTGTCCTGTTCTTTCATTTGCGACATATCATTCCTCTCCCTCGTCTCCTCGCTGTGTCGGCTATCGTGTGTTCAGAAAAGTCAGCTGTATCTTCTGCTCTTGAAAGTAGTGGCTTTATGAAAAAGAGGTCCTGTAGTGCCTTGCACTGCAGTGTCCCCTGTCTATCATAAACTTGCCGCTTCAGGGGAGTTTTCTATGTGTGTTGAGTCCTACTATTTTGTCTCAGTCGGTTTTCATTTCAGTCCAGACGTGTGCACTGACTCTCTGCCTGCTGTTGGCTGTGCTTGCTCTCTGGTGTTCGTGAAACCCGGGCAGCCCAGCTCTGAGGGGGCACGACCACAGGAGGACACCGAAACAGGCTGGCAGTGTCAGCATAATTGGTAATGAGCACTAGTCCTTGGCTAGATTCCCCGAAGTGCAATGGCTACAAGACATGGCACACAGTGGCATTAACAAAATTTGCATTGAGCCCAGGGCCAAGGCCAGCAGGCTTGGAGAACTTGTGGGCAGGTGCCCTGCTACCGGATTAGGTGGCAAGTGTCTGTGCAGCACCGCCTCCTGCAGGTGACTCTGTATTTACACTGGGGACTGGAGGAAGAAAATGGCTCCTGCCCGCTCCTGTGGTCCAGAAAACCCCCAACACACTCAAATTCATATAAGCAGATCTTTTTCCCATTTACCCCAGACCTTATGCAAAGCGTTGCCTTTCCATGGGCTGTTGTCTCTTATGGGTGAGGACTCTGCTATCACTCATCCTCCTGGCTTGCCCAGTGCTGAGTCAGCTGACGTTTAAAGCCCGAGGCTCCAAGTCCCACGGGTTCTATACACACTCAAGGAATTCAGCCCCTCTGATTTTCAAGGCCAGATGTTATGGTAATTTGTCTTTCCCATATGGGCTGTCTGGTGCTTTCTCCGTTTTGTGCCAGCAGCTCCCTCCCTCCCGGAGCAGCTCCTGACCACTATTTCTGCCCTTCCTAACTCTCAGATGCAGCTTCTTCTCTGCTTTTAGTTACGGAGTTTGTTCTGCCCACCTTCCACTTGTTCTCAGCTTATTTACTCAGCTGCGAGTATACCTAGTTGTAAACGTGGGATGGGGTGAGCTAAGGGTCCTTCTACTTGGTCATCTTGCCTCAGGAGCCTTGGTTACTGGAAGATTATTGCGATCCTATAGTGTTGTCATGTTTCTTTGATTTTTCATGTTCTTTAAAGTCTTGTGTTGGTTCACATTTGAAGTCGGGGTCATCTCCAGTTTTTAACTGCCTTTAAAAAAGAAAGAATTTCTGTCATCCTTGCTAAGGATTCTAAGGCTTTCTCAGATTTGTGTGTGTGTGTGTGTGTGTGTGTGTGTGTGTGTGTGTGAGAATATAATTTATTGTCAAATTGGCTTATATACAACCCTGAGTGCTGATCCCGAGTGCCCTCATCAATGCCCATCATCCATTTCCCCTTCCCCCACTATCCACCCTCAGTTTGTTCTCCATATTTAATAGTCTCTTGTGGTTTGCCTCCCTCCCTCTCAGTTTGTATCTATTTCCCCCCCTACCCTTCCCCCATGGTCTTCTGTTCAGCCCTATGACCCACCAATAGGTGAAATAGTATTCCAATACTAGGAATTTACCCAAGGGATACAGGGATGCTGATGCATAGGAGCACATATACCCCAATGTGCATAGCGGCACTGTCAACAATAGCCAAATCATGGAAAGAGCCTAAATGTTCATCAACTGATGAATGGATAAAGAAGATGTGGTTTATATATACACAGTGGAATACTACTTGGCAATGAGAAAGAATGAAATCATGTCATTTGCAGCAACATGGATGGAACTGGAAGGTATTATGAGTGAAATAAGTCAGTCAGAGAAGGACTGATATCATATTTCACTCATATGTGTATCCTCAGATCTTCTATGCACACATCTGCTCAGTGCTTTTTGCTTTCTCTTTTGGCTGAATTCTTAAAACAGAATGCCTTCTCTCAATCCTGTAATGCACCAGGCTACATTCTGACAGCCTTCCTTTTGCTTCACCAAGGGCAGTCTTAAACCTCAAGTTTTTAGTATTTTCCTGGCCTCCAGATCCAGGCCAAATTTCTGTGCATGCCAGTTTTTAATTGCAATTATTATTTTTGAGTTTGGAAAATTCTCTCTATATCCTGGATATTAATCTTCTATTGATACATGATTTGTAAATATTTTCTCCCATTCTGTGGATTGCCTTTCACTCTCTTGGTAGTTTTAAAATTTGCACAAAAGTGTTAAATTTTGATGAAATCCAATTGATGTATTTCTTTTGTTGCCTGTGCTTCTGCTGTCATATCCAAGAAAACATCACCAAATCCAATATTATGAAGATAATGCTCTGTTTTCCTCAAGATTTTTATAGTTTCAGGGCACCTGGGTGGCTCAGTCGTTTGAGCGTCTGGCTTCGGCTCAGGTCATGATCTCGAGGTTCGTGGGTTCCAGCCCTGCATCGGGCTCTGTGCTGACAGCTCAGAGCCTGGAGCCTGTCTTCGGATTCCGTGTCTCCCTCTCCCTCTCTCTCTCTCTCTCTCTTTCTCTCTCTCTCTCTCCCTCTCTCTCGCTCTCTCTCTCTCTCTCTCTCTCTCTGACATTCCCTGCTCACACTGTCTCTCTGTCTTTCAAAAATAAATAAAAAACGTTAAAAAAATTAAAAAATTTTTATAGTTTCATCTGTTATGGTTAGCTCTTTGATCCATTTTACACTAATTTTTATATGTGCTGTATGATAACAATTTTATTCATTGGCATGTTGATACCCAGTTTGCCCAGCACCATGTGTTGAAAAGTGCATCCTTTGTACCATTGAATGGTTTCAGCCCCCTTGTCAAAACCACTTGGCCAAGTCTGTGGGAATTCATTGTGGGCTCTTTATTCCAGTCCATTGGTCTATATGTCTGTTCCTAAGCCAATATCACAGTTTTGATTACTTTAGCTTTGTAGTAAGCTTTGAGATCAAGAAGTATGAGGCCTTTAACTTTGTTGTTTATGAAACTGGTTTGGCTACTTGGGGCCCCTTACTCCATATGAATTGTAGGATTCGTTTTTCTATTTCTGCAAAAAATAAAATACAGGTATTTTAATAGAAAGTGCATTGAATCTATAGATTACTTTGTGTATTATCATCGCAACAATATCAAGTCTTCCAGGCCATCAGTAATGGATGGCTTTCCATTTATTTTTGTCTTTAGTTTTTTTCATCAATCTTTTATAATTGTCAACTTACAAATCTTGAACCTCCTTGGGTAAATCTATCCCTAAGTATTTTATCCTTTTTGATGCTAGCATAAATGGAATCATTATATTTTTCTTTCCAGATTATCTATGGTTATTGTATAGAAATGCAACTTTTTAAAGTATTGATTTTGTATTCTGCAACTTTGCTGGATCCATTTATTGGTTCTAGAGGGAGATTTTTGTGGACTACTTAGAGTTTTCTCCATAGAAGTTCATGTCATCTGTGAACTGAAATAATTTAATTCTTCCATTCCACTTAGATACCTATCACTGCTTTTATTGCCTAATTGCTCTAACGAGGACTTCCAATACTATGGTGAGGAACAGTGGTGAAAGTGGGCATCTTTGGCTCGACCTTAGGAAAAATGTTTTCAGACTATCAGCACTTACCATGTTAGCCATGCAGTTTTCATACATGGCCTTTTCCATGTTGAGAAAGTTTCTTTTTATCCCTACTTTGTGAAGTCTTATTTTTTAACATGAAAGGGTGCTAAAATGTGTATTCTGTATCAGTTAAAATTATCATGTGAGGTTTTCTTCCATTCTATTACTGTGGTGTGTTACATTTCATATATTGTACCAATTTTGTGATCCAAAAATTGGTACAACAAAATTGGCAAATCTTTAGCTAGAATGACTAAGACAAGAAGAGGGTTTAAAAAAATTTTTTTTTATGTTTTTTATTTTGAGGGAGAGCATGGGTGAGCAGGGTAGGGGCAGAGAGAGAGGCGGGAAGAGGGAATCCCAAGCAGTCTCCATGCTGTCAGTGCAGAGCCTGATATAGGGCTTGATCTCATGAACCATGAGACCATGACCCGAGCCAAAATCAAGAGTCAGATGCTCCACTGACTGAGTTACCCAGGTGGCCTGAAGATTTAAATTATTAAATAATAAATGAAACTAGGCACATTACTACCAACTTCATGGAAATAAGAAGGATTTTAAGAATACTATGGAAAATTGTATACCAACAATTGGATAACCTAGATGAAAGAGACATATCCTAAAGACATGTAATCTAAAAGGACTGAAGGGGCATCTGGGTGGCTCAATCAGTTAAGCATCTGACTCAAATTTGGCGTGGGTCCTGATCTCAAGGTTTGTGAGTTCAAGCTCTGTGTCAGGGTCTGCTCTAATAATGCAAAGCCTGCTTGGGATTCTCTCTCTGCCCCTCCCAAAGCTAGAAACTCTCTTTTTCTTCTTTTTTTTTTTTGTTTGTTTGTTTAATTTTTAATGTTTACTTTTGAGAGAGAGAGAGGGAGGGACAGACAGAGTGTGATCAGGGAGGGGCAAGCGTACTTCTTTTTTTTTTTTTTTTAAGATTTTAAATAATCTCCACACCCAACATGGGGCTCAAACTCACAACCCTTAGATAAGAGTTGAAACACTCGACTGACCGAGACAGCCAGGCGCTCCACCATAAACATACTCTTGATCCCCTTCACCTATTTTACCCAGCCCCCCACCCACATCCCCTCTGGTAATCATCTGTTTGTTCTCTGTAGTTAAGAGTCAGCTTTTTTTTTGGTTTGTCCCTTTCTTTACCTTTGTTTATTTGTTTTGTTAAATTCCACAGAGTACAATCACATGGTATTTGTCTTTCTCTGCCTTAGTTCACTTAGCATTATACTCTCTTGATCCATCTACATTGTTGCAAATGGCAAGATTTCACTCTTTTTTATGGCTAATATTTCATTATATATATATACCACATCTTCGTTGTCCATTTATCTGTCACTGAAGACTTGGGCTGCTTTCATCATTTGACTAGTGTAAATAATGCTGCTATAAACTAGGTGTGCATGTATCCCTCTGAATTAGTGTTTTTGTTTTCTTTAGGTAAATACCCAGTAGTGCAATTGCTGGATCATGTGGTAGTTCTCTTATTAATTTTTTGGGAAGCTTCCATACTATTTTTCTAAGCGGCTGCATCAGTTTACCTTCTGAACCGTGCTAGAGCATTCCCCACATCCTCACCAACGTCTATTGTACCTTGTGTTGTTGATTTTGGCCATTCTGATGGCTGTGAGGTGATATCTCATTGTAGCTTTTCTTTTAATGCCACAACCACTTTTTTTTTTTTGAGAGAGAGAGAGAGAAAGAGAGAGAGAGAGAGAGAGAGAGAGAGAGAGTGTGTGGAAGTGGGGGAGGGGCAAAGGGAGAGGCAGAGATATAATCCTAAACAGGCTCCACACCCAGAGCAGAACCCAACACAGGGCTCCATCTCATGACCGAGAGATCATGACCTGAGCTGAAATCAAGAGTTGGTGCTTAACCAACTGAGCCACCCGGACACTCCTCTCATGGTAGTTTTGGTTTGCATTTCCCTGATAATGAGTGATGTTGAGCATCTTTTCATGTGTCTTTTGGCCATCTGGATGCCTTCTTTGAAGAAATGTTTATTCATGTCTTCTGCCCATTTTTAAATTGGGTTATTTGGTTTTTTGGCTGTTGAGTTTATATGTTCTTTACATATTTTGGATATTAACCCTTTATCAGATATGTCATTTATAAACATCTTCTCCCATTCTGTAGGTTGCCTTTTAATTTTTTGACTATTCCCTCTGCTGTGCAGAAGGTTTTTATTTTTATTTAGTCCCAATAGTTTATTTTTGCTTTTATTTCCCTTGCCTCAGGAGACATATCTAGAAAACTGTTGTTATAATCAATGTCAAAGAAATGACTGCCCGTGCTTTCTTCTAGGATTTTTGTGGTTTTAGGTCTCACATTTAGATCTTTACCTCATTTAAAATTTTTTGTGTGTATGATGTAAGAAAGCTGTTCAGTTTTATTCTTTTGCACGTAGCTGTCCAGTTTCAACACCATTTGTTGAAGAGACTTTTCCCCCATTGAATATCCTGCTTTCTTGTAGATTAATTGGCCACATAATGGTGGGTTTCTTCCTGGGCTTTCTATTCTGTCCCATTGATCTATGTGTCTATTTTTGTGCTGGTACCATGCTGTTTTGATTATTACAGATTTACATTAAAATTTGAAGTCTAGAATTGTGATGACTCCAGCTTTTCTTTTTCAAGATTACTTTGGCTATTCAGGGTCTTTTGTGTTTCCATAGAAACTTAAGGATTGTTTGTTCTAGTTCTGTGAAAAATATTGTTGGTATTTTGATAGGGATTGCATTAAATCTGTGGATTTTTTTGATAGTATGGACATTTTAACAATATTTGTTCTTTCAGTCCGTAAGTATGGACTATCTATTTTTATAATCAATTTATTTCATCAATGTTTTATAGTTTTCTGAGTACAGGTTTTTCACCTCCTTGGTTAAGTTTATCCTTAGGGATTTTATTATTTTTGGTATAATTATAAATGGGATTGTTTGCTTAATTTCTCTTTCTGATGCTTCATTAAGGTGTATATAAATGCAAATGATTTCTTCACATTGATTTTTGTATCCTGTGACCTTACTGAATTCATTAATCAGTCTACTAGTTATTTGGTGGAATGTTTAGGTTGTCTCTATATAGTATCATGTCATCTACAAATAATGAAAGTTTTACTTCTTCCTTACTAATTTGAAGGTCTTCTATTTCTTTTTCTTGTCTGATTGCTGTGGTATTTCCTGTACCACGCTGAATAAAAGGATAGATACTTTTGTTCCTGGTATTAGGGGAACATCCCTCTCCCCGTTGATATGATGGTAGCTGTGGGCTTCCCATATGTAGCCTTTATTATATTGAGATATGTTCTCTCTAAACCTACTCTGTGTTGCTGTTTTTTTTTTTTGTTTTTTTTTTTTTAAGTAGGTTCTAAGCCCAAGGTAGGGTTCAAACTCCTGACACTGTGATCAGTCCATGGTACTCCCCAGTTCTCCCCTCACCCTGTCCTTCTCTAGTGGTACCGCCCAGGCCTTAATCACCACCATTCCAAGCTCTACATGGAGGGGGGGTGGAGTTAAGGGGGGAGCAGTACCTCCCCAAAGGGTTCCCTGGGGCTTCTCGTGCTCCTGCCCGCCTCTGAGGGGCACATTGAACCCCACAATTGCCCCATGCCCCAGGATGGAGAGCCCTCCCCTTGCCTGTCCTTTCACTGCTGGGTCCTCCCCAACATCCTGGCCTATGCACTGCCCCTCCTGCCCAGCCCCACCCAGGCATGGCCTGACACCCCCCCCCACACACACAACCCCGTGGAACCATCCTGCCACGCCTCCTCCCACGCCTGCAGCTTCTCGCTGGGGGCAATGATGACCCCTGTGGCAGGAGGGGCTGTCCCTGTTGGGTGTGAGGTGGTTGCTTTCTATTTTCAAATGTTGCTGTAGAAATAAAGATCTTTTGAATCTGAAAAGAAAAAACTGAGCCAGCCAGGTGCCCCTGTTGATGGATTTTATTATGAATCATTGTACTTTGTGAAATGCTTTTTTTGAATCCATTGAATCGATTCTATAGTTTTTATCTTTTCTCTTATTGATGTGACCTACCGTGTTGATCGATTAGCAAATGTTGAACCACTCTTGCATATGGAATAAATTGCACTTGCTTGTGATGAATGATTCTTTTAATATATTGTTGGATTCAGTTTGCTAGCATTTTGTTAAGGATTTTTGCATCTATGTTCATTAGTGATATTGGCCTGTAGTTCTCTTTCTCATTCTCTTTTTATTTGAGAGAGAGAGAGAGAGAGAGAGAGAGAGTACACAAGAGCAGGGAAGGGGGCAGAGGGAGAGAGAGAGAGAATCTTAGGCTGCATTCTTAGCACAGAGCCCAATGTGGGTCTCGATCCCATGACCCCTGCGATCATGACCTCAGCCAAAATCAAGAGTTGGATGCTCAAACGATAGACCCACCCAGGCACCCCTCATTGTCTTTTTTTGGTAGTGTCTTTATCTGATTTTGGCATCAGGGTAATGTTGGCATCATAGAATGAATTCGGTATATAACATCTTCTGCATATAGTAGTCTATATTAAGCTGATGGCTGCTTAAGTTTGAATCCATTTTTCACTCCTCTTCTGCCCCACACATTTTTGTCATATTTTACAACCTTTTATTTTATGAGTTGCTTGACTGATTTTTACAGATATATTTATTTTCACTGCTTTTATGCACCCTACTTTTCTTATTCTTACTTAGGATCTTTCCTTTCAACTCAAAGAGTCCCCTTTAGCATTTCTTGTAGGGCTGCTTTAGTGGTAGTCATTAATTCATTTAACATTTGTTTGTCTGGAAACTATTTGTCCTATTCTGATTGACAGACTTGCTGGATAGATGATTCTTGGCTACAGAATTTTTTCATTTCAGCGCTTTGAATATATCATGCTACTCCCGGCTGACCTGCAAAAATTTCTGTTGAAAAATCAGCTGATAACCTTATGAAGTTACCCTTGTATGTAACTTTTTTCTTTTCTCTTGCTGCTTTTAAAAGTTTCTATCAAACCATATGTTTGCACTCATAGGTCTAACAGGAAAACAGGAGAAACCTAATGGAGGACCAGGAGGAGGGGAAGAGAGAAAGAGTTGGGGAGAGAGAGGGACGCAAAACTTGAGAGACTATTGAATGCTGAAAATGAACTGAGGGTTGAAGGGGGAGGGGGAGGGGGAAGAGAGGTGGTGGTGATGGGGGAGGGCACTTGTGGGGAGGAGCACTGGGTGTTGTATGGAAACCAGTTTGACAATAAAATATTTTAAAAAAATAAAAGTCTCTATCACTACTTTTTGCCATTTTGATTACTATGTGTATTAGTTCTGTCTCCATTGGTTAATTTTGTTGGGGGATCCCCACCTCCTGGATCTGAATTACTGTTTTCTTCCCCAGATTTGGGTTGTTTTCACTTTTATTTCTTCAGATAAGTTTTCTGGCCCCTTTTCCCTCTCTTCTCTTTCTGGGATGTGTATAATGCAAAGGTTACTAGGCTTAATGGAGTCATTGAGTTCCCTAAATTTATCCTGTTTTGCATAATTTTTGTTGTTGTTGAGACTGATTACTTTCCATTACTTGCTCCTCCAGGTTGCTGATCATACAACACCTAATGCTCATCCCAGCAAGTGCCCTCCTCAATACCCATCACCCCCTTCCTTTCTCCTCCATCTCCCATCAATCCTCAGTTTGTTCTCTGTATTTAAGAGTCTCTTATGGTTTGTCTCTTTGTAACTATTTTTTCCCCTTCCCTTTCACCATGGTCATCTGCCAATTTCCCAAGATCCCCATATAAGTGAAAACATATGATATCTGTCTTTCTCTGGCTGACTTATTTCACTTAGCATGACACCCTCCAGTTCCATCCATGTTGCTATGAATGGTATGATATCATTCTTTCTCATTGCCAAGTAGTATTCCATTGTATATATAAACCATGTCTTCTTTATCCATTCATGAGTTGATGGACATTTAGGCTCTTTCCATAATTTGGCTAGTGTTGAAAGTGCTGCTATGAACATTGGGGTACATGTGCCCCTATGCATCAGCATTCCTGTATCCCTTGGGTAAATTCCTGGCAGTGCTATTGCTGAGTCATAGGGTAGTTCTATTGTTAATTTTTTGAGGAACCTCCACACTGTTTTCTAGAGTGACTATATCAGTTTGCATTCCCACCAACAGTGCAAGAGGGTTCCCATTTCTCCACATCCTTGCTGGCATCTGTAGTTTCCTGATTTGTTCATTTCAGCCACTCTGACTGGTGTGAATTGGTATCTCAGTGTCACTTTGATTTGTATTTACCTGATGAGTGATGTTGAGCATTGTTTCATGTGTCTGTTGGCCATCTGGATGTCTTTTTGGGAAAAGTGTCTATTCATGTCTTGTGCCCATTTCTTCACTAGATTATTTGCTTTTGGGGTGTGGAGTTTGGTGAGTTCTTTATATATTTTGGATACTAGCCCTTTATCCAACATGTCATTTGCAAATAGCTTTCCCCATTTTCCATCGGTTGCCTTTTAGTTCTGTTGATTGTTTCCTTTGCAGTGCAGAAGCTTTTTATCTTGATGAGGTCCCAATAGTTCATTTTTGCTTTTAATTCCCTTGTGTCAAGTAAGAAATTGCAGTGGCTGATGTTAAAGAGGTTGTTGCATACTTTCTTCTCTAGGGTTTTGATGGTTTCCTGTCTCACATTTGGGTCTTTCATCCATCTTGAGTTTATTTTTGTGTATGGTGTAAGAAAGTGGTCTAGTTTCATTCTACTACAAGTTGCTATCTTGTTCTTCCAGCACCATTTGCTATCGAGACTTTTTTCCATTGGATACTCTTTCCTGCTTTGTCAAAGATTAATTGGCCATACATTTGTGGGTCTAATTCTGGGTTCTCTATTCTATTCTGTTGGTCTATGTGTCTGTTTTTGTGCCAATACCATACTGTCCTGATGATTATAGCTTTGTAGTAGAGGCTTCTTCAGTACTAGTTAGGCTATTTGAGGTCTTTCATGGTTCCATACAAATTTTATGATTGTTTGTTCTAGCTTTGAGAAGAATGCCAGTGCAATTTTGATTGGGATTGCATTGAATGAGTAGGTTGCTTTGGATAGTATTGACATTTTAACAATATTTATTCTCCTAATACATAAGCATGGAATGTTTTTCCATTTCTTTGTGTCTTCTTCAATTTCCTTCATAAGTTTTCTATAGTTTTCAGCATACAGATCTTTTACATCTTTGGTTAGGTTTATTCCTGGGTATTTTATGGTTCTTGGTGCAATTGTAAAAGGGATCAGTTTATTTCTCTTTCTGTTGCTCCATTATTGGTGTCTAAAAATTCAACCAACTTCTATACATTGATTTTGTACCCTGCAACTTTGCTGAATTCATGGATTAGTTCTAGTAGACTTTTGGTGGAGTCTGTCAGGTTTCCCATGTAGTATCATGTTGTCTGCAAAAAGTGAAAGTTCGACTTTATCTTAGCCAATTCTGATGACTTTTATTTCCTTTTGTTGTATGACTGCTGAGGCTAGGACTTCCAGCATTATGTTAAACAATAGTGGTGAGAGTGGACATCCCTATCGTGTTTCTGATATCAGGGGAAAAGCTCTCAGTTTTTTCCCACTGAGGATAATATTAGTTGTGGGCTTCTTATATGTGGCTTTTATAATTTTTAAGTATGTTCCTTCTATCCCGACTTTCTCCAGGGTTTTTATTAAGAAAGGATGCTGTATTTTGTTAAATGCTTTTTCTGCCTCTATCTACAGGATCATGCTGGGAGCCACTTCTGAAGTAAGGCAGGTTTACAAGGCCCCCCCCCAGTCAGGTGGCGACTGGCATCTATACCCACTCAACCCCCACTTAATTTCTGCTTGAGCACTGACCCCTAGGCACCTGACTGACTGATGTCAGGAGTGACTTGCCTTCGTATGCTAAAAATATGTGAATTGTACCTTATGAGAAAACTTGTTAGAGGAGTTTCGTCTTTTGTGACTATAGGAGCAAATATTACATTTCCTGAGAAAACCTGTTTTCCTTCTCCTCGAGAAAATAGGCTATTGACCCCTGCTCACAAAAGAACTAAGTTTTGCCTTTGCTATGCTAAAAAAAATTGCCTTATATTTGAATGCTAAAGATCTTTTCCTTCCCCAAGTGATAAGCATCTAGTGACCTACATCAGTCACTATTGATAAAGGTTATGCATGAGTCTTCCACCAATCTATGTTCTGGGAAATTTTCACATACCAAAGAATTTGTTATCAGAAATCATTGTCTAAGGCAATTGCCACTTCTGTTTTGTACCCCATACATTTTTTCAATAAATAAAGCTGACACTTGGGTCAGTGCAGAGGTGCCTGCCTAGTGAGCATAAAGAAGCTGAGGTGCTCTCACTCCCTTTCACTGACACCATCCATCCATCAGGGAGCCTTGGACCTGCTGGAGCTGGACTCCGGCAATCATATGGTTCTTTCTTTTATTAATGTGATACGTCACATAGTATCATGTTGTCTGCAAAAAGTGAAAGTTTATGTGACGTATCACATTAATTGATTTGCAGATATTGAACCAGGCCTGTAACCCAGGAATGAATCCCACTTGATCATGGTAAATAATTCTTTTTATATGTTGTTCAACTTGATTTGCTTGTATCTTGCTGAGAATTTTTGCATCTATGTTCATCAGGGATATTGGTCTGTAGTTCTCCTTTTTTGTGGGGTCTCTATCTGGTTTGGAAATCAAAGTAACGCTGGCTTCATAGAATGAGTCTGGAAATTTTCTTTCCATCTCTACTTGTTGCAACAGCTTGAGAAGGATAGGTATTAACTCTTTAAATGTCTGGTAGAATTCCCCAGGGAAGCCATCTGGCCCAGGACTCTTATTTATTGGGAAATTTTCAATAACTGATTCAATTTCTTTACTAGTTATAGGTCTGTTCAGATTTTCTATCTCTTCCCGTTTGAATTTTGGTAGTGTGTGGGTGTTTAGGAATTTGTTCACTTCTTCTAGGTTGTCCAGTTTGTTATATATTCTCTGACAATTGCTTGTATTTCTAAGGGATTGGTTGCAATAGGTTTATTTTCATTCATGATTTTATCTGTTTGGTTCCTCTCACTTTTCTTTTTGAGAAGGCTAGCTAGAGGTTTATCAATTTTGTTTATTTTTTCAAAAAACCAACTCTTAATTTCACTGATCTGTTCAACTGATTTTGTTTTTTGGTTTCTTTTTTGTTTTTTGTTTTTTTTGGATTCTATATTGTTTATTTATGCTCTGATCTTTATTTCTCTTGTTCTGCTGGTTTGGGGTATCTTTACTGCTCTGCTTCTAGTTCCTTTATGTGTGCTGTTAAATTAATATTGGGGATTTTTCTTGTTTCTTGAGATAGGCTTTAATTGCAATGTATTTTTCTTAGGACTGCCTTTGCTGCATCCCAAAGGGTTTAGATTGTTGTCTTTTCATTTTCATTTGTTTCCTTTTTTTTTTTTTTATTTCTTCTTTACTTGTCTGGTTGATCCATTCATTCCTTAGTAGTATGTTCTTTAACCTCCCTGCATTTGGAGGTTTTCCAAACTTTTTCCTGTAGTAGATTTCAAGTTTCATAGCATTGTGATCTAAAAGTGTGCATAGTATGATCTCACTTCTTTTATATTTACTGAGGGCTGCTTTATGACCCAGTATGGGGTCTGTCCTGGAGAATGTACCATGTACACTTGAGAAGAAAGTGAATTCCATAGCCTCAGGATGTAGAGTTATAAATATATCTGTCAGATCCATCTGTTCCAATGTGTTGCTCAGGTCCATTGTTTCTTTAGTGATTTTCTATCTAGTTGATCTATCCATTGCTGTAAGTGGAGTATTAAAATCCGCTGCAATTAGCACATTCTTATCAATATGATTGTTTCTGTTTGTGATTGTTTTATGTATTTGGGTGCTTCTGAATTCGGTATGTAGATGTTTGTTTTCCTGATGGATAAACCATGTAATTATTATATAATGCCCTTCTTCATCTCTTGTTACTGCCTTTAAGGTTCCGTTTGTCTGATATAAGTACAGCTATTCCAGCTTTCTTCTGACTTCCAGTCGCATGATAGCTATTTTCCCATCCCCTTACTTTCAATCAGAAGGTGTCCTCGGGTATAAAATGAGTCTTTTGTAGACAGCAAATAGATGGATTTGGGTTTTTAATCCATTCTGCTATGTCTTTGATTAGAGCATTCAGTCCATTTACATTCAGTGTTATTATTGAAAAATAGGCGTTTAGAGTCATTGTGTTCTCTGTAGGGTTCATGCTTGTAGTGGTGTCTCTGGTACTTTGTGTTCCTTGCCACATTTTCCTCATAGAGTCCCCCTTAGGATTTCTTGCTGGTTTAGTGGTGATGAATTCTTTCAATATTTGTTTATTTGGGAAAACCTTTATCTCTCCTATTTTGAATTATGGGCTTGCTGGATAAAGGATTCTTGGCTGCATATTTTTTCTCTTTATCACATTGAAGATTTCCTGCCATTCCTTTTTGGCCTGCCAAGTTTCAGTAGATAGGTGTGCTACTACCCTTATATGTCTACCCTTGTATGTTAAGGCCCGCCCATCCCTACCTGCTTTAAGAATTCTCTCTTTATCTTTGTATTATGCCAGTTTCACTATGATATGTCATGCAGAAGATTGATTCAAGTTACATCTGAAGGGAGTTCTCTTATCTCTCTTTTTCTCGGCTTCCTCTTTTTTTATAATTTTATCTTCTATTTCACTTATTCTCCCCTCTACCTCTTCAGTCCTCTCTGTGACCACCTTTATTTTATTTTGTACCTCATTTATAGCATTTTAATTCATCATTACTATTTTTTAGTTCCTTGATATCTGCAGCAACCGATTTTCTGTTGTCTTCTATGCTTTTTTCAAGCCCAGTGATTAATCTATGACTGTTACCCCAAATTCTTTTTCATATATTGTTTATATCTGTTTTGATCAAT
This sequence comes from Suricata suricatta, assembly GCF_006229205.1. NCBI lineage: Eukaryota > Metazoa > Chordata > Mammalia > Carnivora > Herpestidae > Suricata > Suricata suricatta. The sequence goes on from NC_043701.1 coordinate 134,617,748, forward strand.
TCTTTAGCTGTCATTTCTTCCTGGAATTTCTTTTCAGGAGAATTCTTCTGTTTTGTCATTTTGGCTAGTTTTCTGTCCCTTATGTGTTTTTAAAAGCTTGTTAGGTGCCTGCACCTGCGAGCGCTACTCTATTAAGGAAGGATCATACACTGTCCAGGGCCTGGCCCTACAGGAGGTACTTTTGGGAGAGTGACTTGTTGTTGTGATTTTGGTTACTTTATCTCCCTACTCACAGTGATGTTTTGGACCCTCCACGAAGTGTGGTTTGATTTGTTCATTGAAGTAGCCCTGGAAAGGAAGACAGACAAAGAAACAAAAAACCAACATAAAACACACACACACACACACACACACACACACACACAATCAGAAACACCGGCTACAAGTAAACAACACGGTGGACGGTGCTGATGGAAGAGGCCTTATCCCATACAAAGATAGAATGACAGGGGCAGGGGGGAAAAGACAGCATAAAAATTGACCAGAGAAACTATAATGCTTAATCCAGAGAGAGAGAGAAAGGAAAATAAAGAAGGAGGCAGAGAAAAAGAAAATGAAAATAAAGTTATCCAGACAGAGGAACAATACGGCTTAATCCAGAGAAAGAGGATGGAGAATAAAGAAAAAGGTGTGGAACATGTATCAAGAGAACGGATTAAATATGTCTGCTTAAACAAACCAACAATCAGAGTAACCAGACTAGAGGGAAGAGATAAGGAGAAAAGGAAGGAAGAATGAATATATCTATAAGACCTGTCCGAGAATTTAAAGTGCAACAGCACTGGTCTGGAGCAGGGGCTGTTTGGTTCATCAGCCGCAATCCCCGCTCCTGCAGATATGCAGGTGCCAGGAGCCGAGGGGCGTGCTTTGGTGTAGGCGGGTCCTGCGTCCACTGTGGGCCCTGCTGATGGATTCCGGAGGCCCCACTTGGGTGGTGATGGGGATAAAAATGGCGACCCCCCCCAGTTTCTCCTCCACAGACCCGGTGTCCTAAACCACTCAGTTCAAGCGGGCAGGTGCAAATGAGGCAGTTTGTCTCCCTGTGCCAACTCCTGTGCCTGGAGCTTGGTTGGGATTCAAACACTCGCTCAGTGCACCCTCGTAGTGGGGAAGCGCTGCTCTGCGCCACCTGATATGTGGTCCCCGGCTGGCAGAGGCAGGCAGGCTTTGTCCTGTCTCACAGCACTCCAGGGAGGGGATCGCTTTCTCCTACTGCTAACTGCGCCCCCGACCCAGTCACTGAGTCCGGGGCTGGCTCTCCTCCCCAGGTGCACAATCCAGGCAGCCAGCCCCAGTATGGAGAAAACCCCGCAGACAGAGATTGGATCTTTCTCCATCCCGGTCCGAGGTTTTTCTCTTGTACAGATACAGTCCTGTGCTCCCCTAGCCTCTCTTTCTCTTCCCTTTGTCTCTCTGCAGAAGGGGATCCCTCCCCTCTGTGCATTTTCTCTCTCTCGGTTTGGAATCAGGCACCTATGGCCCATCAGTTTGTCCCACTGGGTTCCTTTAGAAGCGCAACTGTCACTTTTCCTCCAGGACTGTCTGGTTTGCAGTCCTGTGGCTTCAATACTTCTCTGAGCAAGAAGGGAAGTTCAGATCCCCCTACTTCTCTGCCATGTTGGCCCCTCCGTGCCTATGATTATTACTTTTAATTCTGTCACTTATATTGCTTATCTCTGTTTCAATTAAGTCTCTGTGGTTTTGTTCTGTTCTTTCATTTGGGATAGATTCCTTTCTCTCCTCATTTTATCTACCTCTCTATTTCTGTATGTTAGGTGAATCAGATCTGTCTCCTGCTCTTGAAAGGAGTGGCCTTATAAAGAATAGATCCTGTAGTGCTTTCCAGTGCACTGTCCCGTTTAGAGAACCTGACATTTCAAAGGTGTCCCCTCTGTGTTGTGTGGTGTCTAAATGGGGTGTCTCTTGATTGGATAGGATCCCCCAAATGTAGGGTGAGGATAGGTGAGAGCCAGTTGTGTGGGAAGTAAAAGAATTCCCCTGAGACACAGCAAGGAACACAGAAGTTTATTGAATACACCACAGTGTAGGTACTGCGGGCAGCGGAGGAGAGGCTGTCTGCCGTGAGGCAGTGGGGGTGGAACACACCTCAGGGAAGTGGCAGGCAGGACAGCAGAGGAGAGGCTGTCTACAACTAGGTGGCGGGAAGGGGCTGTTTTTAAAGAGGGAAAGGTGAGGAGGTATGGCAACTTATGGAATTTTCCATTTTTTGGCAACTGTGCCTATTTGTAAGTAGCCTATTGGTTAGTTAGGGCCCATGGACATTTGAGGGGGGTCACCTGGTGGGCCTGTCTGTATTCAGCCAGGTGGTTGCTGGGGGCCCTTTCCACATTCCATAGCTCAAGTCTGTTTGCCTGAAGGCAGCCTGTACATGTTGGGTGCATCCTGCTGCTGTCACCAATCTGCTTTTTCCTCCAGTCATCTGCAGTGGCTTTCTTTGCCTGTTGTGGGCAGTGTTTGGTCCCTGTAGTGTATTTGGATCAGTCTGTAGCTGTCTTGGGCTTGAGTTGAGTCAGACCAGGTATTTGCCAGAGTTGCAATATCACCAAATCACAGTTCTTTCCCTGTGTTATGTATGCCCTGAGAAGCTTTCGGTGGTGGGCGGGGCCTGCAGTCTGACCCGCTAGCTGTCTGCCCCCAACCTATTGCAGGGGCCACCTGGATATCTTTCCCTCTCTCCAGGGCAAGAGTCCCTCCGGAGTGGTATTGGTCCTGTCAGGGCTGCTCACACACTGCCAGGCTCGTGGCCCTGGTTTGAATGGGCTCTGGCCAGAGTGTTTTAGAAGGGGCAGATCCACAAGTGCATGGCGATGGGCCTTGCAGTTTTAGTGGCAGAAGGAGCTTTGCTGCCACTGGGACGGAGGGCCCACAAAGCATGTGGGTTGGGAGGGGTGGGTCTGCCAAAGCACAGGGGAGCTGGGGAGGCGGGGCCTGGGATAAGCAAGTTAGGTAGTATATGTTTCCACAGGTGTGTTTATGCTGGAGAGCGGGGAGGGAAGTGTGCCCTGCCAGCTCCTTCGTTCCTGGAGGAGTTTCCCAGCAATCTCCGTCCCTCCAGACACACTCTAGGACGAGTAAATAACCCTCCCATGGGCCCCACGTGGTTTTCAAACTGCTGCTTCTGTGCTGTATCTCTGCAGGCTCTCGTACTCTGTTTAGAGGCAGGGGCTCAGTTTCCTCTTGCCCTCCCAGCTCTCCAAGAGCCAAGCTTGCTGATTTTTAATTCCAGATTTTAAGTCCTGTTGGTTGTAAGAACTCTTGAAATTCTGCCTCTCGGGTTTTCAAAGCCAAATGTTATGGGGCTTCTTCTTCCTTGTGTGAGACAGTCTGTTTCTCTCCCCTCTTAGTGTCCTTGGGTCCTTCTTTGCCACATAACCTGAGATCTGTTCAGTTCTCACCAGGTCTCTGCCTTCCTCTCCTCTTTGATGTGGCCTCTTCTCTACATTTAGTTTTGGGGTTTGTTCCGCCAGTCTTCAGGCCATTTTCTGGGTTATTTACACTGATGTGAGTGTTACCTAACTAAATCCATGGGACAAGAGAAGCTTAGGGTTCTCCGATTCTGCCATTTTCCCAGCAATACCTTGGGAACCATTTTGAATGGAAGAAGTGCTAGCAAGCATTTTGACCTCACTGTGGGGCTGTGTCCTGATTGGTCAGTGATGGTCTGTGACTATTTCAAGGTCGGTCACTTAAGCCTGTTTGTGTCAGCTGAACAGTCACTATGGACCCTTTATCCTTGCTCAAGTTTCCATTTCTCAAGCCTGTTGCCTAAAAGCAGCATTTACATTAACTTCTGGCATTAACTGGAATACTTTATTAGCTTTCACATCAAATGTGATATTTCCTAGAATTTTGTAGTAGGTACCCCAATGAGATTAAGGAAGTTTTCCTCTACTTCTAAACTTTGTTTATTTGTTTTAAATCAGGAATGTATGTCAAACACCTTTGCCAAATGATTATTATATTTTTTTAAGGCTGGATTTCATTAACAGATGTTTAAAATATTGATCCTTGGATTCTTGGTATAGATGATATTTGGTGAGGATATTTTTTTTAATGTTTATTTTTGAGAGAGAGAGAGAGAGAGAGAGAGCATGAGCAGGGGAGGAGCAGAGAGAGAGAAGGAGACATAGAATCAGAAGCAGGCTCCAGGCTCTGAGGTGTCAGCACAGAGACAGATAGGGGGCTCAAACTCACAAACTGTGAGATCATGACCTGAGCTGAAGTCAGGCACTTAACAGACTCAGCACCCAGGTGCCCTGAACAATGCTTATTTCTTAAATGAGTAAGAAAGTTTCATCCTCCTCTATTTTCTAAAATAATTTGTATAGGATTGGTATTCTCCTGTACATGTTTGATAGAATTTATTACTGAAGATGCCTAGGCCTCAACTTTGCTTTATGGTAATATTGTTAACTATTAGTTCAATTTCTTACTTGATGTCTCTTCAGACTATTTCTTCTTGATAGTTTGTCCTTTTCAAGAAATGTGTCCAATTCATATAAGCGGTCTAATTATTGATACAGATATTCATCGTATTCTGTTATCCTTTTAGTGTCTATAGAAACTATAGTGTCCCTTTTTCAGCTCCTAAGGTTGGTAATTTCTTTCTTTTCTGGTTTTGTTTTTATCAGTCTGGCTAGAGGTTTGTCAATTTTATTGATCTCTTCAATAAATTGGCTTTTAGTTTCATTAAATTTCTCTATAATTGGTCTACTTTCGATTTCATTTATTCCTGCTCTTTATTGTTGACTTCTGCTTTTAATTTAATTCGTTCTTCCTTTTCTAGCCTTAATAAAATGTTTTTATTGAAATATAGTTCACATATCCTACAACTCAACAACTTAAAGTGTACAATTTTATATCTTTTAGTATATTCACAGAATTGTGTATTCATCACAGTCAGTTTTAGAACATTTACATTATCCCCAAAAAATTCTGTACACCTTAGCCATCACTTCATAATTGTCCCCTCCTCTAGTCACCCCCACCTACTTTTGCTCCTTATTGAGTTGCCTACTCTGGACATTTCGTATGTAGAATTATACAATATGTTGTCCTTGGTTACTGATTTTTCAATTGGCCTATGTTTTCAGGGTTCATCCACCTTGTAGCGTGTATCGCTTCTTCATTCCCTTTCATTGCTGAGTAATACTCCATTGTATGACTTTACTAGCTTAAGGTAGAAATTTAGTTTATTAATTTTTGACCTTTTTTTTCCTAATATGGACACTAAGTGCTGTAAACTTTCATCTAAGGGCTAATTATTTCCATCATACTAAGGGTTTTCTTTATTCTTTCTCTAATTAAATATATTTATTTTATTTTTTTGTGTTTATAATGTCCTTTAATATCCCAACAAAAAAAGTAATAGGATGAGAAACATGATATCCGACGTATATATCTATCAGGCTCAACTGTAATACTCTTTGAAGATTTTAAATGCAATTTCTTCAAGAAAATACTGTACTTCATCACAAGCAATACATTTTTGTCAGCTGTTCTTGATCAAACTGCTGAGATTAGGGTTTCTCAGCTTTGGCACAGTTGACATTTGGGCCTGATAATTCCCTCATCTCCTCTCCCCCTCTTTTTTTTTCTTTCTTTCTTCTTCTCTCTCTCTTTCTGACATATATATATACATACACATATATATGTATATATATATATCTGACATATATGATTATTAGTTTCATATGCACAATATAATGATTCAATATTTGTATATGTTGTGAAATAATCACCATAATAAATCATTAACATCTGTCATCACACAGTTACAGTTTTTCTTAAGATTTATTCTCTTAGCAGCTTTCAAATTCACAATACAGTATTAACTATAGTTATGATGCTATACATTACGTCCTCAGGATTTATTTATTTTATAACTGGAAATTTGTCCTTTTTGACTACCCTCACCTGTTTCACCCACCCTTACCTCTGGTAACCACCAACTGGTTCTCTCTGAGTTCAGGGGTTTGTTGTTGTTGTTTGGTTTGGTGGAGTCCACTGGTAAGTGAGATCATACTATTTATCTTTGTCTGACTTATTTTGTTTAGTATTTGGTTTTGTCCAGGTACATCCATGTCAAAAATGGCAAAATTTTCTTCTTTTTTTATAGGATGAATAATATTCCACTGTGTACACACACACCACGTTTTCTTTAGCCCTTCATCCACTGATGGACACTTTGGTTGCTTCCATGTCATGCCTATTGTAAATAATGCTGCAGTGCTCATGGGGTTGCTTACATCTTTTCAAGTTAGGGCATTTGTTCCTTTTATATAGATACCCAGAAATGGAACTACTACATCATATGGTAGTTCTCTTCTTAATTTTTTGAGGTACTTCCATACCGTGTTGTATAGTAGGTGCACTATAAATACATTGATCTTAAATCTGTTTTGGTATTTTGCTATATACATTAAAGGTTAATTTTCCTGTAAATGCTGCTGTATCCCACAGCTTTCATTGTCTTTCTTATCAGACTATTTCATAACTTCCCTTCTGGTATCTGAAGCTCATTTTCTAGATTCCTTGGGAAGGGATCATAGGAACAAAGAAGTTCTGCATGTTCATAGATTTGTCTGTGCCCTTTATACTCGAAGGTTAGTCACGCCTGATATAAAATTCTTTTTTCACATTTTCTTTCCTTGACTATCTTAAACATATTAGTCAATGTTCTTCTGGGATAAAGTGTTGCTGTCGACATCTGATCATGATCTAATTTTCTCTTCCTTATAAGTCATGTGGACTTTGGCCAAAATGCTCAAAGGAGTTTTTTTCCCCTCTTTAAAATCTGGTGATTTTACAAAAGTACTGGTGTTGGTCACTTTGGCTCATTATTCACAGATATGCTCTTCTTTGATACATAGTTTTAAGAAAGACAGAGTTCCAGGTCTGTGCTTCCCCCCATCTCATTCTTTCTACCTGTGATCTTGGCATGTAACCCTCAGGCATCCCCTGTACTATCCAGAATCTGTAATAAATTTTGTTCCTCAAAGTCTCTGATGGCTTTTGCTGAGGTGTGCACTTCAGTCATACTAAGAATGACAAGGGCTCATCCAGCACCAACATTGGCTCTGGCCTAGGAAATGTCTTTTGGGGTTTGTCACAAGTAATACGGACCTACGCAAGGGTCTCAGGCATTCCTAGGTGACAGCATCACTATCAATAGGCTAGGACTGACACACTTTCTTCAAAATATTTAAAACTATTCTATTATAAATATATACCACATTTTAAAAATCTATTCCTCCATTGATGGACACTTGGGTTGTATCTTTCTTAGGGCTGGGGGTGGTGTTCCTAAGGTTCCATGGGTTCCATTCTTTAGTGGCAAATTTCAAGCATAAGAGTTAGAAATTAGTGCATGGGAAAGGGAAAGGCAGTGACCCTCAAGTGGCCAGTTATCTAGGCTGCCCAGGAATCTCTAAAAGAGGAACTTCATGGGTAGGGCAGCCTGGTTCGGTATCCTGCTATTTTGCTTGTAGCTGCGTCATACAGTTGACACTCTGTTTGTTGGTGATGGATGTCTCTGAAATGGATGCCTTGGGAATCAAAGGCTTAATGTCAGGCAGTAATACTACAGTCAAAAAGTTAATGTCGGACATGTACAGTACAGGAAGTTTTCTTGAAATATAATGTTTAAGCATTATTCTCTTCACTTTGGTTTTTTTTTGAAATTCCAATTACCTCTGTGTTAGATCTTCTTTGCTTATTTGCAATGTCATTTTCTTTTTAATTCTTTTATTTTTCCATTAAAAATTGTCCTTTTTATTTTTTCTCTATTTTTAAAAATTAGATAATAAATAATAAATAATAGTTGGTTTCTTGTCCTTTTTATTTTTTTTTAACTTTATTTATCCCATCATCTGTCAATGCATTTGAGTTGCTTTCACCTTTTGGTTATTGTGAATAATACTGCCATGAACTTGGGTATACAAATCTCTCTTTGATTCCCTGTTTTTTATTCTTTTGGGTATATACCCAAAAAAGGAATTGTTGGATCATAGGGTAATTCCACTTTAATTTTTTTCAAACTTCTTTTATTTGTAATAAAATTTACAATTTAGCCATTTCAACAGGGCATTAAGTACATTCATAGATGCAACCACCATCTGTCTCCAAAGCTTTTTCATCTTCCTCAGTTGCAACAGTAACTCCCCACTAACCTCTGCAGCCCTAGGCAACCACTATTCTACTTTCAGTAACTATGAATTTGATTATTGTAGATACCTCTTGTATAAGTGGAATCATATATGTCCTTTTGCGTCTGGCTTATTTCACTTAACATGTTTACAAAGTTCATCCATGTTGTAACATGGGTAAGAATATCCTTCCTTTTTAGGCTAACAATTTAATTTTTTGAGAAATGTCCATCTACCACTTGCTAGTGGCTCCTACCTGCAAAGCACAAGGATTCTAATTTATCCACAGCTTCAACAACACTTACTATTTTCTATTTTCTGTCATGATAATCACTTTAAAGGATGTGAGTATCTCGTTGTGATTTTGAGTTGCATTTCCCTAATGACTAGTGATGTTGAGCACCTTTTCATGTGTTTACTATTTGTGCATCTTTGGAGAAATGTCAAGTCCTTGATCCGTTAAAATTTTTTGTTGTTGTTGAATTATGAAGATTTATATCTGTGCTATCAATTCCATTCCAGTGTATGTCTGTATGTATGCCAATACCACACTACTTTGATTTCTGTTGCTTTATAGTAAGTTTTGAAATCAAGAAGTCTGAGACCTCTTTTATTATTCAAGATTGTTTTGGCTATTTAAGTTCCTCTGAATTTCCTTGTTAATTTTACAATAGCCTTTTCTATTTCTGTATAAAAAATCATTGGAATTTTGATGCGAAATACATTTTTCCATTTTCTCACTTTTAACCTGTGCATGCCTTTAGATGTAAAGTGAGCCCCTTTTAGATAGAATATATTAAAGTCATGTTTTTTTATCCATTATGTCGCTTTATGTCTTTTGATAGGGGAGTTTAGTTCATTTACATTTAAAGTAATTACTGACAGAGAAGGAATTCTCTTGCCATTTTTTTTATGTCTTACAGCTTTTTGTCCCTCATTTCCTCTCTTACTACCTTCCATTGTGTTTAGTTGTTTTATCTGTTGATTTTTATAATGATGCATTTTGATTCCTTTTCCTTTTGTATATGCTCTATATATAGTTTCTTTGTAGTTACCTTGGAGATTACACATAATCATCTAAATTTATAACAATCTAATTTGAAATGATACCAACTTCACTCACAAACTTCAACTCCTTTACAGCTCAATTCCCCTTCGTTAGTGAAATCACAAATTACATATTTATATGTTGTGTACCTGTTAATACAGATTTATTCTTTAGGTATTTGTCTTTTAAATATTACAGAAAAAAGGGGAGTTACAAATTAAATCTACAATATTGATTTGTCTACTGTCCATATAATTATCTTTATTATAGATATGGCTTCAAGTCAACATCTGGTGTCCTTTCAACTCGAACTAGTTCTTGTAGGACAGGTCTAGTAGTAATAAACTCCTTTAGTTTTGGTTTATCAAGGAATGTCTTAATTTTTCCCTATTTTCTTGTAGGACAGATTTACTAAATATAGAATTCTTAATTGACATTTTTTTCTTTCATAACTTTGCATATATTATTCCACTGCCTTCTGGCCTCTTAGGTTTCTGCTGATACTCTTATTCAGGTTTACTTGTATATGACAAGTCGGTTTTCTCTTGCTGCTTTCAAGATTCTCACTTTGTTTTTGTTTTTCCAGTGTTTGATTAAATTTCTCAGCATCATTCTCTTTGAGTTTATCCTACTTGGAATTCTTTTAAGTTTCTGGGATTTTTACACAGAAGACATCAAATTTTGAAAATTATTCACAATTATTTTTTCAAAAGGTCTCTCAATAACTTTCTTCCCTAGGAATTCATAATGTGTTTACAGGGCTGCTTGATGTTGTCCTATGGTCCCTTTGGTTTTGTACACTTTTCTTCATTCTTTTCCTTTTTGCTTCTCAGACTTGATCAATTCAAATGAACTATCTTCAACTGGGCTGATTTGTTACTCTACCTATTCAAATATACAGTTTAAACCCTCTAGTGAATGTTTCTATTCAGTTATTATATTCTTCAGCTCAGAATTTTTGCTTTGTCTTTTTATAATTTTGAACCTTTTGTTGATATTCTCATATGTTGAACCCTCTTACACTGTTGAGGGGAGTGCAAACTGGTACAGTCACTCTGGAAAAAAATTGGAGGTTCCTCAAAAAGTTAAAGAGAATCATCCTATGACCTCGCAATTGCACTATTAGGTATTTAACTAAAGTATACAAAAATACTGGTTTTAAGTGGTACATATACCCCAATGTTCATAGCAACATTATCAACAATAGCCAAAGTATGGAAAGAGCCCAAGGGTCTTTTGTTTGATGAATGGATAATGAAGATATGGTAAATAGATACAATGGAATATTACTCAGCCATCAAAAAAGAATGAATTCTAGCCATTTGCAAAGATCTAGATGGAGCAAGAGTGTATTATGCTAAAAAATGTCAAAGAAAGACAAATACTGTATGATTTCACTCATACATGGAAGATAAGAAGCAAAACAGATAAACATCTGAGAAGGCAAAAAAAAAAAAAAAAAAAAAAAAGAGGGAAGCAAATCATAAGATACTTTTAACAAATCCCTGGGGGGATTCCCTTGGGAATGGTCCGGAAGCTGCTGAGGAATTCAGCATGATGATGGAGGGCAGCATTTGCAATGCTGGAAAGAGAAATGGGCTGAGATAGAAAATGTTAAGCTTGTTTTCAACTGCAATTTCATTATGTGAATAAACTACCTTGTTTATATTTGGTTCAAAACCGTTCTTTAAGGAAACTGTATAAAATTGCATTTTAAAGCTCTGGTAAATCAGTCATCAAAACTGTTTTCCTTTATGAAATAAAGGTCAATACTTGAATTACTAATACTGCTATTTCTGAGCCATCTTCCCTATTCAGATCTACGCACCATGGTTAGGCATCTGTAAATCTGGCTGTAGAATGGTGTCACATGATAAAATAAAGTACTTCCCATAAAAAAAAAAAAACAAATCCCTGGGTTCTATTCCTGAAACTAAGGCTACACTGTTATGTTAACTAACTTGAGGATAACAAATAAAATTAAAAAACTGTCATCTTTGTCACCAGTTTAATGGGACTAAGCATTGTTTTTTTTTAATTTTTTTATTGTTTTATTTATTTTTGATAGAGAGACAGAGCATGAGAGGGGTAGGGGCAGAGAGAGAGAAGGAGACACAGAACTGGAAGCAGGCTCCAGGCTCTGAGCTAGCCATCAGCACAGAGCCTGATGCAGGGCCCGAACCCATGAACGTGAGATCTGACCTGAGCCGAAGTTGGAGGCTTAACCGACTGAGCCATCCAGGCGCCCCGGGACTAAGCATTGTTAATACATAACTCTAATTATTAAATTTAATTGAATAATGCTGGTATAATAAACCTATTATTTTCTAATGGTTCTGTTAAAATCTTTTAAACTCATAATAAAGGTCTGACATGATATATTTAAAAATTCTAGTATCTATAGGTTATATTTAGCAGATTATAATAAAACTCCAACAAAGTTAAAAAAAAAAAAAAGGGAAGCAAACCGTGAGAGACTCTTAACTATAGAGAATAAACTGAGGGCTGACCGAAGGAGGTGGGCAGGGATGGGCTAACTGGGTGATGGATATTAAGGAGGGCAGTTGTAGGGGCACCTGGTGGTTCAGTCAGTTTAGCGTCCAACTTCGGCTCAGGTCATCATCTCACTGTTTGTGAGTTCGAGCCCTGCATCAGGCTCTGTGCTGACAGCTCAGAGCCTGGAGCCTGCTTTGGATTCTGTCTCCCTCTCTGCTCCTCCCTCACTCATGCTCTGTCTCTGTCTCTCAAAAATAAATAAACTTTAAAAAAAAATTTTTTTAAAGGAGGGCAGTTGCTATGACCTCAATATTATATGTAAGTGATGAATCACTAAATTCTACTCCTGAAGCCAATATTATACTATATGTTAACTAGAATTTAAATATTTGAAAGAAAATTTAAAATTTGAAAGAAAAAAAGTCAGCTGAACAAAACCATGTACTTATTGATGTAGTTTGTTTACATTTTGATGTAATTTCCTTATCTTGTTGTGGCCCATGCCAACTCTTCTGCAGACCGCATTCTAAGTAGCAGTGTTTCAGAACATTTGAAATTATTACCTTACTTTGTCTTTCTATAAACTCTTTTCCCATGGTTTGAGAAGTAAAAAAGGAATGTGGGGCAAGTAATACTGATTATTTTTAATAAGGGTCACTTTTTCCTCACAATAAAAGTCTGAAAAATATTTCATGTCACAAAGCCTTAGCTTCGTGGTTTTTTAAACATAAAGCAAAAAAATAGAACATATCTAATTCAGCTATTATCTAAGTTATTTTATCTTCTAAGAGTTAACAACTATAGTAAGTTTTATTATAGAGATATCAAAGGATAAGATTACTATTTGTTATTAGAAGTTAACCATAATGTATGTATTTTACATAATATAATTTAATTCCTGATAAATCAAGCCCATATAAAACCTACATTGCAGTAGAGTTTACATTTATGGCTTTAAAATAAATATAACAATAACAATTCTGGCTCTCTGTTGTACTTAAAATTAGTGAAGGCCTTTTCTAGAAAAGATTAACTCAAGATACAATTCATCTTCCTATAATACTCTGAAATGTAAAAGTGCACATCACTCTGCGTTCCATTTGAAATGTTCTTTTCTGAACTCTTTGAAGTGTTTAGCCTAAAACAGATTTGTATTAGAAATAAGCCTACTGGGATATTGGAACAACCAAATAACAAAAATCTAAGGATTTCTTTCTTTCCTTTCCTTCTTTTTTTTTTTTTAATTTTAAAGCTTGTTTTACCTGTCATTATCTTTGTACAACTAATTTGAACAGAAGAGCGCTGTGATGGAAGTTCAACAATACTTCAAAAAGTGGAATATGGATGACTTCCACTCCTTTTGGCTGCTCCTTTTATTAAAATCTGTTTTTACATTTAATAAGACTACCTTATTCCTAATGTTTTTTTAATAGTTCATAGCCTTACTGTATCAAAACATATATTTAATTGAATGCTACATCCACACAGAAAGTAAATTTAAAATCATTGAATAAAAGTTAATAAAGCAGGCAGCCAAGAACATTACGGGTCTGTTACAGTTAACTTTGCATAGCTCATCAGTGTTGTGAGATAATATCCAAGGACATTAGGGGAATAGGAATGTGAAATCTATTTTATTCTGATAAATTTGATAATTTAACAAATGGTACTCTCTAGTGTTGATAAATCATTCTTTTTTCTCAAAATCACCTAATACTGTGCCTTCTTAAACACCATCTTATCCCCTAGTGAAATGAGTGCTGTCAAGAGAAGTAATTGCTTTTTGTGTTGCTGACTATCCAAATGAAGATGTCATTTCTCATTCTGTTTTCTCCAAGCAATTCCTATTTTGTAATTCTGTTTATTATTTCTCTGGTGACTTATAGTTACTTCACGATTGGAGGATTGTGTTGTGTTGTGTTTTGGTGTTACTCTGTAAATTTCTTAATGCCAGCTCTCTGGACCAGGTGGCTACCTGACCTGGAACTTACATATAACCAGACAACACTTGGGTATGTCAAGATATGTAGATTCTTCTCAGCAACAATATCATGTGTGTACGCGTATGTATTGGTTTACATACCATTTATGTGTGTGTTTATTGCCTACAACAAATCTTCTCAATCCTCTCATACTAAAATAACCATTTTATCATATTTTCACCCAAGTAGATAATTGATTGCTTTTTTAGTTTTTAGTTTTTATTTATTTAAATTCCAGTTAACAACAGTGTGATCCTGGTTCCAGGTGCGCAGTCTAGTGACAACACACACACTACCCAGTGCTTATCACAAGCACACTCCTTAATCCCCATCACCTGTTTAACCCCTCCCCCTCCGACAACCACCGATTCTCTATAGTTGAGTCTCTCTTAGTTTTCCTCTTTTTTCCCCAAGATCATTTTTTTCTTAAATTCTACATATTAGTGAAATTATATGGTATTTGTCTTCTGTAACTTATCTTGTTTAGCTTAATGACCTATAGCTCTATGTCATTGCAAATGGCAAGATTTCATTCTTTTCGATGGCTAGTGTTCCATTGTATATATATATATATACACCACATTTTCTTATCCATTCATCAGTAGATGGACATTTGGGCTCTTTCCACAGTTTGGCTATTATTTGGCTATATATAACATCCATCTGTATATTTATCTACCTATCTACCTATCTAACATCTTTATTGATTGATCTATCTATCTATTGATAGATGCTTGGTTTGCTCCCATATCTTGGTTATTGTAAATAATTCTGCAATATATATAGAGGTGCAATTATTTTTTGAACTAGTATTTTCAGAACTAGTGTTTTTGCCAAACACCCAGTAGTGGAATTACTGGATAGTATGGTATTTCTATTTTATTTTTTTTTTTAATTTTTTATGTCTTTATTTTCAGAGACAGAGACAGAAAGCAAGCTAAGGAGGGGCAGAGAGAGAGGGAGACACAGAATCTGAGCAGGCTCCAGGCCCTGAGCTGTCAGCACAGAGCCCGACGCGGGGTTTGAGCCCACGGACTGGGAAATCATGACCTGAGCCGAAGTCGGACGCTTAACCGACTGAACCACCCAGGCGCCCCTGGTATTTCTATTTTTAACTTTTTGGGGAATCTCCATATGGTTTCCCACATGGCTGTACCAGTTTGGGTTCCCACCAATAGTGCATGATGGTTCTTTTTTCTCTACCTCCTCAACAACACTTGTTACTTCTTGTGTTTTTGATTCTAGCCATTCTGACAGGTGTAAGGTGATATACCACTGTGGGTTTTTTTTTTAACGTTTAAAATTTTTTTAAGGCTTATTTTTGAAAGTGGGGGTGGGGCATGAGCAGAGGAGGAGCAGAAAGCCAGAGGAAGACACAGAATCCATAGCAGGCTCCAGACTGAGCTGTCAGCACAGAGCCCAATTTGGGGCTCAAACTCATGAACCATGAGAGGTGACCTGAGCTGAAGTTGGACGCTTAACTGACTAAGCCACCCAGGTGCCCCTGTCATTGTGGTTTTAATTAATATTTCTCTGATGAGGAGTAATGTTGAGCATCTCTTCATGTGTCGGTTGGCCATCTGTATGTCTTCTTTGGAAAAGTGTCTATTCAGGTCCTCTTTCCATTTTCAAATCACATTGTCTTTTTGGTGTTGAGTTGTGTAAGCTCTTCATATATTTTGAGTGTTAACCCCTTATCAGATACATCATTTATAAATATATTCTCCCACTCAGTAGGTTGCTTTTTCATTTTGTTGATTTCCTTCATTGTACAAATCCTTTTATTTTAGTGTAGTTTCAATAGTTTATATGTGCTTTCGTTTCCCTGGCCTGAAGAGGCATAGCTAGAGAAATGTTGCCAAGTCTGATGTTTCTTATTAACTAAGTAATTAAGAAATTACTGCCTATGTTTCTTTTAGGAGTTTTATACTTTGTGTTTAACATCTAAGTCTTTAATCCATTTTGAGTTTGTTTCATACATGTGTGTGTTTTAAGAAAGTGGTCCAGTTTCCTTCTTTTGCATGAAGCTGTCCAGTTTTCCCAGCACCATTGATTGAAGAGACTGTCTTTCCCACATTATATATTCTTGCCATCTTTGCTGTAGATAGATCATATAAATACAGGTATATTTCTGGCCTCTCTATGATGTTCATTGATTTATGTGTCTGTTTTTGTGCCAGTACCAGACTGTTTTGATGACTACAGCTTTGTAGTATATCTTGAAATCTGAAATTGTGATACCTCTAGTTTTTTTTTTTTCTTAGTTTTTACATTTATTTACTTTTGAGAGACAGAGACAGAGCGTGAACAGGGGAGGGTCAGAGAGAGATGGAGACACACAATCTGAAGCAGGCTCCAGACTCTGAGCTAGCTGTCAGCACAGAGCCTGATGTGGGGCTCAAACCCATGAACCATGAGATCATGACCTGAGCTGAAGTCAGATGCTCAACTGACTGAACCACCCAGGTATCCCTGTTTCTTTTTCTTAAGATGGCTTTGACTATTGGAGGTTTTATGTGATTCCACATAAGTTTTAGGATTATTTGTTCAAGTTCCATTTAAAAATGCTATTGGTATTTTGATAGGGATTGTATTGAATGTGTAGATTTCTTTGGGTAATATGCGCAATTTAACTATTAATTCTTCCAACCCATGAACATGGAATATCTTTCCATTTACTTCATCAATTTCTTTCATCAATGTTTTATAGCTTTCACAGTAGAGGTCTCTTACCTCATTGGTTAGTTTTATTTTTAGGTATTTTATTTTTTTGGTGCAATTGTAAATAGAGTTTTCTTAATTTCTCTCTGGAGCTTCACTATTAGTGTATAGAAACAACTCATTTTTATGTATAAATTTGGTATCTGTAAATTTATTGAATTTATTTATTGTAATAGTTTTTGGGTGGAGTATTTAGGGCTTTCTATATATAGTATCATGTCACCTACAAATAGTTTACCTTCTTCCTTACCAATTAGGATGCCTGTTATTGTTTCTGTCTGTTTGCTATGGCTGGGACTCCCAGTACTATGTTGAATAAAACCAGTAAGAATGCACGTCCGTGCTTTGTTCCTAATCTTACAGGAAAAGCTCTGATTTTCACCATTGAATATACTATTACTGTGGGTTTTTCATGTATGATCTTTATTTTGCTGAGGTGTATTTCTGCTAGACCCACTTTGTTGAGAGGTTTGATCATGAATGGATGTTAGATTTTGTCAACGCTTTTTCTGCATCTATTCAGATGACCATGATTTTTATTCTTTGTTACTGTGGTGCGTCACATTGATTGATATGCAAATATTGAACCATACTTATATCCATAGAGTAAATCCCATTTGATCATGGTGAATGATCCTTTTTAATGTATTGTTTACAATTGTGGTTTGCTAATATTTTGTTGAGGATGTTTATATCTATGTTCATCAGGGATATTGGCCTCTAGGGTTTTTTTTTCTTTTTCTTTTTCTTTTTTATAGTGTCTTTGGTTTTGTTATCAGGGTAATGCTGGCCTTGTAGAACGTATTTGGAAGCTTCCCTTCCTCTATTTTTGTGGACTAGTTTGAGAATAGATGTCAACTCTTCCTTAATTATTTGGTAGACTTCAATTGTCAATCCATGTGGTCCTGGACTTTTGGTTGTTGGGAGTTTTTTTAAATTACTAATTCAATTTTGTTACTTGTCATTGGTCAGCTCAGAGTTTCTTCTTCCTATTTCAGTACAGGAAAGTTGTGTTTCTAGAAATTTATCCATTTCTTTTAGGTTGTCCAATTTGTTGGTTTATTTTTTGTAATAGTTTCATAATCTACCCTCCCCTCCCCCAGCCCAGTGGTGTTGGTTGTTATTTCTCTTTCATTTCTGATTTTATTCGGGTCATCTCTTTTTTCTTGATAAGTATGCCTAACGTTTAATCAGTTTTGTTTGTTTCAAAGAGCCAGCTCTTGGTTTCTTTGATCTTTTCTATTTTTTTAGTCTCTATCTCATTTATTTCCACTCTGATCTTTATTATTTCCTTCTTTCTACTAACTTGGGGCTTTGTTCTTCTTTTTTTTAGCCCCTTTAGGTGTAAGGTTAGATTGCATACTTGAGATTTGTTTTGTTTGAGGTATACCTGCATTGCTATACATTTCCCTCTTAGAACTGTTTTCACAGTGTCTCAAAGAATTTGGATCACTGTGTTTTCATTTGTCTCCATATATATATTTTAAATTTCCTCTTTGGTTTCTTGGTTGACCCATTCATTGTTATTTAATGCATGTTATTTAACCTTCATGTGCCTGTGTTCTTTCTAGATTTTTCCTATAGTTGATTTCTAGTTTAATACCATTGTGATCAGAAAAGATGCATGATATGATTTCATTCTTCTTATATTTATTGAGATCTGTGAACCAACATATTTATCCTGGATAATATTCCATGTGCACTTGAAAAGAATGTATATTCTATTGTTTTTGGATGGAATGTTCTATATATATCTGTAAAGTCCATTTAGTCTGTGTCATTTGATGACAATTTCTTTATTGGTTTTCTGCCTTGATGGTCTATCCATTGATATAAAGTTCCCTATTATTGTATTACTGTCGATTTTTTCCCTTTATATCTATTAACATTTGCTGTATCCATTTAGGTGCTCCAATATTGGGTGCATAGATATTTACAATTGTTATGTCCTCTTGTTAGACTGATCTCTTTATCATTGTTAATGGCTTTGTCTTTTGTCACAGTTTTTGTTTTAAAGTCTATTTGGTCTGATAAATGTATTGCTACCCTGGCTTTTTTCTCCCTTCTATTTTCACGGAGAACCTTTTCTTATCCTTTCACTTTCAGTCTGTGTCTTTAGTCCTGAGTCTCTTGCAGGCAGCATATAGATAGATTTTGTTTTTATCCATTCCAGCACCCTATGTTCTGATTAGAGCATTTAGATGATTTACATTTAAAGTGGTTATTAATAAGTATGTACTTACTGCCATTTTGTGAATTACTTTCTGATGGTTTTATAGTTCTTGTTCCTTCTCTTGCTCTCTGTGACTGATGCCTTCAGTGTTACAGCTGGCTTTCTTTCTCTGTATTTTTTGTGTATCTATCACAGATTTTGAGGTTCATATATAACATCCTAACCATATGTGTATATGTATTGAGTTGATAGTTATGTTTGAATAAATTTTTTAAACATACATTTTTAAATATACATTTAGGAATGTATGTATGTATATATTTATGAGAGAGACGGGGAGAGAGAAAGTCCCAAGCAGGCTTCGCTCTGTCAGCACGGAGCCCAATGCAGAGATCTCTGAACTATAAGATCATGACCTGAGCTGAAACCAAGAGTCGGACGCTTGACTGTGCCACCCATGTCCCCTAAAAGAACTTTTTTATTCTGCTCCTATTATGTTTTCTGTGTTGCCGTATTTTACATCTTTTTACTCAGAATTTTCTTCTAATCATGTTTTTTTCATTCACATGTAAACAAGTCCCTTTAACATTTCTCATAAGGCCAGTTTAGCAGTGATAAATTTTTTTTAAAAATTTATTTTTGAGAAAGCGTGAGTGCAAGTCAAAGAGGGGCAGAGAGAGGGAAGGAATCTTAGGCAGGCTCTGTTTTCAATCCCATAAACCGTGAAATCATGACCTGATCCAAAAGGCTTCACCAACCGAGTCACTCACGTGCCCCAATAGTGATAAACCTTTAACTTTTCATCTGGGACTTTTCTCCAGTTCTGAATGATAGTCTTACAGGTAGTCTTGGTTGTAGGTTTTTTTTCCCTTCAGCACTTTGAACATATCATGGCACTCCCTTCTAGCCAACAAAGCTTCTGCTGAACTCTCTCTGCTTCCTGAACCTAGAATGTATTTCCTTCCCCAGGTTAAGGGAAATTTTCTGCACCTTACTCTTTTTTCTCCTTATGAGATCCCTATAATGTGAATATTTGTTTGCTTGATGTTGTCCAAGAGATCCCTTAACCTATCCTCATTTTAAAAAATGTTTTTCTCTTGGGGTGCCTGGATGACTCAGTTAAGTGTCCAAATCTTGATTTTGGCTCAGGTCATGATCTCATGATTTGCGAGTTCAACCCCTGCACTGGGCTCTGTGCTGACAGCATGAAGCCTGCTTGGGATTCTCTCTCTCCCTCTCTATTCCTCCCCCACTTTGCTCTCTTTCAAAATAAATAAACAAACTTAAAAAAAAAACCTTTTTTCTTTTGCTCTTCAGCTTGGCTGCTTTCTATTACCCTTTCTTTAAGATCACCGATCCATTCTTCTGCATCTGCTAATCTACTGTTGATTCTTTTTAGTGTATTTTTTTGTTATTGTATTTTTTTTAATTTTTTAATGTTTTATTTATTTTTGATACAGAGACAGAGCATGAGAAGGGGAGGGTCAGAGAGAGAGGGAGACACAGAACCTGAAGCAGGCTCCAGGCTCTGAGCTAGCTGTCAGCACAGAGCCCGACACGGGGCTCGAACCCATGAACGTGAGATCTGACCTGAGCCAAAGCCGGACGCTTAACCGACTGAGCCACCCAGGTGCCCCCAGTTATTGTATTCTTCAACTGATTGGTTCTTTTTAGATTTTCTTTGTTCAAGTTCACACTGAGTTCTTCGGTTCTCTTCAGTGCAGTGAGCATCTTTATGATCATTAAACTGCTTATGTTCATTTCATTTAATTCTCTTTAAGTTTTGTCTTATTCTTTTATTTTAAACATATTTCTCCGTCTCCCCATTTTGCTCAACTTTGTATTTATTTCTATGAATTAGGTGGAATAGCTACTTCTCTTAAAGGAATGGGGTGACTTTGGTTTGCTGGCTGAGGTAGTGGCTGGCATTCACTTGGGGTGCTAGGTCAGTCGGTATGGGATGGCCACAGCTGAAATAGGCATAGTCTGGGATGGTCCCTGGGCAGAGAGTACCTTGATGGGGCACAATCTGGGGAATCTGTTGTGGTCTGTGCAGGGGGCACCCTGGTGGGGTAACTGGAGCCAACGTTGGGTGTGGGCTGGGGGGTCCTGGGGGCCCTCCACACAGGGTGTGCCCTAGCAGGTGAGCTGAAATGGGTATGAGCTGGCATGGTCCTAGAGCTCTTGGTGCAGAGGACACCCTGGCAGGACAGCTGAAACTGAGCTGGGTGCAAGTTGGGGTGTCCTGGGGTGCTCAGTGTGGCAGTTGGAGCCGAGGCAGGGTGTGGGCCTGGTGGTCCCAGGGCACTCCACATAGGGGGGCCTTGAAGTACCGGAACCAAAGTGGGCACCGGCCAGGGGTTCCTGGAGTGCTGTATCATGGGTGCTCTAGCAAGTCATCTGGAGCCAAAGTGGTCCAGGTTTGGAGTGTTCTGGGGTTCCCTGGGCCTGTGTCACCTTGCTGAGATGGCTGGAGCTACTGAGCACTCACTAGGGGTGTCTTGGTGTGTGCCCCATCTTGGCTCCAGCTGGGGCTGCCTGGGTGGGAAGTCTGGGCTGGTGTGGGCTAGAGGCCTAGGTCTCACTAAGGTGGTAGGCCTAGCATGTCCAGATCCTGCTCCCATCCATGCTGTCAAAGTAGACGGGGAACATAAACCATGGCGCTTGCCAGTCCCTCCAACCCAGAGAGCGTTCTAGCAGCCCTCCTAGCCTTTGGCAGGGCTCCTTTATATTCTAGTTGCTCTTTTAAATAATTATTTTGAGAAACAGCATGTGTGCAAGCAGGGGGAAGGGCAGAGAGAATCCCAAGCAGGCTCTGTGCTGTCAGTGCAGAGTCCAACAAGGGGCTCAATCTCATGACTGTAAAATCGTGACCTGACCCAAAATCAAGAGTCAGCTGCTTAACTGAGCCACTTTTAAACCTTGGTGTTTCTTTGTTTTTGGTTTTTTCCCTGTGTCCCAAGGCATCCAGGGTTGGTATGTAGCCCTTATTTATTTTAATGTTCACCATAAGACAAAATTGCAATGACCGCTGGACTCAAAGCTTTTTACTGGATTTTTTTCCCTCCTTTTCATTTGGATAGAAAAATGGTTGGTAATGTTGGAAACTGAGGAGGGTTCTGTAAGATCTAATACTGAAAAGAGTTTACTGGTCCCCATAGAGAGTCTAAGTTGAATATAATGAATATAATTTGTAAGAGTATGTCATTGCTTCTGAAATATATATTACTTGATTCTATTTGCTAAAACACATAGGGTCATAAAGGTTAGTTTCCATTCATTGAACCATTTTATTTCTATCCTGCATTTACATTGTTTCTAGCAGGATTTAAAAAAAATCATTTGTAAAAAAATCTAAGTAGATTAAAGTGCTAAAGTTAATTTCCAATATTTCTTACTAAAATAGCTAAAATAGGTGAAACGAAGGGCATTTGGGAGAAAGGAATTTCACAGTTGATTTAATTGGTAAAAGTATTAATACCTCCTTACCCAAATAACCAGGCTCTTTCTTAAATATTTAAATAGGGCATAGAAATGTAAAAAGTTAGTCTTAAGGGTCAATTAATATATTTCATTGGGTTCATGGCTTTATATTATACCATATTTTAAATGAGAAAGTCTTAAGTACCAAAGTACCATTATTACAGTAACCTTACAACCACAGTGAAATTGTTGAGGTTCTTTTGAAGGAAACCTATTTTGATTGATTACTGTCACAATGTGAACAGTGTGAACTTTCAAAGTGAATGAAAATCAAAGGGATAGATCTTCTATGTATTAAAAAATAAATAAAATCCCTAGATGTCACGAGAGCATGCATTCACATTCAAATAAGAAAAATACCACACAGAAAACAGAAACATTTTTAAAAAAAGATTTAAGATCATAAATAGGTCATTGTTGTCACAACACATTTCAGAATTGGAAAAAAACAAACATTTTTGGCTTTTTTAGAAAAAAGATTTTTTTTTGTTATCAATTCCTTCATCATTAAAAGGACTTGCACATTTTAAAATTTCCAGTCTCCTAAGGCACGATATTTATTTTATCAGAACACCAATATCATCACCCCAGCATAGCAGGAATAAGAGGCAAGGTATCAGCACTAAGAAAAACAGCAAATTCTATGGACAAAATCATTAGTCACTTAAGAAAAGGGAGAAATAAACAGACTAATGATGATCATTTTAGTTAAGAAGGCCCAGTGTTGTTACATAGGGATTTGCAATAAAAAACCTTTTTAACCAAATTATTTTAACTCAAGCAGGTTTAATTCACCACAGAGGAGCTTTGAGCAAAGAATGGGATTGGTAAAATACAGTATACTTTCTTTAAAAAAGATTTGGAAAGGAAAAAATCAACTTAGAATAGCATATGGAGGGGTAAACATCAAATGGAACCCAGATTAGAGGTCTAGTTAATTCCGAGTCTTTAGGCAGATCCAGAAAATAAGACTGGGTAAATGTAATACCTACGTACAAACTATATAAGGCTTCTGGTCCTTAATCATAGGGCCCGTTCTAGCCTACCTCCTACCAACTTAGATGAGGTGGAATACTATAACCAGATGCTTCAACTGTTTGGGTTTTTTTCATACAAGAGGTTCTTAAGGAATTTTTACATTTGTATTATATCCTAATCTTTAACTCTACCTTGCTTTATCCTCTGTGATACCAACTGAACTTTAAAGGTTTATATGTACAATATGGTGATTTAGTGTTACCTTTAAAAGGAAAAAAACCCACAAAGTTAGTGATTGTCCACAGATGAAACATGGGATGAGGGTCATGACTGAACTCAATCATGGAGTGTTAGTTAATTGTAAACTCTTGAAAGTTAAGACTGGGAAATGTGCATATCAGACACATTAGAGTATAGCAGGAGAGGAAGGGAAGCCTAGTTGTCATTCCAATTCTGATAAGGTGCATGGTCTTCGAAATTCTTGTCCCCGTTCATGGAGCCATTTATTAGATACTGTGAGAGAAAAAAAATACATCAATATTCTCTGCTATCTAAACAGTTTGATTCACTTGTAAAAGTTAGGTCTATAGCATAGCTTCTCCACAAGCTAAAAGTTCAAGACCAAAATAAGATGAAGGCAGATGGGTACCTAGGTACACTTAAAAAAAAAAATTCACTAAATGTTGGAAACACATGTAAAACTCTATATCATTTCCTAAAGTTTCTGATATTTAATGTAAAGCTTGAAATGAAATGCAATTGGAATGAAGATGTAAGTACAGACAGTATTTTGCAAGCAGGTAAAAAACAATGTTCTATCGCTAATACAGAGACATTTTAAAGATGAACACAAAGCCTCCACTCTACAGGAACAATTCTACAATCAATCACTAGTATTATGTGCTCATTCAGTTTCCTTGATGCCAAGATATTGTTTTTTAATGTAACTCAAACAGAATTTTCTAATCCTCCTTTATCATAGAATCCGATCAATGGTATCAACATGTACAAAGTAAATTAGGACCCATAAATTACTTTTATCTCCCATCTATCATTCATCAAAGCCTGTCACTTTTCCTTATATATCTCTTGAGTTTCTTTACTCTCCAGTCCTTTGGCTGCTGCCATAATCCAGGTTTTCATCATCACCACTTAGACAACGGAAAAGAGCCTTCTAAACTAATCTTTTCTCCACTAGCCTCGTTGTAGTCCAGTGATTCTCAAACATTATAATCATCAAAGGAGATTTTTTAAATCCTATCAGGAGTCACTCCTTAGTCCTGCTGCAATGTCTGATACAGTAGCCACTAGACACATGTGACTACTCCCTGACATGTGGCTAGTGACAGGCACATACTAAAAAGGACTTATGGGGTTAAATATTATATATAAAAATAACTTCACCTGCTTCTATTTCTTTTTAATGTGGCCAGTCATAAACTAGCCTGACCCTGAGCCTGAGTGCCTCTCTAGCCTCACACTAGTCCTGGCCCTGGCCCCTAACATGCCTGGAAACAGACTGCTCTATGTTCAAGACTACATTTTAAAATTAAGCTTTAAAGAAGCCTCCCAACTGTAAGAGTCATCCTCTTCTGTATACATCTCTGTATTAGTGTGTATTACATTTTGATTTATCCATTAGTATGTCTAAGACAACTGTATACTCCTTGAGGGGAAGATATTGTCTTACTCAACTTTCAAGAAGTGGGACTACTGTTGAAATCTGTCATCAGAATTCTGATCTATTGAAAGTAAATTTATATTAAAATCAGAAACTGGTTTGGCTGAATCCCTTTCAAGAAGAATATAGGAAATATTTACCCCACTTGTTTCCAACTAGCACTGGACACGCCGCATGCCGTGTACTATAATCTCCCTCTCCACTGGCAAACAGATTATACCAGAAAACAGCAGTTCCCTGTGGGGAATAATACAAAATTATCTCCAAATAAAATACAGGTTATCACTCTTTATAGTACTTAAAATTTCCTGTTCTTGTGGAAGTACTCCTCAATCATTTACAAAATTTTGGTGTGCCATGAAAATGTTAATACCACACAGCTGCCTGACAAAGGGGATTTGCCAAAACAAAACGGACAAATCTTACAATAGGAAGATGGAGGGATAAACATCATATAGAACCCATTTTAGAAATGTAAACCTTTGAGTATTAATCCTTGGTTAATTACTCCTAGGTAATCATGGTAAACTCTGCCATAAATGTATTCAAAATTTTACCTAGTATACTTAAGGATTATATTATCTCTATCTTTAAAAATGTTATTCATTAACTAGACCATGAAACAAAGCTGCATCTCTTCCTCAGGGAAAAAACAGATCCAAAAAATTAAAATAACAAATGAACCACGCTTACCTTTTTGGGCCAAACACTAGCTCCTACTTCAGGAAAGACGGTGGCTCCTCCTGCTGACACATCACTCATCTAGAAGAATTCCCGACAGCACTATGAGAAGCACTGGCATAATAAAGGTAAATATGCCCTCGAGGAAGACACGATACTGTCGAGAATATGAGAACATCTGGACTTCTATTTACATAAATGGGTTTGTGCATGCTACTCAGGGTTTTGTTTTTGTTTTTTTAATTTAATTGATGGAGGGAGGGGTAGAGAGACGGGGGCGGAGAATCCCAAGCAGGCTCCAGCCATCAGCGCTCACTCCGATGTGGGGCTTGAACCCGTGCAACAGTGACATCACGACCTGAGCCAAAGCCAAGAGTTGAATGCTCAACTGACTGAGCCACCCAGGTGCCCCATGCTGCTCAGTCTTTAAACAAAAAACGACGCTGTTTGAGGCGCCTGGGTGGCTCAGTCAGTTGAGGGTCTGACTCTGTCTCAGGTCACGATCTCACAGTCTGTGGGTTTAAGCCCGGTGCTGATGGCTCAGAGCCTGATGCCTGCTTCGGGTTCTGTGTCTCTCTCAAAAATAAACATTAAAAAAATCGTTACCAAAAAAACGGTTTAGGTTTATATACTTCTGTAAAAAAAAAAAAAAAAGCAAAGAAATGATAAAGTCAGGAAGGGAGATAGATAGATAGGAATATCTTTTATAGCCAGAGATAAAAAGAGATGATTTAAAATCAATAAATCAAGTAATACAGGAGTATAATTATGTATTTATTGTGCTAGAATATTCCATGGGGGCAGGAATTTTCATCTGTCTTGTTCAGTGCTCAACCTTAATATCTATAGTATTTATAGTAGGTGCTCCTACTGGGTATTTACTCAAAGAAAGTGAAACCACTAATTCAAGCGGATATAGATACCCTTATGTTTATTGCAGCATTATTTACAATAGCCAAATTATGGAAACAGCACAGATGATAAAGAAGATGGTCTATATATATAATGGAATATTATGCAGCCATAAAAAATGAAGGCTTGCCATTTGTAACAACATGAATGGATCTAGAGAGTATTATGCTAAACAAAATAAGTCAGCCAGAGAAAGACACATACTGGATGACTTCACTCATATGTGTAATTTAAGAAACAAAACAAAGTAACAAAAGAGACAAACCAAGAAACAGACTTTTTAACTACAGAGAACAAACTGATGGCTTACCCATCCATCCCCCTTCCCCTCTGGTAAACAGGTGATGGGGGGATTTGGGAGTGTCCTTGTGATGAGCACCAGGTATTGTATGTGAGTGTTGAGTAACTAAATTTATGGCTGACTAACATCACACTCTATGTTAACTATACTGGAATTAAACTTAAAAATTTTTAAATGTAAACTAGAATAAAAAAATCTTCCAAATTAACTAAGGGATCACAGGGACAAAATGAGACAAAGGAAACACAGATCAGACAGTGAAGATTTTTTCAAAAGCAACATAAGTAGAATGCATAAACGAAAATTGTATTACAAAGCAAAATCTATGCTATATCCAAGAGTCACATCTCAAACAAGACTTAGAAGCAATGAGACAAAACGATTTGCCAAGCAAATGCTATACCAAAGAAAATAGAGTTTGATCTTAATATCAGACACAGTTTATCAAAATAAAAGCACTATGAGATAAAGGATATATTTTACTATGATGAATACTTCAGCTGGAACAAGGAACTTACTTCGAAGAAATGAAAAAGTTGTGCTAAATGGCCCATCTAGGAATAGTACTTAAAGGGGGGGGGGGGGAGAATTACTGATCTAATCAAAATCCTATACAGTTTAAAAAGAATATAATAATCTATACAATTAAAGGAGAATTAATAATCTAATACATCTAATGGTCAAGTAAACTAATATTTATGCATGCTGGACCAAGTAAATAGCATCAATATTCACAAAAAGCAAACAAAACGTTTAATGTCTCAAACGTCAGAAGAGATGGCCAACTTCTTTAATAATACAAATTAAAACCACACTAACTATTAATATAATAGGTTAAAGATGTACGGATCAAAAAGTTTGACAAACATATCACACTTAAAGGTGGGATATAAATTGGTACAATCATGTCGAGTTCATTTCTAGAAAGTATACAAGATTTTATAGCATGGATTTTGAATATCACCTTCTCTCCTGGTTTTCCCTATGTAATAATTCTTGCTCATATTTAACTTTCATTATATGTCTTAAATCCTTTTTCTATGGTATCTTAAATCTTTTTAGAAACAGATAAGGTTGTAAGAGGGAAGGACGGTGATGATGAGTTAGGAAGGTAAAAAGGTGGATTGCAAAGAGGGAAGGAGAGAAAGAGGAATGGAGGAAATAGAGTAAAAGACAAAGAGGGAAGGTAGCAGGAAGCAATGAATAAAGAAAATGAGACTGAGCAGAGATACACGGATTTTGGTAGGGAGTGAGATAAAACAGCAAAGAGAGATGCCATTTTCATATCATTCAAATGGGTCAGGGGGTGGAAAAAACAATGAAATAAGCAAAATTTAAGTCTAGATATAAGATACATCTTTTTAAGTTAAAAGGCACAACTTTGTAGGAGATTATATTTTCTAAACATAATATTTCCCAATATTTCCTGTCCTACATGTTCTGTTTACATGACACTGACGTTCTTATTGAATGGTAGGGTCTATGTCTCCTCCCCTTGGCCCTTGACTAATAAAAGGCAGGAGAAGTGACATTATTTGCCTTCTGAGGGCAGGTAACGGAAACGGCATGCATTTCAGCCTTGCTTTTTGCAGATATGCCTGCTCCCGTAACCTAGTCACCGTGCCGGGAGGAAGCCCGCACCGTATGCAGGTACTTCGGCCAACGCCAGCCTCAACCTCAGCCTTCGAGATGAGCCCAGTGCCAGTCATCAACTGGCTACAGATGCAGCGCGCAAGAACCCAGAGTGAAGCCCACTCAACCTTACAGCCGTGAGAGATAAAGATAGTTATTTTAATCCATTCAGTTTTGGGGTGATTTGTTATGCAACAATAGATAACTGGGGCAGATGTTATGACCAAAGTTTGGTTTTTTCTACATGTTTAAGTATAAAAGCAATTTTAAAGTTTACTTATTTGGGGAAAGAGAGAGTGTGCATGCACGTGTGCACAAGCAGAGGGAGGGACACAGATTCCCAAACAGGCTCGAACTCACAAACTGAGTTCATGACCTGAGCCGAAATCAAGAGTCAGACATTTAACTGACTGAGCCACCCAGGTGCCCTGGTATATAAACACTTTTAAAAGAAAAGATCATACTGCTTTGAAACTTTACTAAACAATGTGAAAATGGTTACCCTTAATGGGGCTTGCAGGGTGCTATAATGTGCCGGCTCTTGATCTGGCTGCTGCTTACACCAGATGTATTCACTTTGTGAAGATTTATCGAGTTACAGTACTTAGGATTTGTATACTTTTCTGATATGTATCAATAAAAAATTCACAAGTTTATTAAAATGTATGTGAATATGTACAGAGATGCCTATATACACATAGTAATAGTTCATACTCCACAAAATATCTACAATCATTTGTCTCCAACTAGACTCTTAGTATTAATTTGAGATTTTTAAGCATATTTATTTATTTTGAGAGAGAGAAAAGAACACAAGTGGAAGAGGCACAGAGAGAGTGTGAGAGAGAATCCCAAGCAGGCTCCGTACTGTCAGCGCAGAGCCTGCTGTGGGGCTCAGACTCACGAAGTGTGAGATGATGACCTGAGCCAAAATCAAGAGCCAGACACTCAACAGATTATGCCACCCAGGGGCCCTGAGACTGTTAGTAATTTTAGCTTTTTTATTCAGGTTTTAACATTACTATCTGAAGAAGTTACAAATGCAAAAACCCTCCATTTACTCAGTTGTAAAAACTTTAAATTAGGACATTCAATAAGAGCTAAGGAAAACAAACACCCGAACATCAAAATAAATGTCATGTGATAAAATCACAACCTAAAAATTTTAGCTATAACTTACATAAAACAGCCATGTAGCAATTCTATTTCCTGTCCCCAGCTCTTTGAAAGCATCTGGTTCATCTTTCTGTGAATAAAACACAACAAATTATCCAGTGGCACTAAACACTAGTAATATGCTCAAAGGTATGCCAAAAAAACCCCAAAAATGTTCGTTTATAATGTCTAGTGCGTGATATACAGCAGGCACTCAAATACTTGTTAGTTGCTGATTCAGCTTGTACAGTGAATACTTTTTATAAGACCATGGGGGGGGAACCCAGATTTATTAGCCTAAATAATAAAAATCAGTATCTACTATCTACAGATGATTAAATATATATATAAATACTATAATGCCTATAGTTTTAGCTTCCAAAGGGGAAAACAAAAAGCCTCTCAGCTACATTCATGAACTCTGTTTTTTGCAGGTAAAAAATTTACCTTGAGATTTAAATTGAACTCATGATCCATTCAAATGTTTACTGCTACTATGCTTGCCTATCTTTAGGATAGTCAGCACTTTAATCTGGCTGAATAATTCACATCTGGTTATTTAAATCAAAATTAGAATACAATATAGTCTCTTGGCAGTCATCCCAGAGATATGAAAATGTATTTTTCACACATAAATTTATATACATCTTTATTGGTAATAGCCTCAAACTGTAAACTACCTTACTGTCCTTCAAAGGATGAATCATTAACCAACTTTGGAGTGTCCATACTGTGAACTCCTACTAAGAAATAAAAAAAGAACACACCACTGACACATTAAGAACTCCGCGAACCTCAAAGGAATTATGCTTCTAGTGAAAAGAGACATATGCTGCATATAACTTCTACATAACATTTCTTTTTTTTTTTTAATGTTTTATTTATTTTTGACACAGAGAGAGACAGAGCATGAGAGGGGGAGGGGCAGAGAGAGAAGGAGACAGAACCGGAAGCAGGCTCCAGGCTCTGAGCTAGCTGTCAGCACAGAGCCGACGTGAGGCTCGAACCCACGAACGTGAGATCTGACCTGAGCCAAAGTCAGAGGCTTAACCAACTGAGCCACCCCGGCGCCCCTCTACATAACATTTCTGAAATGACAATCACAGAGAAGACAGATTGGCAGTTCCCAGCGGTTAAGGGATGGGAAGTAGAAGGGTATGTGCAGCTACAGAGCAGGACTGTAAGGGGATCTTGCAGTCATGGTGCAGTTATGCATCCTGATTGTGGTGATACTTTCACAAAGCTACACATGTAATAAAATGGCACAGACACACACACACACACACACACACACGTGCAAATAGAACTGGTGAAATATGAAATAGCTCTGTGGTTTGTGCCCATGCCTACTTCCTCTTCTTGGTTTTGATAGTGCACTGCAGTAATCTAAGATGTTAACAATGGCTGAGGTTCACAGGACCTCCCTGTACATCTCTTTGCCACTTTCTAGGAATCTGTAATTATTTTTAAATAAAAAAAAAAAATT
This sequence comes from Suricata suricatta, assembly GCF_006229205.1. Taxonomy (NCBI): domain Eukaryota; kingdom Metazoa; phylum Chordata; class Mammalia; order Carnivora; family Herpestidae; genus Suricata; species Suricata suricatta. The sequence goes on from NC_043701.1 coordinate 134,648,645, forward strand.
TAGTTGCATTAATGCCAGAGCTTGAACTATATTCTTTTACATCATTCAAGACTCTCAGACATTTTTCAATAATTGAAAATAGAATGGAAAGACTAAAAATATATTCTTTGCTGGCCTACACAGAAGAATACAATTCTGGGATTTAAGCTAGTCAACGACCATGAAACAATATAGGCTGGGTTTTCCTTCAAAAAAAAAATCCTTATTTTAGTAGCAGTAGATCAAGAAGTTTATTAAAATGCCCAAGACAGTTCTTAGAATTCATGTAATTATGATAAAGCTTAATTAAGACTTGGCAATGTATAACTTATAGCTTAATGTGAAAAAGAAAGTTAATATTTATTAATCTTAAGCAAGAGTAGTACGTGGTAAAGGACAGTTTTTTAGCAAACTGCTTTCATATTTTTTATTCTCCATTGCCTCTCTACAACTGTTTTTTCTATTTTTTTATCTTCTGGTCTCTTAGGGTATTCTTATGTCTGTGAGAGCAGGCCTCTGCTTTCAGTCTCGGGAAGAGGCTCTTATACACATTCCATGCCCACCTGCATGATGAGAGGCAACTCTCCGTAAGGGTCCTGACTCAAAGCCGATAATATTCAAGGCTATTCTCTCCTTTTCTGAGGGTATAATCCTTTTGGAGATTCAGGTTTTATGCATCGGTCTCAAGTTCAGTAGCCTGCACAGGTCCTCTCGCAGAGCTGTCAGTCCCCAAAGCTCTAGATTCCTGGAGGCAAATGCCTTCAGCTTCAGCTGCTTTGCCCAGCGCCAATTTAATTTTAGTTTCTAGGTTTTCTTTGTTCATTTTGCTTTTGGGAATTTCCTTTACATTCTTCCAGTCTCAGCAATGCATTTAAAAGTATCCTAAATTTTTTTTAACATCTAGTTTCTCTTTTCTGCTAAAAAGGTTTTTATACAATGCAATTTGTGGAAGCATGGTGGAATAGACAAACAAGCTATTAATTTTTACTACTAAAAGAACAGAATTAACATGTCATGTCTAAGCTTCAGTTAGAACTCCTACAGTCTCCTTTTTTTTTTTTTTTTACTTACCCGTGCAAAATCAAAATGGGGTTCATACTGTCCTCCAACTCCGTAATTTGCTACCTGAAGAAGAAGAAAGCATCCATTAAAAAAAAATCAAGATGACTATTAAAAATCTATAAGCCCTATTTTGGCTTCTTACATGATATGGTTAGGTACTTTTAGAGAAATGAGAAGCAAAGCAGTTGAAATCAATGAGAGTTCCTAAGGAACCAAGGATAAAAAACTAAGGATAACTACTCTATATTTTAGAACCTTAGTTAATATGTTTTCATTTAGCAAATGTTTGAGGTACATGTTTTCCTCTAATATATACCTTAAACTAAAATTTGAATTAGAATTTTAAAATTAAAATGTTTAGAATTAAAATTTTAAGAGAGACCTAATGGAGAACCAGGGGGAACGGAGGAGGGAGAGAAAGTTGGGGAGAGAGAGGGATGCAGAACTTGAGAGACTATTGAATGCTGAGAATGAACTGAGGGTTGGGGGGGAGGGGGGAAGACAGGTGGTGGTGATGGTGGAGGGCACTTGAGGGGAAGAGCACTGGGTGTTGTATGGAAAACAATTTGACAATAAAATATTATGGAAAAAAAATAAAAAGCAAAAAAAAAAATTAAAATTTTATAGAATCAGAATTTTGAAATCTTTATTATTATTTTTTACTACACACTTTTCTTCGAAATTTAAATCAAGACTCATGTTTTCCAAAGCCCAAAATTCTGGGAAAGTCCCAATCAATTTTAATAAAATATCTTCCTACAATTCCAAATAGTAATGACAATGTCCCAGTGGGAAGTAGCAACAGGGAGTAAGAAAATTATCTGCTGGACTTCAAGCTATATTACGAAGCTGTAATCATCAAGACAGTATGGCACAAAAAAAGACACTCAGATCAATGGAAAAGAATAGGAAACCTAGAAATGGACTCACAAACATATGACCAAGTACTCTTTGACAAAACAGGAAAGGATATCCAGTGGAAAAGACAGTCTCTTCAGCAAGAGGTGCTGGGAAAACTGGACAGTGACATGCAGAAAAATGAACCTAGACCACTTTCTTATACCATACACAAAAATAAACTCAAAATGGATTAAAGACTAAATGTAAGGCAAGAACCTGTCAAAATCCTCAAGGACAAAGCAGGCAAAAACCTCTACGACCTTGGCCACAGAAACTTCTTACTCCCTTGTCTCAGGAATAAGGGAAACAAAAGCAAAAAGGAACTATTAGGACCTCATTAAAAGAAAACACTTTGCACAGCAAAGGAAACAATCAGCAAAACTCAAAGGCAACCAACGGAATGGGAGAAGATATTTGCAAATGACATAGCAAATAAAGGGTTAATATCCAAAATCTATAAAGAACTAGCAAACTCAACACCCAAAAAACAAATAATCCAGTGAAGAAATGAGTAGAAGACATGAATAGACACTTCTCCAAAGAAGACATCCAGATGGTCAATAGTCACATGAAAAAATGCTCAACATAACCCAACATCAGGGAAATACAAATCAAAACCACAAGGTGATGCCACTTCACTCCTTCAGAATGGCTAACATTAACAACTCAGGCAACAACAGATGTTGGCGAGGATATGGAGAAAGAGGATCTCTTTGTACTGATGGCGGGAATGAAAACTGGTGCAGCCACTCTGGAAAACATTATGGAGGTTCCTCAAAAAATTAAAAGTAGAACTACCCTATGACCCAGCAGTTGCACTACTAGGTATTTTATCCAAGGGATACAGCTCTGCTGTTTCAAAGGGGCACATGTACCCCAATGTTTATAGCAGCACTATCAACAATATCAAAGTATGGGGAAAAGCCCAAATGTCCAACAATGGATGAATGGATAAAGATGATATAGTATATATATGCAATGGAGTATTACTCAGCAATCAAAAAGAATGAAATCTTGCCATTTACAACTATGTGGGCTGTTTATAGTATATATGTAGTATATATATATATAATGCAGTATTACTTGACAATCAAAAATAATGAAATCTTGCCATTTACAACTAGAGGGTATTATGCTAAGCGAATTAGTCAGAGAAAGACAAGTATCTTATGACTTCACTCATATGAGGACTTTAAGATACAAAACAGATGAACATAAGGAAGGGAAGCAAAAATAATAGAACAGGGAAGAGAACAAAACATAAGAGACTCAAATATGAAGAACAGAGGGTTGCTGGAGGGGTTTTAGGATGGGAAATGGGCTAAATGGATAAGGGGCATTAAGGAATCTACTCCTGAAATCATTGTTGCATTATATACTAACTTGGATGTAAATTTTTAAAAAGTGTCTGGTCTGAGTTTAAATTCTAGCTTTGTTAGTTACAATATATGTAACTCTGACTACAATCTCAGTTTTCTTATTAATAAATTAAGGAGAATGATGCCTTCCTTAGCTCCCTCATTGTATCCCACTATGATGCAATAAAAGGAGAATGTAATTTTTTTTTAAGGAGAATGTAATTTAAAGAGCACTTCCAACAAAATGAAAGAAAGAAGAACATAATTAAACAAGTCCTATGTGAATTATATTACTCTGGATATTTTACTCCTTATAGTGAAGACCCATTGGGTTGGTAAGTAGAACTGTACCACACAGCCTGAAAGATTCTGTGGAAGTTAAGCAGATGAGAATAAACACAAATGAGCAAAGAAAAAGATACAGATAAGACCTTTTAATAATATAATGAATGCCAAGGAAACAGAGAACCATGAATGGCAACTTAATTAAGCAAATTTAAATATAGGCAATCCTGCTTTTGCACTGTTCCAAAAGGCACAAATCTAATGGTTTAGCTACTCATTAACACCAGACTCCCAACACAGTTTAAATTTATGTTTCACCAAAACATATTGACTGTAATTACATTAAGTACAAATTGTCACTGCTAGCACTTTAGTCCACAAATTACTAGGTAAATAACAACTGCACATCATGATCAGTGACCAATCATATTACTTCTTTCAAAGTCTATCAGTGACTGGTCACTATGCATCTGTTAGTCAATTCATGCAGACACCAAAGTATGTAGTTGTCCTGCCTCCTTATCTCCCAGTGAAAATTCATGTGATATTTTACAAAAATGGATTGCTGGAAGAGGCAAGTGGCTAACAAAGATAATGTACAGCAGAGAAAAGGAAAGTAATAATGCTGTAAGTAAAATTCAAATCAAACTTAAATGGAGATCTAGGAAAAAAATGACAAGGGCAACGCTTCTACTTGTGCAGATCAAGAAACTCTAGCTATGCAGCCAGAGAACTTTGTGAAGGCAAACTTACTGACATAAGGAAAGTGACTGTGATGGAAAGTATAAAGAAGTCTTGGAGAAGGTGATGTTGTAAAAAGAACATCTTCACAATAATTTAAAAAAAAAAAAACCAACCTCAGGGATACTTAAAATTAAAAGCACAAAGGAAAAAATGTTGAAAACTGATCCAAACTTAGAAGTATGACAATTTGCAAAGGCAGAGAAAACACATTCACTCTGTATCATAAATTTCACAATGAGGGTTTTTTTTTTTAATTTGAGAGAGAGAGAGAGAGAGAGAGAGAGAGAGAGAGAGAGAGAGAGAGAGAGAATCTTAAGCAGATTCCACACTCAGCATAGAATCTGATGTGGGGCTCAATTCCACAACCCTGGGATCATGACCTGAGCCAAAATCAAGAGTTGTACACTCAACCAACTGTACCACCCAGGTGCCCCAAATTTCACAATAAGAAGGAATGTTTACACTATCCTTGATAAGTATTTACAAAGATATAAAGCACTTTAATTCTCAATATTTATAATAAAGATTACCAAGACAATTCAATAGGGAAAAATAGTTTTTAAATACATGATGCTGGGACAATTGGACATCCACATGAAAGGAATGAAGTTGGACCTCTACCTCATGTCATATACAAAAATGGACTCAAAATGGATCAAAGACCTGAATGTAACAGATAAAATTATAAAACTGTTCAGGAAAAACACAGGTATAAATCTTTGTTACCTTGCGTTAAGCAATGGTTTAAGTTATCTAAAGCACAAGCAACCAGGGACTTCTGAGGAAGATGGCGGAATATGAGGTTCCTAAGCTCACTTCATCCCACGGGGAAACATGGAAGAAGGTAGGAAGGGCTGGGATGTGGTAGGGAGCCAAAAAGACCTTGAAACTGCCTGTGGGAAGGAGGGAGGGAAGCAGTGGAGTGCGGAGGGGAGAGGGGCAGACCTCCACACCAAGCCCCTGCATGGGCGAGATGAATCCCTAAAACATCTGTCTTTGAGAACCAAAGGGGAATGGATTATCAAGTTCTTGTAATCAGTGGGCTTACCACCTGGAACTTTAAAAACTGGCAAGCTCAGCTCTGGGAGAGGCTGAGGGCAGGAGGAAACAATCTCCGCCCTTAAAGAGACAGCTGACATATGGCATAAAAGAGGCAGTTTGAGAAGCTCCAGCCCTCTATTCCAGTCTGGGCAGTTTTCCCATGGTCTGCAAGCTCTCTCCCACAGCAAACCAGTGCATATCTTGCAGGTACCATGAACCCCAGCGTGCTTTCTCTTGCAGACCTGCCTCTCCAATACACCCCTGGCCAGAGTCCATCCAAAGCAGTACCAGAACCCTGACAATGTTCAAGTAACGCTAACAGGGACCTCTACTACTCCAAAGTGACTCCCACCCCAGGGAGAGATGAAGAGAAACACACACACACCAGTTCGACTATGGCCCAGCAGTGGGCTGGGGGCAGACATCAATCTGACTGTAAGCCCTTCCCACCAACAAAAGCTTCTCAGGCTCAAAAAGCATCCTGCAATTCAATGCTACTCCATCTCTGGCAAACATGTGGTCTGACTCAACTCAAGCCCAAGGTGGCCCCAGACTAGACCACTAACAAAACAGAGACCAAAACCTGCCCATAGCAGGCAGAGAGAGCCATTGCAGACAACTGGACTGAACGCAATGTGGCTCAGCCACAACAGTAGGGCATGTGCAACACACAAAAAGGACATCCCTGAGTTCTGGTAAACAGGGGACAGTGCACTGCAGGGTACTACAGGACCTCTTTTTCATAAAGCCACTGTTTTCAAAAGTGGAAGACAGGGACGCCTGGGTGGCTCAGTCGGTTAAGCCTCCGACTTCGGCTCAGGTCAGATCTCACGTTCGTGGGTTCGAGCCCCGCATCAGGCTCTGTGCTGACAGTTAGCTCAGAGCCTGGAGCCTGCTTCCTGTTCTGTGTCTCCTTCTCTCTCTGCCCCTCCCCCTCTCACGCTCTGTCTCTCTCTGTATCAAAAATAAATAAAACATTTTTAAAAATTTAAAATAAAGGTGGAAGACATAGCTGACTTACCTGAGAGTTAGACAAAATAAGGAGACAGAGGAATATGTCCCAAATAAAAGAACAGGACAAAATCACAAGAGACTTATGCAAAACAGAGATAAATAATACCCCTGATAAAGAATTTAAAGTAATAGTCATAGAGGCACCTGGATGGCTCAGTCGGTTAAGTGTCTGACTTTGGCTCAGGTCATAATTTCACAGTTTGTGGGTTCAAGCCCTGCATCAGGCTCTGCACTGACCATGACAGCCTGCTTGGAATTCTCTCTCCCTCTCTCTCTGCCCTTCCCTGCTTGCTCACTCTCTCTCAAAATAAATAAGTAAAGTAATAGTCATAAAAATACTCACTAGACTTGAGAATAAAGTGAAGGATTTTAGTGAGACCCTCAACAAAGAGATAGAAAACATTTAAAAAAGAACCAATCAGAGATGAACAACTCAATAACTAAAGTTAACAATACACTAGAGAGATAAATAGTAGACTAGGGGAAGCAGAAGAACAGACGTGGAGGACATAGTAACGGAAGTAATCAAGCTGAACAGGAAAAAGAAAAAAATAATAAATGAAAATACACTAAGGGAACTCAGCAACACCATCAAACATAGGAATGAATTCCCTAAGGAAAAGAGAGCGAGAGAAGGAAGCAGACTATTTATCTGAAAAAATAATAGCTGAAATCTTCCTAATTCTGGGGAGAAAACAGAAATTCATATCCAGGAGGCACAGAGAGCCCCCCAACAAAATCAACAAGGAGGTCCACACGAAGACCTGTAGTAATTTAAGTGGAAAGCAGTGAGAAACAGATTTTTAAAAGCAGCAAGAGAAAACAGTTACATAAAAGGGAAATCTTATAAGGCTACCAATAGATTTTTCAGCAGAAACTCTGCAGCCAGAAGGGAATGGCAGGATATATTCAAAGTGTTGGGGAGAGGGGGGAGGAACCCTGCAAGGCTATCATTCAGAAAAGAGTTTCCAGACAACAAAAGTTAAAGGAATTCATGATCACTAAAACATCCCTCTAAGAAATGTTAAAGGGGACTCTGTGAGTGGAAATGTAAGACCATTAGGAGAAGTCTGAAGAATAGGAAGCATAAAAGAAATAAAATTAAGCTTATCTATAAAAATCAGACAAGGGACACATGGATGGCTCAGTTAGTTAAATGTTTGACTTTGGTTCAGGTCATGATCTCACGGCTCATGGGTTCCAGTCCCATGTTGGGCTCTGTACTGATACCTTAGAGCCTGAAGCCTGCTTCTGATTCTGTGTCTCCCTCTCTCTCTGTGCCCCTCCCGACTCACCTTCTGTCTGTCTGTCTCTCAAAAATAAATAAACATTAAATAAATTTTTTAAAAATCAGTCAAGAGTTTCACAAAACAAAAGGATGTACAGTATTACACCATATATCTAAAATGTGCAGGGGAAAAGGAGTAAAAACTTAATGCTTTTAGAATGGATTCAAACTTGGGGCACCTGGGTGGCTCAGTTGGTTAAGAGCCCGACTCTTGATTTCAGCTTAGGTCATGATCTCAAGGTTCATAAGTTCAAGCACTGCATTAGGCTCCATACTGACAGTGTGGAGTCTGCTTGGGCTTCTCCCTCTCCCTGCCCCCCAACCCCCTCTCTCAAAATAAAAAACTTAAAAAAATTTTAAGGGGCACCTGGGTGGCTCAGTCCATTGAACATCCAACTCTTGATTTCAGCTTAAGTCATGGTCTTGTAGTTCATGGGTTCAAGCCTCACATCAGGTTCTGTGCTGGCGGCATGGAGTATGCTTCAGATTCTCTCCCCCTCTTTCTTTGCCCTCCCCTGCTCATTCCCTCTCTCTCTCTCTCTAAAAATTTTTAAATTTTTAAAAAAATTTAAAGAATGTGTTTTAAAAAGAATGGATTCAAACTTCACAAACTTAAGTGACCATTTACTTAAAAAGGTTGTCGTATGCATATAATGTTATATATAAACCTCATGGTAGCACAAATCAAAAACTGGTAATAGATATGCAAAAAATAAAGAGAAAAAAATCCTAGTTATCACTAAAGAAAGCCAGCAAACCATGAGAGAACAAAAAAGAAATGCAGTGGCAACCATAACACAAGTAACAAAAATGCAATAAATACATACCTCCCAATTATTCTGAATGTAAATGGACTTAACACTCCAATTAAAAAAACAGAGGATGATAGAATGGCTTCAAAAAGCAAGATACATCTATATGCTGCCTACAGGAGACTCATTTCACACCTGAAGACACATGTAGATTGAAAGTGAAGGGATGGAAAAGCATTGTTTTCAGATGACATGATACTATACACAGTAAACCCTGAAGACTCCACCAAAAAACTACCTGACCTGATATATGAATTCGGTAAGGTCACAGGATACAAAATCAATATACATAAATATGCATTTCTAAACACTCTTAATGAAGTAGTAGAAAAAATTAAGAAAGCAGTCCCATTTACTACTTAACCAAAAATAATAAAATGCCTAGGAATTAAGCTAACTAAGGATGTGAAAGACCTGTATTCAGAAAACTATAGATCACTGATGAAAGAAATTGAAGATAACTATAAAACACTGATAAAAGAAATTGAAATGAAAAAACATTCCATGCTCATGAATTGGAAGAGCAAATATTGTTGCAATGTCCATATTACCCAAAGTAATCTACAGATTTAATGTAATCCCTATCAAAATGCCAGCAGTGGTTTTTTTTCTTTTTTTTACAGAACTAGAATAATACTAAAATTTCCACAAAAGACCTCCAATAGCCAAAGGAATCTTGAAAAGAGCAGCTCTTTGCAAATGACATATCAAGTAAGGGGTTAGTATCCAAAATCTATAAAGAACCAGCAAACTCAACACCCAAAAAGCAAATAATCCAGAGACGAAATGGGCAGAATACATGAACAGACACTTCTCCAAAGAAGACATCCAGATGGCCAACAGACACATGAAAAAATGCTCAACATCATTCATCATCAGGGAAATACAAATCAAAACCACAAGGTGATGCCACCTCACACCTGTCAGAATGGCTAACATTAATAATTCAGGCAACCACAGATGTTGGCGAGGATGTGGAGAAAGGATTTCCTTTGCACTACTGGTGGGAATGCAAACTGGTACAGCCACTCTGGAAAACAGTATGGAGGTTCCTCAAAAAATTAAAAACAGAACTACCATATGACCCAGCAATTGCATTACTAGGTATATATCCAAGGGATACAGCTCTGCTGTTTTGAAGGGGCACATGCTCCCCCATGTTTATAGCAATGCTAGTGACAATAGCCAAAGTATGGAAAGAGCCCAAATGTCTGTCATCAGATGAGTGGATAAAGAAGATGTAGTATAGGGGCACCTGGGTGGCTCAGTTGGTTGAGCATCCGACTTCAGATCAGGTCATGATCTCACAGTTCATGGGTTCAAGCCCCACATCAGGCTCTGTGCTGACAGCTCAGAGCTTGGAGTCTGTCTTCGGATTCCGTGTCTCCCTCTCTCTCTGACCCTCCCCTGCTCATGTGGGGTCTCTTTCTGTCTCTCTCTCTCAAAAATAAATAAAACATTAAAAAGAAAAAGATGGGGGTATATATATATACAATGGAGTATTACTCTGCAACCAAAAAGAATAAAATCTTGCCATTTGCAACAATGTGAATGAAACTAGAGGGTATAATGCTAAGTCAAAGACTTCATGGATATGTGGAATCTAAGATACAAAACAGATGAACATAGGGAAAGGGAAGAAAAAATAATATAAAAAAACAGGGAGGGGGACAAAACATAAGAGACAAAACATGCAGAGAACAAACTGAGGGTTGCTGGAGGGGCTGAGAGTGGGGAGGATAGGCTAAATGGGTAAGGGACATTAAAGGGGACATTTGTTGGGATGAGGACTGGGTGTTACACATAGGGCATGAGTCGCTGGAATCTACTCCTGAAATCACTGTTGCACTATATGCAAACTAACTTGGAAGTAACTTAAAAACAAACAAAGGACAAGAACAAGTATTTACAAGGATGTGAGGAAATTATAACTCTCATATATTGCCAATGGAATTGTAAAATGTATGGCCATTTTGGAAAACAGTTTGGCAATTCCTTGAATGTTAAACTAAAGTTATCACATGACTCAGCAATTCCATATGTAGAATATACCCAAGAGAATTTTAGATGTTAGTATAAGAACTTGTACACAAATGTTCATAGCAGCGTTAGTCATTATAGCCAAAAAATACAAACAACCAAATATCCTTTAGCTGATCAATATATGAAGTGTGGTCATATCCAAACAATGGAATATTATTTGGGCATGAAAAAGAATAAAGTGTTGATACACTGAAAACATTATGTTAAGTGAAATAAGCCAGATACAATAGGCCACATATCATATTATCCAATTTATATGAAATATCTAGATATGAAATATCTAGGCAAATTCACACACAGAAAGTAGATTAGTGGTTGCCAGGGGCATTAAGGAGAGGGAATGAAGAGTAACTACTAAAACTCCTTGAAGTGATGAAAATGTTCTCACAATTAAATAGTGGTAATGGCTGCATAACCATGTGCATATAAGACCAGGACAAATTTTATTATGTGAATTATATCTAAAAAAAAAAAAAGAGAGAGAGAGAGAGAGAGAGAGAGAGAGAGAGAAATACATTTAAAAAAAAGAAAGAAAAAAAGTCACCTGACAGGCTCAGGAATGAAAAAAATTATATGGTGCTTAATAAATATTGTTACATATTGTTCATTTCCCTATAAAGTTATACTTAACAGTAAGAGTTTTTAATTTTTTTGTAAAGAATTTTGGAGATCACAGATATTCATAGTTTTTGCCATTGATTAAGATCACTTCACATGGTCTCAGCTTGCATATTCACTTTTATGGTCCCAAACTACTCTACAATACCTGTACAGTGCCTAAACAGTGTTAGGAAATCTCATCTGAAGCATCTTTTGAAAAAGTGTAAAGAAATAATGTGATAGCATATAGTTTAAGGACAATGTGATTACCTACCTGTAATTCCTCTGCTGTGGAAACATCTAGTCCTGTTAGATCTTGTATTCTCATATTAATTCGAGACACCACAGGGTTTTCATAGCCAGAGAGCCAAGCACTAACAACAAGAAGAAAATATTAGTGTTACTTACAATATATCAATAAGTAAAGACTAATAGCCATCATTTAAAAAGCCATAATATATGGGATAATAAGCCTTTACCTATAGGCATTTAGTTGGCTTGTTTGATATGATTTTTACTAAAGAATGTTATAATTTCTTAAAAATGCTACATTTTCGGGGTGTGCCTGGGAGGCTCAGTAGATGAAGCTTCTGACTCTTGGTTTTGGCTCAGGTCATGATCTCATGGTTTGCGGGATCAGGCCCCGTGTTAGACCCTGCACTGACAGCATGGAGCCTGCTTGGGATCCTGTCTCTCCCCCACTCTCTGCCCCACCACCACTCGTGTGCACATGCTCTCTCTCTCTCTCTCTCTCTCTCAAATAAATAAACCTTTAAAAATGCTACATTTTACAGTTAAGGTTGAAAAAGAAAAAACTAATCTCATTTTTAATAGAATATCTTTGAAAACAAGTGGGATTAACGTAAGAAGGCTATACAGAGCTATCTATATTCAGAATTTTTAAAAATTCGTTAAAAATACATAACAAACTGAAAAGTTTTTCTTTCTAGGTAAGGTATAGGAACTGACTGAGGTGGAGATCATAGGGTTTTTTAGCCTGATCTATATAATGTACATATTTTGTAAGAAAAAATTCATTTTTTAAAGTTTATTTATTTTTGTGAGAAGAGACACAGGGTGAACAGGGGTGAGGCAGAAAGAGGATCCCAAGCAGGTCCTGCACTGTCAGTGCAGAGCCCTACACAAGGCTTGAACTCATGAACCATGAGATCATGACCTGAGCTGAAATTAAGAGTCAGCCACATAACTGATAGAGCCACCCAGGTACCCTTCATTTTTTTTATTCATTATATGACTTCATTATATTACTTGCAAAAATAACAGTAAGTTTTGGGGTGCCTGGATGGCTCAGTCGATTAAACCTCTGACTTCAGTTCAGACTGCCCCTCCCCTCTTACTGTCTCTCTCAAAAATAAATAAACATTAAAAAAAATTTTTTAAATGACAAGTTTTTAAAAGGTATCCAAACACACCCAGTAAGATGACTATAATAAAAACAGACAGATGGACAATAACAGGTGATAGTGAGAATGTAAAGAAATCAGAACCCTCATACATTGCTGGTAGGAATGTAAAATGGTAAAACCAGTTTAGAAAACAGTTTGGCAGTTCCTGAAATTGTTAAACATACAGTTACCACATGATCTAGAAATTCCACTTCCAGTCACATATCCAAGAAAAATTAAAACATGTTCATACAAAAACGTGTTCATGAATATTCATAGCAGCATTATTAATAATGGCCAAAAAATTGAAATAATCCAAATATTCATCAACTGATGAGTGGATACATAAATGTGATCTATCCATATGATGGATTATCGTGCCATGAAAAGGAATGAGGTACTGATACATGCCGCAACATGAACAAACCCCGAAAGCAGTATGTTAAGTAAGCAAGATACACAAGGCCTCATATTTTGAGTCCATTTATATGAAATACCCAAATGGCAAACCAACAGATACAGAAAGTAGATTAGTGATTGCCAGAGGAGGGAGGAAATGAGGAGTGACTGCTAACAAGTACAGGCTTTCTTTCTGAGGTGACGGAAATGTTTAGAAATTAGATAATGGTGATGGCTGCACAACTAAAAAGACTAAAACCCACTGACTTATACTTATTTAAAAGAGTGAATTTTATGGTATGGGACCTATAGCTAATAAGTACCCCCAAATTAAACTATCTCCTTTATATATTCTTTTTTCTGGTCTGTCAGCCTTTTCCCTTTACTTCTCTCATCAACCTCTCACTCCACATTTCATCATTTCATCAACATTCTTGCTAAATCCCTAAATTAAACTGGCAAAAATACTATCCTCAATGAATTTTTTTCTCTAAGCTTATCCCTGTGTCACCAAACCCTACTGGATAAAGCCATGAAATAGGGCAAATATGTATTCCCTAAAAATTCATGAACACCAACTTCAAATGGGCCCTTACTCTCCTCTTTTCTACTCTGAATCCCAACCCACCTCAGTTTCCCCCTTCTCTCAGCACCTATCTCCTACTTCAGAGAAAAAAGAAACCATACAATCTACCTACATTTGCCTCTATTGTTCCTTTTAGTTCATCTAGTTCCTTTCTTCCAGTTCCAAAGAGACTTCTCTCCATTATAAGGCTAATCCTCTGCCTTAAATTGTATTATTTTCTGACATTTTAGGAAGCATAATTCATTAGACCTTTTCTTTCTTTGATAATCAACGTTCCTTCTCAACTATGAGAAACAGTTGGTCTTCCTTAGAAAGCTTTTCCCTAGGTTGAAGAAGACAAACAATTTGCTGAATGATTTGATGAGACTATAGGCTTTTCATCATTTCTTAACCCCCCTTAGCCATGTCTCACGCCCACAGCTACATGCACGTCCGCTTTCTCAGCAGCACTAGCCTCTACGGCAGTGTGTCAAAAACAAGTTGTTGTTGACTGAGCATTCAATGCTACCTGCAGTCTGTCAGTACCTCTCAGGCTCCACTTCCTGCCCAACCCTGGCATCAAGGTAACTATCAACAGGCTCAGAATATCTTCCTCTGTAAAACGTGCTGGTCATAGTTTCTATGTCTCTATGCTCTCTGAAGAATAGTCGCCTTCATTCCAGCTTCTCTCCATTTCCTAACTGCTGGAACTACATCTTCAAAGAATGCTGCTTTCATTCTCCCAGCTGTAAAATGCTGCCTTCTGCATGAAGACGTGCAGCTGTTTCAATACCATGGTCTTTCCATCCAGAGACATCTGCCAGCACATATCATCCACCACAGCCTGGGTCATCTACTGCGATCATCCACCCCATTCCCAGATGTTGCAGACGTCAAAACACTTTACCCTGATGGGAATCAGGGTAATCAGGCTCTTTAGCCTGTTACCTCAAAAGATTGAGGTCCTGTTGACACTCTTCTTTCCAAGAAGGAAGAAGTATTTTTGTCTGCAGATAACTCTTAGCATTTTCTTCGATGTAAGAAAATAAATGCTCTTCACGAGAGCAATCAAGCTTGTGGTACTTTTAATATATAACAGGACCGCAGTGATTCTGGTGGGCACCTGCAGATGCTACTATGGGAATCACCCTTGGTTGGAAGAGTAGCAGCTATACCCCCAGAACCATTAATCTCAAAGCTAGCAACTGCTAAAGCACATTAGGGGGAGGCTATCTCCATGCACCTGGAAGTAGAGAAGGCAGCTGCCCCTCATGTTTTTATAGTACCATATATCCTTACTTTGTAGAACTTATCACAGTAATTATATATTAATTTGTTGTTTGATTAAGGTAAGATGTCTTCATTCCACTGCTAGTCCTAAATAAATATAAATTCTGCCTGGTTTTACTCACTACTATATCTGCAGAACCTACTATAGTGCCTGGCACATAGTTGATCTCAAGAAATATTTGCTAAATGAATAAATAAATGAATTCTGGAGACTTCTTAGAACTAATTCAGGGGCGCCTGAGTGGCTCAGTTGGTTGAGCGTCCAACTTCGGCTCAGGTCATGATCTCACAGTTTGTGGGTTTGAGTCCTGCACTGGGCTCTGCGCTGGCAGCTCGAGCCTGGAGCCTGCTTCCGATTCTGTGTCCCTCTCTCTGCCCCTCCCCTGCCCATCTCATGATCTGTCTCTGTCTCTCAAAAATAAATGTTAAAAAAAAAAAAGACTAATTCAGATTTATTCAATTTTGCCATAATTATTTGTCTGGTGATCTCTTAGCAAATTTATATGGACTGGCTGAGTAGAATTCCTCGGTGTAGCAGGAATAGGAAGGATTCAAGAATTTTATTGTTATAAAGGGAATAGCTGATACATATATCAAGAACTTATTTCTCCCAATTCTGACTGCGTTCCTAGGAGAACTAGAACATAATCTAGTATGCTGATGTAGCTATCTTTTGGCTGGCAACAATTTGACAGCTTTTTGAACTTTATAAGCAACAAACTACGGACTTCATTTTTATAGATAACTGCAACATAGGATTGGTAAATATTCTATTAAAATTTCAAACTAGATGCATCCTGATAAGTGTTCCTATCCCATCCTATCACCCTCAGAGAACCTGTCTCCTACTTCTGTTGCCTTCGACTTCCTTCCCTGCTACCAAAAGCATCTATTCT
The DNA here is from genome assembly GCF_006229205.1 of Suricata suricatta. NCBI lineage: Eukaryota > Metazoa > Chordata > Mammalia > Carnivora > Herpestidae > Suricata > Suricata suricatta. The sequence goes on from NC_043701.1 coordinate 134,664,327, forward strand.
TACCTTTTCCCTTATATTCTGGTAGAAGTATTGTCCCTCAGCCTTACAGAGGCTGGATCTTTTATCTATGGTTTTAAACCTACCCTAACTCCCACAGGCCTCATTCTATCAATCACTGCCTCTCTTTCTATCTTTAATCTGTTCTTTGACAAGAAAAGTTTCCTGCTACCAAGACGACTTTCACCTTTGCTATTCTAGCAAATTGGCAGCCCAGTCTTTCACTTTACACTTTTAAGATTATAAAAGCAAGAAATGTTTGTTATATTCAACAAACAGTCCTGGGGCACTGGATAAACAGATGTGAAAGAAAGAAGTTGGACTCCCTACCTCCCTACCATAAACAAAACAAAACAAAACAAAACAAAAAACAACAACAACAACAAAAAACCTCAAAAGGGATTAAAGACCTAAATGTAAAAGCTAAAATTATAAAACTCTTAGAAAAAAAAAACATAAGTGTAAATCTTTGTGACCTTATATTAGACACTGGTTTATCTAGGACATCAGAAGAACAAGTAACAACAGGGGCACCTGGGTGGCTCAGTTAGTTAAGCATCTGACTCTTGATTTCAGCTCAGGTCAGGATCTCACAGTTGTGGGATCAAGCCCCATGTCAGGCTCCGTGCTCAGCGTGGAGCCTGCTTGGAATTCTCATTCTCTCTCTCTGTCCCTCTCCCCCCAACTCAAAAAAAAAAAAAGTACAAGCAACAACAAAACAATAGATAAACTGGATATCATCAAAATAAAAAACCTTTTGTGCTTCATTGGACACCATCAATAAGGTGAAAAGATAACTCAGGGAATGGAAGAAAATTTCTGCAAATCAAAAGTCTGATGACTTGAGTCTAAAATCTATAAATAACTTATTACCACTAAATTAAAGACAACTCAATATAAAAATATGCAGTGGATCTGAATAGACAGTCTCTAAATAAAATGTACAAATTGCTAATAAGTATATAAAGAGATGCTCAACATCATTAGTCACTGGGAAATGCAAATCAAAACCACAATGAGATAGCACATCACACCCACTAGGATGGCTATAACCATCAAAGAGACAACAACAAGTGTTGATGAAGATGTGAAGAAACTGGAATGCCCCATTCATTGCTGGTTGGATTATAAAATGGTGCTTCCACTTTGGAAGAGTTTGGCAGTTCCTCAAATGGTTAAATATAGAGATACCATATGACCCAGCAATTTCACTCTTAGGTATATACCCAAGAGAAATTTAAACTTATGTTCACATAAGAACTTGTACATGAATTTTCAGAGCAATATTTGTAATAACCAAGAAGTAGAAACAACCCCACTGTCTATCAACAGATGAATAAAATAGATAAAATGTGCTATATTCATACAATGGGATATTGTTCAGCCATGAAAAGGAATGAAATACACATACATCAACATGAATGAGCCTTACAAACATGGTAAGTGAAAGAAGCCAGAGACAAAAGGCAGCATATTATATGATTTTATTTATATGAAATACCCAGAACAGGCACATCCATAAAAACAGAAAGTAGATTAGTGGTCACCTAGGACTGGGCTTAGAGGGGGGTGAATTGTTGCTTGAGTAGTTACTGCTAAGGAGTGAAAATAATTCTAAAATTGACTGTGGCAATGGAGGCACAACTCTCTGAATATACTAAAAGCCACCGAATTATACACTTTCAATGGATGAACTGTATGTATGGTATTTATATATCTCAATAAAGCTACTTAAAAAAGAAATACTTGAGGAGCCTGGGTGGCTTAGTCAGTTAAGCATTGACTTTGGCTCAGGTCATGATCTCACAGCTCATGAGTTCGAGCCCTGAGCCTGGAGCCTGCTTCAGATTCTGTCTCCATCTCTCTCTGCCCCTCCCCTGCTCATGCACTCACTTTCTCTCTCTCAAATATAAATAAACATTAAAAAAAAGAAATACTTATAAAAATTCCAAACAATACAAACATATATGAAGCTCTTTCCTAGTCCCATTACCTTATAGGTAAACACTAGTAACAAATAGCTAATATCCTCTCAACATTTCCCCCTGTATATAAACAAATGTACAGAGAGAATTTTTTTAAAAATAGGAATCTACCAACCCTCCCATCTCCCATATCAATATACACATATACTTTCCTCCTCTGAAAATACTTCTGACATCTTTCCAAGTCAGTACATATAGCACTACCTCAGTTAGAAAAAAATTGTAAAAAATATATAACATAAAATTTACCATTTTAGCCATTTTTAAGTGTATAATTCAGTAGTATTAAATACATTCACAAAGTTGTGCAACAACTATTTCCAGAACTTTCTCATCATCCCAAACTGAAACTCTGTACTCATTCAACAATAATTTGCCATTTCCTTCTCTTCCCAGGCCCTGGTCACCACTAATCCAGTTTTTGTCTGCATGAATTTTTCTATTCTAGGTACCACCTGTAAGTAAAATCACATAGTATTTGTCCTTTTGTGTGTTATTTCACTTATTTATTTTCATTTATTTATTCTCAAGCTTCATCCATGTTGTGCATGTATTGGAATTGCATTCCTTTTTAAGGCTAAATAATATTCTATTATATGGACATATGACATTTATCTATTCATCCATGAACGAACACCTGGGTGGCTTACAACTTCTGGCTATAGTGAATAATGCTGTTATGAACATGGGTGTATAAATATCTGTCTGAGTCCTTCTTGTCAATTTTTTGGGGTATATAGCTAGCAGTGAAATTTCTGGATCATATAGTAATCCTGTTTAACTTTTTGAGGAAATACCACACTCTTTTCCATAGTAACTATATCACTTTCCCTTCCCATTCCACAGTGCTTTTTAACTACTGCTTTTCTTTTTAAAATAAACCATCTTGACAGTTTTTTGAGGAACATAGGTCTAACAGGAGAAACCTAACAGAGGACCATAGGGAGGGGAAGGGGAAGGAGAGTTGGGGAGAAGAGATGCAAAACCTGAGAGACTACTGAATACTGAAAACAACTGAGGGCTGAAGAGGGAGGGAGGAAGGGGGTGGTGGTGATGGAGGAGGGCACTTGTGGGGAAGAGCACTGGGTGTATTATAGAAACCAATTTGACAATAAACTATTAAAAAAATAAATAAATAAAATAAACCATCTTTACTTCCAAAATGACCATGAAGGTGTGTCTATTAAAGCACTGGTTAAATAAAGTTATTTCTACTTTTTCTCTATTACAAACAATAATATAATGGAAATTTTTGTATATCTTTGCATACTTGTGGGAATATCTCTGTAGGTTAAACTCCTAGATGTGGAACTGCTAGATAACTTTTATATTTTGATGAATGTCAAACTGTTCTCCAAAAAAGTGATTTATACTCCTACCATATGTTTATGAGTGCCCATTTCAGAAAATCCTTGCCAGAATAAATCTTTTTAATTTTTGCTAATCCTAAAAAATATATATTTTTTAATTGTTTAGATTTTTAAAAAAAATTTAAATTGTACTTCTTGTTATACCGTAAATGATCTGAACAGAAGGTCTGAGGCTTAGCAGTTAAAGTCCTTAATGTTTAATTATAGGTTAAAAAAATAAACTTTTGGGGCACCTGGGTGGCTTAGTTGCTTAGGTGTCAGACCCTTACTTTCGGCTCAGGTCATGATCTCACAGTTCTTGAGTTTGAGCCCAGCATCAGGCTCTGTGCTGACAGTGTGGAGCCTACTTGGGATTCTCTCTCTTTCCCTCTCTCTCTCTGCCCCTCCCACAGGCTCTCCCTCTCTCAAGTAAACTTTAAAAAAAATAAACTGTTATCCTAATTGTGGTTCTTTTATAGTCACTAGAGAGGAAAATAAATTCTACATATGCATGTTACTTCACTTATAATTTGACTTTCATGCGAAAACCTCTCCAAAATATAGTAGGATTTTCTTTAGCTGGAGAACTCTTTACATTTAAAGCATTTTATTCATCTGGATCCCAACTGCTAATCTGTCTTCAGCAACATTATTATAGAGTTATCATGTACTCTAAGATATCAGCCCTAAATATAGATTGTTGTAACTCTGCTAAAAAATTCAGTGAAAACAACCATGATATTGTAATATATATTGTCTATTCCTTAGGATCTGGAAGTCTTATCCCTGCACTATCTTAAATCAACAGAAATCAAGGTTCTTTCTTCTAAGTACTCAGTGTTTTTCAACCGAGTTAGAACATAAAATTACAGTATTTTCTGTAACAGGATAAGTCATTTGAAGAACATTTCTTTATCTTTTGTACAACTGTAATTGAAATTGTTGGGGCACCTGGAAGTCTCAGCTGGGAGACTCCAGCTCAGGTCATGATCTCATCATTTGTGGGGTCAAGCCCCACATTGGGCTTTCTACTATCAGCAGAGAGCTTGCTTCTGATCCACTGTCTCCCTCTCTCTCTACCCTTCCCCTGCTCACTCACTCACTCTCTCTCTCAAAAATAAACACTAAAAAAAAAA